>NC_142009.1:174045367-174352451 GCF_049901735.1 Notechis scutatus | reverse complement strand
CAAATGGGCCTAAGACTCCGGCCTTGTTGAACTTCCAGGAGAAGGGTCCGCTTTAGGCGATTTTAAGCAGAGAATCTGGCTGGTTTTTATCGGGTACAAAAGGAAGGTTTCGTTTGAAATCCATAGGTTGAATTGAAGAGGGCGCTCTGGAAATATTTCGCCGCTCAGGCTATTTTATTGTCACCCCAGTTCGTTTTCAATTAACAGTTGTCCGTCAACCGAGGAAGCCCCGGGAAGCATTTTCCCAGCAGCTCCGAGGAAAACAAACCACGAAGTTTTTAAAGAAAACGCGAGAAAATCCCGAAGCCCTCATCCAATTATGCCTTGATGCCGCCTTTTTAATGCAGAAGCCTCTTTGAGGGCGTTGACACCCGTGGCTAATTCACGAAGGTTTATTTGGGTACAAAAGAAGGACCTCCTTGGGGCCCAGCTGTGACCACGCAGCGCAGCGACTTAGGACAAATTGGGGGGGGGGTTCCTGTTTCAGAAAACCCCCAGGCCCCTTCAGGGCGCCCCGAACTCTGTTTGCGAAGTTGGCTCCCCAAACTGCGAGGAATCCAACTACCCAGAGCCATGCGCGGGCTTTGTCTCGCTCAAAGCGGCTCCTTAAGCCCACAGTGACAAACGAACAAAGCCGCCGCGCCTCGGCTGGTGACAAACCACGGGACCAGCAGCGCTGGGACAGCCTCGGAATTGGTTTTGGTGCTTTCAAGGCACCGCCGTCTGGACGCGATTAGCACCTTGCACGTAACCTGGGGGACTGTTGGGTGCGGCTGGCTTGGGAAAATCTCGTGGCATCCTCCGCTCCTTCACATTAAGGCAGATTTGCCGCGTATTATTCTCCTCCACTGACCGAGGCCGCGGGGGGGAAAAAAGTGAACAAGTTTGAGTTGCCCGTCTCGGTTTCCTCGAAAAACCACTTTGTAGCCAACCACATTTTGACCCACCGGTTTTACACCTAGCCCAGAAAGGAGCAGAACTAAGGCCATTCCTCCCAGGAAAATTCGCTGGCGTGTGGATCTGCTTGATTTTTCCTCCTAGCGGTTCTTAAGAAATCTCACCCAGTTCCCAGCTGAAAGAAGCCTTCCGAGGTCCTTGCCCCTCCGCCTTTCAAGAGCAGCTTACACCCAGCCTCCCAGAGGGATAACGAGAACTCGTGTGAATGTAGACCTGAGCCCGACGCAGCCCGACTTCAAAAGAGACAGAAGCTGCTCCCGGCTCTTTCCAGCCGGACTCGTAGCCCGGAGGATTCCGCTGAAAATTTCCCCAGTAATACTTTCAGAGCCAGGCAAACTAAAGGCAATTGCACCTTCCCGACAGAGAGAAAGCGGAAAGAGAGGGAGTTTACTATATACAAATGTGGGCAAACTTTCACCGGGAGAGCGAGTGGGTGGGTGGGTGGGTGGGGAGGAAGGGCGGGAGGGGGGGAACCGTCCCTGCAGGCCAGGAAGGTAGAGAAGGGAAAGGAGGTTGAAACTTGTAGACTACGGCACGTGAGTCCTTTGCGACCTTCTCCCAGTAGGACTGATTCACCGTGCCCCCCCCCCCACCGCCCCCTCCTCATTAAGGCCCGCAGCTGAAGAAGAGTTCCTGAACCCCCTTCCCCCACGGAAGAAGCGGCCAAGCTCTGCTCCCAGCTCCGGCCCCGCCCCGCAGGCCATATTTCAAAGCCCCTTCCCAGTTGTCCGGGCTACACTGGGGCGGGAGCTTCTCGCCGGCCGCGTTGGTGCAAATCGGGCGACTCTGCCCCGATGCGCTTCCAGTTTCGCGAATCCCAAGGCGGCTGGGTGGGGGGCCCTCCCGTTGCAGCCCTCCAATCTCTGACTGAACGGCACTGGGTCGCTCACCCCTCCAGCAGGCTTCCCGGGGGGACCGCGTCGTCCTCCTGCCGATCCGGGACACCGCCGGCACCCGCCGACTCTGGTTCCTTTCCCCGCGGCAGCGACGACCGCTACTTCGCGTCGCCGCTTCCCATCGCGGTCGCCAGAGTGGCCGGCGGGGCGGGAGCGAGCGAGCGAGCGAGCTTCCTTCCCTGCGAGCTTGGCGAGCGAGCCTCGCCTCCTCCGCTTCCCCTGGCAATTATTCTGCCTTTTAATGCCACTCGGGGAGAGGGACCAACCCCCACCCCCACCTTTATTGCCGCTGATTGAAGAAAGCGCCCTGATCGACAGGTGAGAGCCGCCGCTCGCCCGGGGAAGCCGGCGCGCTTAGGAGCCGCGCTCGCCCGCCCGCCCGCCCGCCCGCCCTTGCTTTGCTTAGGAGGCTCCAAGCTTTCGCGGACTTGCGTCCCAAGGTCTTCTCCAACCTTTGTAGGCTGGCTGGGCCGCCGAAGCCCCGAGACTACTCTTAGCTACAGAGTAACTTCCACAACGGAGGTTCGGAACTGGTGAAAAGAAACCCTCTCATCTGAGCCACTGCTTTGGGGGAATCGGAAGGAGTAGGCCCTGTGGAAATGCAGTGGCCAAGCTCAATCCCTTTCTCTGCCCGGATCCGTCCAATTTAGAAAAGCACAGGTGCCAGGGACTGATTGTCTGGAGACTGACCAAAGGGGACCACCGAACCCACCCAGCTCCCCTGCGGTCAGCAGAGAAGACTTGGAGTAGAGGAGGATCCTTTCCATCTCATAGTCCAAAGAAGAGGAGACTGTTGGGGAGGAGAGCAGGAGGAAACACTTTGCCAGGATGCCACGGCCTCCCTCTGGAGAACCTTTCTTGGCCCATAATAGCCAATCGGTGTCTCCCTGACAAGAGGTTGTTGATCATTTAATTAAAAGTTTGGTGTTACATTGCTTTTCCAAGAGCTGATGCCAAGTTATCATCAGAAAAGGAAATAGTAAATTTTATTTTACATTAAAAAGCTTCTTAAATGCCTTCCAAGGAATCTGCTAACTTGGGCTCTATGGTATCTAGTGGATTTCACATCAAAGGGTAAATATCATAGGTTAGAAATCTCCCAGACTTCGGTCACCATTGCTTGCTCAAATGCAAGTCCTCATGGAGATCAGAAAGTTTTCAGAGCAGAATCCTTGGTTTTGTCCCCAGATATACTTTTAATGGATCTTATCAAGGCAAATACTAGTATCCTTATCTCCAATGGTAGCTGAAAGCTACTCTAAGTAAGTTTTCAACTGTGCGGTATGTCGTTCTTTATGTCTTTCAAATTTTCACCAAACTTACTTGGTGTGAAAAAGGCACTGTCCTAGATCTGCCAGGAACTACCTACCTTTCTCTAGGATTAGAGGCAGTTAGGCAGGTGAATTTGGGAATGGGTGTCTGAGTCAGGGAATCCTCTGATTCATGGGTTGTGAAATTTGTGTTTTCTCCTCTACCCTGCTTTGCGGGACTTTTGGCACACCTGAAAGGAGTCCTTGGTCAATGAGATTGCTACACCTTCCACTGTTACTAGCCAAATTGTCCAAGTTAAAACCCACAGACATCAGTGGCTGACAGCCTTCCCTTTCCTTTATCGTCCCCCCACAAGACTTTTCTCCCCCTCCTTCTCTCCCACTGTTGCGCCTGTGCTTTGTCAGTGCAGTGGAAGATTTGATGTTTTCAACAATCTGCAAATACTCCATTTTGTGGCATGTGTGAGGATGTGTGGGTTTAATTGCAGAGGATGCTTGTTTTTGCTTAAACTTGGAAACCTGGTAAATTTCAGTGGTGAAGAAAGAAATTATAAACCTCTCTCTCTGCAACACATTCATAAAAGTAGGACTTACTACTTCTTAGAACGGATGGGGGCAGGCTCCAGCATCATCTTTGAACCACCACGTTCTTTTTAAGGGAAATGAACTTTCTACCTGGCGACAGGGGGGAAATGTTTCTGGGCTTTGTGCTGTGCTGAAAAGGCAGAAGTTTGAGAGAGTCTCTTTTAAAGCTCAAGAGCCCACTTGAGCCACAATTCAGGAAAGGAAGCCCTTGGTGGTCTTCACTTCTTATCATTCCTAACAATGCAAGACCCTTCTAAGATCCAAGAGGATTATATTTCTAGATAATCACAGTTTTCAATGTCCCATTATACCATGCAGATGCACTGAAGAAGCCCCAAAACATGAGAAGGAAGGGGTTGTTCCCTAGGAGTTGGTATTAGGGGATTCCAGATTCAAGGCTAATCCGCATATAATAGCTCAATTTTCTAGAAATTGTGCACCTAAACTGGGACTGTAACCATGCCTGATGTCAGTGAGTTACAGCTTAAGTCACCATCATGATACAAAAGTGCTGCCTTTTATTGATCATGCTTTTCCCAGTACTTGGTTTTAATAGGCAATCTCAAATGTTTATATTGTTAAGAGGAAAAAACTTTTTATATCCACATTTTGGTGCCATAAATAATTGTATTTACTTTTATAATGCAGACTCCCCCATAATCTAAAAGCACAGATACGGGAGTCTTCCCTATTAAGGAACTATTTTAGTCCTCTACTCGTTTTTAGTTACATCTTTCCCAACGCTACAATAACTTTTAGGCATGATGACCACATCTTTTATAAGGAAATTGGCTGTTGTATTTCAAATGTCATTCTTAATTGCAATAATAGACTCTCTGCTTTTTTTTAACAGCAGTCACGTACATTGACATTTTATTAAGCTACCCACTATTTCTATCTTCACTGGGGAATAAGTCTCAGGGAACTCAGTGAGTAAACATATCTAGAATTGCATTGATAGGCCTTCTGATTTATTCAGACGCTCGAGGCATGTGTTTAATCCTTCCTGTATTAATAAAATATAGGGTTGGCTCTTCCAGCAGGCCTTTTGCAAATTTTCTCAAAAGTAAATTATCTTTCAATTCAGCAGGTTTTCTGACAACGTGCATCAGACTAATGTGCACCCAGCAATCCTATTTAGATTCCAAACTGTATCTAAGTGATTTTTATGATACATCCTGCTTATCTTCTTCCTCCAATTACATGGGCATAGAATTGTCATCCTGATCTTACTTATTCTGGGTTATTATTATAATTTTTTTTGACAAATCTATAATATTGCAAGATAAGCAAGTATGTTTAAAAGACTATGCTTCTGATCACACATGTGAATTTTGTGTTTACCTATACAGGGATTAGATTAGATTACACAGAACACTAATCCTAAACTAAACTCTTTAGTTGGAGAGTTTTTAACCAGGTTAAAAATTCGGGAATTGCATTTGTATAGCTCGTTAAACTTTAGTTATTTTTTTCATCAGTTTCTAATTTTTAAGTGTGTTGGAAAAATTCATTTGATTCAGGTAGTAAATGGTTTACAGTTTAGCTGAAATCCAGACAATGAGTTCATCGAGGGATCGAATTAAGCATGTTGTCTGAATTCAGTTACAAAATTAGCCATCCGTATTTGAGCATACTTTGGGGAAAACCCAGTTCTTGTGTGCAGCTATTCGAAGCCTTCCTAGAAAGGCTGCTCTGTGAGTTGGGAGCCAGCTCGGTCGGTTCACAAATTCCGCTAAGCCGTGATTTGCTTAACTACGGTTTTTGAAGTGGTGAGACGCGCCCATCGATTTTGAGGTCACTCCTTGAAGTTATGCTCAAACCAGATCTTCCAAATGACAGATTAGGTCAATCTGTGCGAAGCTGCTGTCCGGGTTTTAGGCTTTACCGGCAGATAAACCCAACTGACTTGCTGCTTCAAGATTTCCCGTCCCATCCTTGCCGACGCCGAGATTGTCTGGGGAGTATTGCCGCTCTTTCCGCTGCTCTTTCCGTTTTGTTCTCTCCCTTATCTCAGCCGTCGCCTTTTCCCGCTCCCTACCACCACCACTACCACCCAGAAACAGCGGCGTTTTGGCCGGTACTCCGAAACAGGCTACTTTGTTCCGAGCACGGATTGATGAGGCGCCAGTAGTTTGAGAACCGCATCCTGGGCGCGGAAGGTTCGGGCAGAGCACGCTTCGCCCATCCCTTAAATTAGCGGAGAAGATTTGCAGAACCTATGCCCAGTTGATTGTAGCACAACGGAGCCGAGGCACCTACCAAGATATAGAAGTCCGAGATATAATAGTAAAGAGGATACGATACGGGGGGCATTTTAGGACGGTAGCGGGTAGACAAGTTAGAAGCGTTTCAGACCAGTGAGAACTAGAAACAGAAAAGGCTGGAGATTTCCTGTGTCTCCTTTTCTTTTCCAGGTGGACCTACAGAATCCTGATAGTTGCTATCTAATTCGGAAAAGCTCTGAGAGGCAGAGCATGCTGAGATTTGAGGAGCCCTCAGCTAAGTTTAAAATCAGAAATGGGTGTGGTACTTTGTGGAGCATGTAAAAAGTCCCCTAGCTGTTTATGTTGATTAAATATGATTGTGCCTTGTGCCTACACAAATTTGAGTCCCTGAATTGTAGTAGGCTGTAATGGGGATTTCTGCACTAAAATAACGATCCAAGAGAAAAGTTTCGGCAAGATCTAGATCTTCAAACCTAAAGTTTAGTTCAAACATATATTATTTAGCTATAAAGGTGGAACAGTATAGCTTTTGTTTTATTTCAACATACTTTCAGATATATATATATTTAAGCAGTGTGAACTAGGGCCCAATGGCTTCTACAAAATTTAACCCAATTTCACCTAATCTAATCCTGATATTATATGGCAGGAAATTAGGATTACTCATTACCATATTTGTATTAAATGTACAAATATGGACCTAGAAATGCTAAAGTTCCTTCAATTCTTTTGTAATTGTTTGCAGGACACTTGATTGAATGATTTCTTATTTACATAATTTGAGAAGCTAATTTGTTAAAAAAAATTCCATTATTGCTTGGTTAAGCAGGGTGACTATGATGTATGAACAGGAGAAAGCTAAACCTAAAGGTTGGGATTTCTTCAGTTCAGGAATATAATTCTGTTAAATGAAGAAATAATGATACCAGGATAGAAGCTTTTTATGCTTTCTATAAATTCCACCTGAGATTACAATTTAGTCATCAAACACATCAAGAAAGAATTATCTAATTACATTATTTGGTTTGATTAAACCATATAGAGAATCCATAGAAAAATGACATGTGAAAAAATGGATCAGTAGAATCAATTCAAGAAAGAGTATATTACACAAACAACTTTTTTTTTAAAAGATACATTTTATTAACAAAAATATATGCATATATGTGGTTCAGCACTTATTGAAAAATATTACCAGACTTCTGGCAGATAATAATTTATTAAACTTGTATTCCACTCAGTTCTCAATGACTCAAGTTCATCTCTAAAACAGAGGTGCAAGTTATCAACAGATGAGCCTCTTTTTCTGGCATCTTAAATACTCTATTGCTATATAAAAACCAATAACATATAGATTTATTTTCCCCAAAGGTCTCTGGGCAGCGTAAAACATCAATCCACCTCCAAATAAGAAAAAATAAGAAAACTAGAACAACGTTAAAATCAAAAATAATCACACACACACAAAAAAAACTCGAATAAAACCTGAGATAGTTGCTCACAATTAGTCATTTGGGACAAAAAAACCCACAACACATTGATTTTACTAATTTTTCTTTATAGCTACCAGTATCTCCTTCCACGATGCAAGATCTAATTTATTTACTACTAAAATTCTTGTGTCTGTTTGTCTGTTTGTAATATTCAATTGGACAAAATAGTGCATCATACGGGAACAATTTTTCAACCAAGGTACCTCAAATGGACTAACTGACAGAATGTCAGGACCCATCAATCCAGTAAGAATGAAACTTGGGAAGGTTGTGGTCTCTTCAGCATCATTATGTTGCATCATTATGTCATGGCCACATGATTATCATTCCAATGCTCCCTGATATTTTTCCACAAGTCAGCGGGGAAGGCAGCAGGAAGTATAAATTTGATCATGATTGCCATACTTCCTTCCAGCTTCCCAGATGCAAAGTCTTTGCAGGAAACATTGGCAATGGGGAAGCAGGTTTCTCAGGTAAGTTTCTCCCACCTATGCCACCTCCCCAGTCTTTCAATGCTCATGTCACGTTGGCTATTCATGCATCCCTGCATGCTCTTTCTGACCTGCACTGCACTCTCCTGTGCACGCCTCGATCCATATCATCTGACGGCTCTTGCACTTGTCCATGCACTCTCATCAACTTGTGTGGCATCCCTTGTATACCCCATACATGTTCCCTGACTCATGCCAAGCCCCATGAGCCTTCTTTAATCATGAGGCACCCCTTATACATCCTCGCAATACCCTTCCCAGTCCACGTCATACCCTACATTCATTACAGAAATAGCGCATCTTGTGCATCCTGCATATCCCCATGCACACTTCCTGACCCACAGTGCACCATGCATACCTTTCTTGACCTGTTTGGCACCTCTCATGCATGTCTGTGAACCCCTGCATATCTTTCTCAACTGTTACTATACTTCCACACACCCTACCTGACTTTCCTGGTGCTTTTTTTGTTTATTTGTTTGTTTTAATACGGCAATGGTAAAACTGGTAGGAAGTCGAAACTTGATGCGGCAGTAAGGAAAACAGAGGGAGGGGGAGGGGAAAAGGAAGGAAGGAACTTCATGTCAGCTTTCTCTCAGCTTCCCACAAGGAAAGTCAATGGGGAAGCCATCAGGAAGTCACTCCCACTGATTTTCTGCCCCTGTGGTCTTTCTGTTTCTCTGTTTAAGTAAGGAAATATGTCTGAAACAATGACCAACTGGGTCTTGGATTGTCTAGTTGGGATACAAAACATCTTTAAGGGTAAAGGCTTACCTACAGAAGTGTCTGAAGAGTTCAATTATTCCAGTTTATAAAAGTAAAATCAAAGGGACCCAACAATTGATTGGCTATTCACTGTTAGTGAATCTGTAAAGTAGAATCATGGAGAAAATAAACAGTACTTGTACAAATATCAGGCAAACTTTCAGAAAACAAGAAGCTAGTGCTTTATTGTGCAGCATTCACTTATGCAATATGTGGTAGGTAGTTCTCGACTTACAACAGTTCACTTACTAACCATTTGAAGTTACAACAGCATGAAAAAAGTGACATATGACCATTTTTCACACTTATGACCATTGCAGCATCCCTATGGTCACATTATTTACATTTGGATGCTTGACAACTGAATCACAATGATGATTCAGAAGAATCTTGGGATCATGTGATCATCTTTTGCAACCTTCCAAGAAGCAAAGTCAATGGGGAAACCAGATTCACTTAACAACCGTGTTACTAATTTAACAACTGCAGTGATTCACATAACAAATGTGACAAGAAAAGCTGTAAAATGGGACAAAACTCACTTAACAAATGTCTCACTTAGCAACATAAATTGTGGGCTCAGTTGTGGTCACAAGTTGAAGACCACCTGTATATTGTTAGTCCCCATTTAGCAAATGGAATTGGGATCAGCAATTCCATTCCTTAGCACCATGCTCATTAAGTCAGTGGTGGGATTCAACCGATTTGCACCGATTTGGCTGAACTGGTTGTTAAATTGCTAGCTGGCCCTTCCCCTCCCTGCCCCGCCCCTTCCAGGAGTCCCCACATGCCCCATTTTGGCTCCCAGGTAAGTGCAGGCAGGCCTACTAGGCCCAAAATGGGGTGCAGGAGGTGCAATGTGGCCCCCACAGCCCGTTTTTGCTCCCAGGGGGCTACAGGAGGCCGAACGCTACCTGTCACACACCCCTAGCCATGGCCACCCTGGCCACGCCCACCCAACCGGTCATTAGGGCAGAGAACCGATTGTTAAATTGTTTGAATCCCACCACTGCATTAAGTAAAACTTCACAAGATTGCAATGGGCTTACAACCTCTTTGGTCATTAAGTGAATCATCAGAGTTAAGCTTACAATTTTACTTCCATGTTCTCTATTAACTCACTTTGTCACAAGTAGTTGTGAATCACACAAAAAGTAATCACATGACTGCAGGATGCTGCAACAGTGATAAACGTGAGGACTAGTCTCAAAGCTACTTTTTACACCATTGCTATTTTCTCGTTAAACAAGTCTTTGTGGATCTTTCATTTGCCTGTAACTCAGTTGCAGACCAAGATATATTTGTTTATATGGACAGTAGACTGCTAGTGCTGATCAGAAACACTACAAACTGTACCATTATGCAGATCAGAGTAGGACCCTCCTAAATTTTAACAGAAAGTGTACATATTAAAAGAGGCATGAAACAGACTGATATTCCTTTTTTAATTTTTATTTCAGCAATGCATACCACTTTAAACTTGAATTTAAATTTCACATTTTTTTCTCCATCGATTGAGATGAGAACATGCCTCTTACGGTATATACAAAACAAGCTCTGTGACAAGTCCTTTCCCTCAACACCTTACGAGGCAGTTGGCCAAGATGAATTATTTCCGAAAAAAAAAAAAATTTAAAAACAAATCTACGACACTTAAGAACAATGTCAGCCTAAGATCATGAAAGCATGTCATGCATACCAGGGGTGGGCTTCAAAAATTTCAGCAAGCAGTTCTCTGCCCGGTTGCTGGGTGGACGCAGCCATGGTGGGCATGGCTTAGCCAGCCTCCTGCACCACAGCGGAGGGGGGCGCTGTTTTCACCCTCCCCGTGTTCTGGAAGCTTTCCTCGAGCCTCCAGGAGGGACAAAACTACCTCCCCTGGGTTCTGGAGGCCCTCCGGAGGCCAGGAATGGGCCTGTTTCCAGCCTTCCAGAACGTCCAGGAGGCCCATTTTTTTTGCCTTCCCCAGACTCCAGAGGCTTTCCTTGAGCCTCCGAGAGGACGAAAAGGCCTCCCCTGGACTCCAGAGGCCCATTTTTTGCCCTCTCTGAGCCTCTGTGTGGGCCCTGTGCTTACCTGGCATCCAAAATGGGCAGCGTGGGGACTCCTGGGAGGTGAAGGGTGGGATGGGCAGGGCCAGCCATGGGTGGGATTTGCGGGTTCACCAAACTGCACAGAACCCGTGGGAATATATACTGCATCAGTCCAAGAAGGACTCTCTTGTCATATCTTCCCTGGCCATGGAATGGCATTCATAGATGTTAAATTGTGGCAAAATGTATGAAGAAGTATTCTTATAGTTTTCTTTTAATATTTTTATTATTAGAAGAGTGAAATAGAAGGAACAAAGTCTGTATCAGATAGTGACAAATAAAAGAAAGAGAACAACTACTAAGCACATATAAAAACACTGTGGGATAACATGGCAGTGACACATTCTCCCCATGACTTCCACTTGTTTCTCTCACTGTTGACCACAATTTAGATTTTTTTCATTTAATTTGAATATTGAAGATCATTGTTAGTATCTCTTAAAGCCCTTTCCTCTATTATTTTAATTGGTCTTATAACTTTTTTTTCCTAGAAACCATATCCCATATGTCTAAATTTGCCCTGTTGTATAATAGGTAGTAAATAAAAGGAGTTATTCTTGCTTAAATTTGCTTGAACTTCAAATTGTATATTGTCAATTTTGTCATTGCTACATATTCTCCTTTTTTATTCTCCCAATCTTGTCAACAAAATTCTTCTTTTTCAATCTTGAACCAAATTTGTTCTTGCAGCAACATATATTTTATTGTGTTGCTTTTCATTTAGGTTTTCTGAGATCATAAGTAATAAAAGTGTGTTTGTTTTTACTTTTAGGATTTTCTGAGCATTTTTTTGTTACTTTCTGGTATCTCTGAAATTTTCTGTTATATTATCACCATGCATGATAAAATGTTTCTTCTTTGTTACATGATCAACATTTATGTTATATGATTTGTCTATCATTATTGGTGTAGATATATATCATCTGTAATACATTTTATATTAATTTCTCTTAAATTAGATTTCTCTTAAATAAACCACAGTATTGTACTATGATTATTTATTTGAAGTTTTGTATCCACTTTAACATGCAATTTTTTATTTGTTCCATTTCTTTGCCATATTTCAATATATTCTCACATTACTGAGCAGGTTGCAAAGATTCCTACAGTAAATAGAAATTCCAAACAACTCTTCTGTTTGAGATTAGTCGACAATAAAGAGAATGGTCTTTAATGCTTTTATGCTGTTTTTTGTTCAATTGGGTTTTAAACATTAAGAAAAATGTCCGTACATTTTATTCTACTTTTATTTGTGCATTTGCATTCTTGTATTGCAATAGTCACTGAGTAAAATTATAATTTTCTTTCTTTTTCAGGGCAAAAAGAAATACTGTTTCCTGCTTCCTACTTACATCACTCTTCATTCTCTTCTCACTATGGAATCACAGAATATTTGAAGTAGTGCCTGGAATTAAACCCCCTTCCTTCAGCTTGAGAAACTCTTACTGCTGATATTCAATACTGCTTTAACAGTAAATAATTATGATTCTATGTATAGTTGTCTAATGCAATTATTATTTAATAGGCAGCAATATAAATTAAATAAATAAATAAATATTTATACTTATAGTGCATTTATATATCTATAATATATAATACTTTCCCCCTCATTGTGTTTTTCTCATTTTCTTTTAAAATAATTTTCTATTGTCTTTGACAATGTACATATTTTCACCTTTTCCTTTTGTCACTATTTTAAAAACAATAAAAGTATAAGTAAATGAAAAAAATACCTCCTAAAATCCAACACTGCCCTATTTTTTGGTTTATATGGGAGGAACTGATCATAAGGAAGACATAGATGCTATGAGAATGTTTTACATTAAGTCGTTAAGAAACATATGAATGTTGCATGTTTGTTGAAGTAGAAAAAACTTATGATAAAGTGAATTTGAATTATAAAAGATTTTGTATGAATACTGAAGTTAGTTGCTGAATGCTATAGGAGTAAGATAGGATGGAAATAACACATACAGTACATGAGACTAAATGGACTACTTAGCAAATGGTTCAACATTGAGCATGACACATATTCACTACCTTTATGTTCTTTATTACTCTATACAAGTTAAGGAATTGTGTAACTTCAGCACCTATGCACACTGGGAGCATATCTAAAGTTATCCTTTGTACAGATCTTGGATCTGCTATTTATTTTTGCATGGGTAACTACAAGGAGAAAGAGTATTTCATCATGTTGATATCATCATGGTTAAGATGGAGAAATAAATACTCTTACTAAGTGGTGGGATCCATTCCCACCTTACTCCAGGGGAAGGATACTGCAAAATCTCCATTCACTCCCCAGCCCACTAACCTGCTTTCCAGCTCCGTTCTCCTGTGCAGGGCAACAAAAGAAGTCCCAGCTGATCAGCTGGGACTTGGGAGGCAGAGAATAGATGAGGGTGGGGCCAATCAGAGGTAGTATTTGCCAGTTCTCCAAACTACTCAAAATTTCCGCTATCTGTTCTCCAGAACTGGTCAGAACCTACTGAATACCACCTCTGCTCTTTCTTTGAAATTGGTAATGTCCTGAGCAGAGAATGCTTGTTTCATTTGTAGCAGACCACTTGTCTTGTGGCCTGCTCATAGCATTTACTAAGATTCATTTCAGCTGTTGTTTTCTGTTTGTATGAGCAGCTGTTATTGTTTAGCCACATATCTTTATGCTATATAGCCAAGAAGTATTAGTATACAAATTATTTCAAGTTTTGTATTTACTTTTTAATTGTCAGAAAGGCAGCACATGGTGTGATATCTCTGGCATACATATCAGAAATAGGGAGAGTATGCCAGGTGTGGCATCCCCCTGGAACAGGGATCACCAAACTTTTCGACCTCGGGGACCACCAAACATTATTTTAAATCCTGTGGACGACTAATGTGAATTATGACTGACGTGGCTTGCTGACGTTGGTGGGAGGGAGAGGGAGAGAGATCTGATCTAACCTCGGAGGGCTGGTGATGTTTTCTCTCTCTCTCTCTCTCTCTCTCTCTCTCTCTCACACACACACACACACACACACACACACACACCCCTCACCCACCCACCAAGGCAGCCACATTCCTTAGCCTGCTTTTGAGCTCCGTTCTTAGAGGGAGGGGGAAAAGAGAGATCCAATTTAACTTCGGGGGCTGGTGATTTTCTTTCTCTTTCTCTTTCTCTCACCCCCCCTCCCCGCCCCCTCCAAGGCAGCCACATTCCTAGCCTGCTTTTGAGCTCTGTTCTCAGGCTTCATGCAAGGAAAGCAGCAGAAGCAGCAGAAGTCTTTCTTTCTCTCCCCCCAAACTCCACCAGAAATGAGTCTTTGCCGGTGCAGCCTCTTGGAGCAGGATGCCTTGCAGGGTCCCAAAGACTCATTTCTGGTAGAATTTGGGGGAGAGAAAGACTTTTGCTGCTTTCTTTGGGTGCAGCCAAAAGCAGAAGAAGAAAGAAGCGGAAGAAGCAATCCGGTGGCCAGGCAAGTTCCCCTCCTCCGCTCTTTTCCCCCTCCTCTCACTACCTCATGTTGTTCCTAATGCAAGCAATGCACGCCTTGTGTTCCCGCGGGCCACGTGGGCAGCGCAGCCTTGTGTTCCCCCACAGCCTGGATTAACTGCTTTGGGGGGGTGCTCTGGGAGTGACATTTCTCTGCAGACCACCAAAATTTTCTTGTGGACCACTAGTGGGCCATGGCCCACCAGATGGCAACCACTGCCCTGGAAGATAGGTGGCAGCAGCAGGAACTATTAAGCTAGTATTCCAAATCTAGAGGCAGATCTAGAGTGTAAAGATCCACAGGGTTTCTGGGAGGGGAACTCAAGAGCTCATACATCTGCTACTTCATCTTTAGCTTAATTTCTTGGCTTAATTTGGCAGACATGTCATAGAAATAGCTTGATTAACCAAGAATTTATTGCAGATAAGAACGGTATAGAATAGTTGATAGCTTGCTGCAGTTTGAAGAGTGAAGAGGTTTATATCAGGTTTTTTTATTTCTTCCCTTGTAAATTGAGTTACTTAGAGCAAGTGTTGTTGGACTTGAAGTTGAGCAGTTGTGGTATATTTATTTTAAGGCCTGTCTAGTGTGGATACTGCTAGTTCTTGCCTCATGGGCCACAATTCTTATAGCAGATAGAACATTCACTGAAATGTTGTTTGAAGAATAGTTATGTGCCATATTTCCCTAAAAAAGCAAAATATGTGTGTATGTATGTATAACACCACCCTTCTGTGAATTTTGTTTTATGAAAGTGAGAGCTGGGTATGTCATGAAAAATAAAAATAAAAGTAAGTGAATGCAATGGGAATGGTCTATCAAGTAAGCATGCATAGTAAAATAAGATAACATCAGATTAAGAATGAATGGATGCTGAATGATTTTGGATCGAATACAAACATGAGCTACTAGTATGAAAAAGTAATATTGAGGTGGTTTGGCAGGGAGAATGAAAACAGATTGAAAACAGTTATGTGTAAGAAGAATGAATGATTGCAGGTGTACATTACACACTTTATCCCGGTTTGTCCGCAAAAGGATTACTTTGCCATTTCTAAACTTAAATGCCCCCATAATGTTAATTTAACATAATCAAAGGGGTCATCGTGAATTGGTGTTCTATTGGATATTTGGGGATCTTTCTATCTAGCAACCACTTATTCAAATCACTTCCACACCATTCCCAGGACTCCTTGTAAACTTTTCTGAGTGTAGTTTGAATGAAACTTGCTCTTGCTCTTCTTGTCTTGAGTACTTCCATTGCCTAATCAATGACCAAGTCAGGAGACTAGAAAACAAATGAAGAAAGACAGAATGTTAAGAGTAATCATCCCTTGTGGGAATATGTCCTGTTCCAACTGTCCAGAAACTTCTAGAGATAGTCCTATAAGGCTCTGTGTCCTTGACTAAAAGTATTTAAAAGCTACACAGAGTAAAATAAAGGCTTCAGAAAGGGCCTTTTTGAATTTTATTGTGGAATAACATACCGTAGTGAATATATGTCAATGGGAAATACACACTTTACTCTGATTTAAATAAATGAAATTGCTTGATATTTTTTCATTTCTTTCTATTTTTGCAGAACCTACTCTAGTGGTTCAAACTCTTGAGGAAGTTCACTCCTGTTTTTGCATTTAGTGCTGGGCAGTTTTCTCCTATGCTGTAAAATGTTCTGTCCAGTTTTTGTTGTAGCATAATTTAAAGTAGGCTGGAAGCAAGGATGTTTGCTTGAACTGGGCAACCCTAACCACAGTTTCTAATGGAGTTGCTATTATAGATTTATTTTCTAACGTGGCATTCCTAGAATTCCTTCCCTCTTTACAATCAGTGTTACAGTATTTTGATTCCTGCTTTGCCTACTTGACAATGTTGGCCCCGGAACTCTAATGTTCCAACTTCATTGTGTGATATTGCCTTGACCTTGTGACCAACCCAGTTTTATGCAATTGTTCCCATTCTTAAAAACAATCATTTCTGCTCATTTACACTGACTGACAAGGGACCAAAAGAGAAACAAATATGAAAATGCTGGACAGCTTCCAGTACTCTTTTAGGGAAGCAACCTGGGATGCATCTTGGGTATAGGAGAATATATATTTAGACCCCTTCTTTGGATCATTAGCTGATGGATTATTCCACCATGATAGTGACCAATTTCAAATGTGAAAATATTCACTCTCAGTCCAAGAGGGCAAAGGACTAGTTTAGAAAAGTGCATGAAAAGAAAGCAGAGAGTATACTTCAGACAATCCAATTTAAGACCGGAGTTATTTTCAACATCGCAGCAAGTGGGTGAGGGATGAATTAAAACATTAATGAGGAATAGCTCTTTGACTTATATACTTTATACTTTTGCATTTGTTTGCATTAAAATCCTCATTCTGCTTTCTAAGCAAGACATCACTTTTATGGATATTTCTGAAGATAACAGGAAGTTAAAGTCTTCACAATTTATTTTCTATTTTCCCCCCACTCTCTCACCTCACACCTGTCTTCTCCTCAACAGCTATCTGCCCAAATGTCCTATTTCCTACCATCAGTACCACAAGAATGGAGGTTGGGTTCAACAACCCAGCCTTGTCTTGCTCTAGCACATATAAATAAACTGTGATCCAGATGCAAGCATATAAAAACAGACCACAGACTTCCTCTTCTTTCTTCTCCCAACTCTTCTATCAGTTTGGCTGAACCACAGGGGTGAAAGTATCCTTAAAACTCTCTGTTATAGCATGGTGTTATTTAGTAGCTGTTGTCTGCAGAAGCACAACTGCTCCATTTGATGGGGTGACTCAAGGTAATTGGAAGCTTATTGCAAGGGAATTTTGGTAACTACTTTATACATCCGTTTTTGTCCCAATCCCTTCCTTTGAGCACTACTCTTTTGTTAAGAGATTACATAGCAAGAACAACTATTTACATACAGAGAAAAATGACATTTTTGCAGGTTTTACTAGAGATTAACATACTTAGCCACAATTAATATAAATAGCATTTTTAAAAATCTGGTTGCCTGGGACTGCACATTCCAGAGAACAATAAACAGGTTAGTTTACTTAAAATGGCAGCCAAAATGTTTTTGGTTAGTTTGTGGTTCAACATGTCATGGAAATAATATTTATATGCTATTAAAATACTTGTTGTCATGACCTTGAACTGAGTGAAATGGGGCAACAATTTTGGAAGATATCTCAAATGGGCTAACTTAGTGAATGCATCCAAAATCTACGACCTATGACTTAAAATGGAATGAAATTGGGGGAAGTTGTGGCTCTTTCAGTGCCATTGACTGCTGCTATGCTACAGGAGTGCTGCTGGAATCATGTGATCTTCATTGTCAATGTTCCATGATAGCTTCCCAGCCAGTCCCCCAATCCCTCACTCTCCCCCATTAGGCAGCAAGGAAAGGGAAGGGGAGGGAAGATTTCCAATGGTCCCTACCAGATTCACACAAGGAAACTCAATGGGAAATCCAGCAGTAAGTTGGATCCTCACTCTTACTATCATTACTTTTATATCCTTGGTTGTTCTGTTTTTCTCTTTAGGTAAAGAAATATTTCTAACAACAAAAACCCTATACATAAGTTTCCAGGTTGATTTTATGGGCCTACTTTTATGAGTTGGTCTATATTGTGTCTGTGTAATACATCTCTACTGACAATGCTTCTGAAGCATTCACACAGTAAAATTTCCATGAACTTCCAAACCCCACTCACTCCCATAAAGTAAACATATCAAATAGTTGCTTCTGTTTGAAACAATGCTATTTTCAGAGCAATCACATTCAGAGGAGACTAGAAAAATAGTAACCTTGGGGCAGAGAGTGCCATTGTTGTAGACAGCATGAATGAATATTATTATAATTATAATCTAGTGAAGGGAATGCAGAAATCCTCAAATAATAAGTTACCCACCAGCCCTTCTTCCCTTCCTTCTCCCATTATATAAAACATCAATTGGTTTTATTATAGCTTTGGATGTTTTTTTAGTTAAGGGGAAAACGGAAGGAAAGAAAAGGAAGTCTGAGGTCTATTTTTGTTCATATATTTTCAATTAAGAAAATTAAGTAACCCACACAATGTGGCAGCTACTCCTTTCTAATAGTTTCCTTATTTCTTGCAAAGACAGTTTTCTTACTGCAGCCAAACTAGGCTTTCTGATCCATTTAAAAGAAATTAGAAACAACATCTAATGAAGAAACTAAAGGAAACGCAGGGGGAAATTAAGGCATGGAACGTCATCAGGCAAATTCCATGCCACAGGTTGCTTTCATTTATGGAAGAAAACAAAGAAATGTAACTTCAGGGGGAAATGGACTAGCTACCCACAGGAGAACCTGTCATTGGCTAGGAAGACCCAGCAAAATTCCTGAGGTTGGTCACACACCCCTCTTGTCCATAGAAGGCAAACCATGGTGCTGCTGCAAACAGTTTCTCCAATTCTGCTTTGGCAGTTGGTCAGACCAGGCCCCTGAAGAGGCTGCTTCTGGCTTCCTATTGCTGCTCATCTTCTCTCCCTTCTCTTCCCCTCCCTTATGTATATGAAAAGGACTTGGCAGATGAGAGGAAAAGAGAAGGAGCAGAGCTTGTGTTGTGCATCTTTTTTTGGAGAAGATTTGTTTGCCTCAACTTCCCCAGTCCATAATCTTTCAATGAGAGCTTTGGTTGAAATGCCTAAGAGTTGTGATCCCAACACACCTGAAAGGTTCAAGGTTGGAGGAGTCTGTTATGACAGAGTCAGAGCCAAAAACTCCCTACTCTGAGCACCATAGGAAGATCCCTTGGAACCTCTAATAAACAGTTTGAACAAAAATTTAGATCTGAAATTATATCTGTGCATTATAATCAAATTGTAGGAAATTCAAGGCCTTTTCTGCTCTTCTTTTGGTTGGTCATGAATTAATCTATGTAGGTAATTTATACACTCATTGTGTATGGCAAGACAAGGCCCTGTTGGGTGACAATCTAATTTTCAGTTTTCAACAGTGAGCACCGAGATGGCCACCATCCATTTATAGCACACTGGCTCTGAATATGAACTGTCTCTTAGCAATCATTCCAGGATCTGTCTGCCAAGAATGTGTTGAGCCCTTTTTAAAGCTAACACTTATCACTGTATCAGTAAATTTTGTAAGCTTTGACTGAAATATTTCCTGAACTTACAGTACTAATATTTGGTGAATATCTTTATTTTAGCAATAGGAATGAAAAAGAAAGCCTATTCTCACTACTTTCATACCACTCATGTGACATGATTGCCTGATACTCTAAGGCTTTGTGTCTGAGTCTGGTGCTAACCATGGGAAAGATACTTATGAATAGGTACTGCATTAGACAACACAGTAAACTGTAATCAGAAGTAGCTTATCAATCAACACTTCAAGTCAACAAGCCTTTCTTCTTGAAGGCATGCCTGCTGAATTTATGGAAGTCTGTGCATGTCTAATGTTATTTGAATGACATTGCTGGGAAATGGGGTCAATCAAAAGTGCTTACAAAATGAATACTCATCACTCTGTAATTTGTAATGCCTACATAGACAAGCCCAAGTCAGCTTCTGAGTTTCCATGACTGTGGGTGGATTGAGCGTAGATCTCCTTAGGACCATAATTGCTCTAGCATATGCCTTCCTATTGTGAATCTCTACTATGTCTCCCTTCAGTCATCACCTTTCTAGACCTGGGAAAAATGGCTTATATACTTAATGTTTTCTAATAGGAAAGGCATTGCATTTTGATAATTCTTAATATTTTAAAAAATATTTTCCAAATGAACAGAATAAAAGGAAAAATGCAAGGGGAAAAAATAAAAGAAAAATGGAAAGGAAAGGAAAAGATACAAAATAATAGCTTCCAAACTTTTGCACATTTATTTATTTTTCCCTCTTTTTTATATTAGTTAATTAATTAATTAATATAATCTTCCTTTTTAAAAATATTTAATAAAAATTACATGCACAATGTGTGTGTGAGAGAGTGAGTGTGAGAGAGAAAATGAAAAATACAGGCTAAAATTAAATAGAAAAGTAATGCTAACCTGCATACTAGGTATTTTAAGAATGAAGAAGCAAAATTTTAGTTTTATTTCTTTGAGCTGTGAAGAGTTAAAAATAAACAGCATTCTGGAGACATAAAGAATGAGGAAGTGAATGAAAACACGGGCAAGATCATAAATAAAGACACTGTACTAACAACAAAGATTGGAGTAATTAAATAATGTTTTTTGTTAATATATGGCTATAAAAGTAGGATACTGAGGGAGCTGGTGTCACGACGATACGGCATGTGATCTTGGAGGTCTGAGATTGCTGCTGATATCTTTGCTCCTGGACGGTCCAATCGGATCTAAACCGTCCCAAAGAGACGGTGAAAGTAAAGAGAGCATCCTGTCAATCCCAGGGATACCACAAAGTCCGTGGTAGATCCAGGAGAAGCTCTTTTTGCCAGCGGCAAACAGGCAGCCATTAAAGCTGCTGAAGTTGGGACAGATCTGAAACGAAAGAGAACGGAAAGAGAGAGTGTGCCGGTTTGGTGAGAACTTTTTCTTTATTTTAAGATTTGAAAGGACACCCTAAGGAAAAGAAAGAATCTGTAAAAGTTTTGACAGAAGTGACTAAGCGGCAATTTTAAACAGGAATGTCAAAGTAATATTTTTTTTTTCTCATTGCTGGATTTTTTACACACGATCTTATATTTTGAAGCTGGACTGTTTTTTTCTCTTCTTTTATCTATTCTTTTTCTCTTTTTTGATTTTATAATATTTTAGGCTAGAGACTCCCTTTTAGTTATTTTTTTAAAATATCTTTTTCTTTTTTTAATTAATTCTTATTATATTTTGCTTGGAAAAGGAGGGTGAAAGTGAAAGCAAAAGAAACTTTGTAACACTGCCAACTAGAGGCTTGGAAATATTCTATTTCTCTTTTGACCAGACAAAGCTGAGAAAAAACTGAGACTTTTTTTAAGGACATTGCTATTTGATAAGATAGAGGGAAGAGCATGGGAGAGTATTATTGCAGGTGCTCTTCTGGGTTTCTATCAACAGCTGGAATCTGGTGTTGAAGCTTATAGGAAAAGAAAAGGTGATAAGTCTCTGGAGAAGAGAGTTATAACAAGAGCCTTAGATAATTAAACAAAGTGCTGTGTGCTCTTTCTATTTTTTCTAAGCTGCGCTACCCCTCCTCATCAGTTTACTTTTTGTAATAGCTATTTGGATTTCTGGCCCTTTGGAACTTGTCTTTGTTTTTGTTTTTTCTTGTCTTTGGAAGTTAAATTTCTACACTTGCTCTTTATTTTAAAGGAAAAGCTTTAGTATTAATGATTTTGTTCCTTTTCTTTTTAAGGGAATAGTCTTTTTTTTCTTTTTTCCCTCCCCCTCCCTGGTATTTTTGTTTTTCCATCTACCTTCCATATTGGCTTTTTTCTTTTTTCTTTTTGTTTATTTTTCTGGTCTTTTTTTCTCATATGCATCCTTTTATAGACCTGTTAATTGGATTAAGGTGTTGAAGAATCTGAAGAATTCTCCCTTTCTCTTTTTTAGCTTTTTATTTTTCACTTTTCCGCCTTTTTTAGGATTTTACAACTTTTTCTTTTTTGTGTGTGTTTATGGTCTTTTCCTTCATTTTTGAATTTTTACTGTTATCTAACCAATCGATTGGATTAAGGTATACAAGAACCTGAAGAATTTTTTTTCTTTTTTTATTATCATTACTATTTGGCTTCTTTTTTCCTACTATTTTTATTTGGAATTGCAATTGGTTACTTCACAATTGGATTAAGGTCTAGAAGAATCTGAAGATTTTGAATTGCTTGAAATGAGTAGGAAATTAACAGCCCCTGGTTCATCAACTTCTACTTCTTCCTCTCCACCATCTGGACGACAATGTTACGGCAAGAAAAAGAACAAGAAAAAGTGACCCTGCAGATGATTATGCAAGGAATTCAAAATATTCAAACAAGAACAGAGAATATTGAAAAGAGAACAGAGAATATTGAACAAAGAACAGGGAAAACCGATGAAAAGGTGGAGAACATCCAACAAATGATGATGAAGTACGATGAAATATTCCAAAAAATTGAAGAAGAAGATAAACAAAGAGACAAGAAGATTGGAGATATTGATAACAGATTAACTGTGGTTGAACAAGATAAAAGTGGTATGCTGAGATAGGAGATGGACAGATCAGAATTTTATCTTAGATTCCAAAACATAGAGGAAGAAAAGGGACAAAACCTAGCTGAGATAAAGATAGAAATATTGGCTGAAGCTTTGGAAATAACTGAAGAGAAGATGATGGATGGAATAGATGAGGTCTATCGAGTCTTCACAAGATATGTAATGAGAAATAGCTTACCAAGAGAAGTTCACATCAGATTTACAAAGAAAGCCATTAAAACACAAATATTGCAAGTGGCAAAAGAGAAAACATTGAAATACAAAGACAAGGAGATTGTGGTCTTGAAACAAGTACCCAGAAGAGTGAGAGAGATGAGAAGAAAATACCGATTCCTGACCAAAATGCTACTTAAAAAAGAGGTGAATTATAGATGGCTGATTCCAGAAGGTTTAATGTTTACATGGCAAGAACAGAGACATAGAATTGACTCAATTGAGAAAGCTGAATCATTTTACACAGAATTTTTCAGAGGGAAAGAGGAAGAGGCAGAAAAAGAATTTTCACTAATTGAATTCCAAGAGGACTGCCAAATGACGACTGAAAAAGAAGAAGGTGCAGTAGGTGGAAAGGAGGAAGCCAAAGAACAACGTGAACCAAGATCCACAAGAGCTGTTAAACCTAACTATAAAATATAACCATGGAAGAGAAAAAATTGATTACAATTAATATAAATGGACTTAACTCAGCTGTTAAAAGAAGGAAAACCTTCCATAAATTAGAGAAATTAAAATTTGATATAATCTGCCTACAAGAAGTACATATTAAAAACCAATATGAACAATTGTTGATACAGCCAAAATTAGGGAACATATTTACTTCTTTGACACAATGTAAGAAAAGAGGAGTGGTTTTATACATTAAAGATATTATCCCAGCGAAATTGATTTATACTGATGACGACGGAAGAATACTAATGGTGGAAATAATGGACAATAATACAAAAACACTCCTGATTGCAATCTATGCCCCGAATGACAATCAAGAAGAATTTTATAAAAAATTACATATGAAAATAATTGAACTGGACTATGCTAATATAGTTATGATGGGAGATTTTAATGGAATTGTAGACAATAAACTGGACTATACAGCACAGAAAACAATAAAGAAAAACAGAAAGACCCTCCCTAAATCTTTTTTTAAAATGGTAGATGAAATAAACTTAAAAGATACATGGAGAGAAAGAAATGCTAAAACCAAACAATACACCTTCTACTCAAATAGACATTTATCATGGTCCAGAATAGATATGATATGGATGTCAACAGAATTGTTAACTAATATTCAAGAAATAAATATTGAAACAAGTACTTGGGCCGATCACAATCCAATGACAATTAAATGGAAAGGACAAAGAAGAAGATCTAGATGGACGTTAAATAATACTATTTTAAAGGGAAAAGACTTCACACAGTGGATGGAGAAAGAACTGGCTTTTTTCTTTAGAGAAAACAAAAAAGAAGATACATCAATCCAGAACGTATGGGATACAATGAAGGCATATGTCAGAGGTTTGATAATACAAGGAAAAGAAATACCATGAAAAGATTAGCCTCTAAGGCATTAGAGGATGAGTATAAAGGACTTGAAAAAGAGTTACAGAAAATGCCACAGAAAAAGGACATTAAGTTAAAAATGGATATAATCAAACATAAAATGGGTCTAATAGAAAAAGAAGAGCTAGCACAGAAAATTAGAGGTGCGAAACAGAACTACTTTGAAGATGCAAATAAACCAGGTAGATGGTTAGCATATAAATTGAGAAAGAAGAAAGAATCAAGGAAAATATTGCAATTAATAGATGACCAAGGCCAAGTTTGCTATGGTAGTAAAGAGAAGAAGGAAATCATTCGAGACTATTATGGGAAACTATACACACAAGAGAATATTGATGAGGAAAGAGTTAAACAGTATTTACAGAATGCTAATCTACCCCAGATACCTAAAGAGATTGAAACAATGTTAGAAAGCAAGATAACGATGATGGAGTTAACTGAAGCACTCAAGAAGCAAAACAATGGAAAGGCACCAGGCCCAGATGGACTTCCACCAGAATTTTACAAAACATTACAAGAATCGTTGAACCTTCCATTGCTAGAAGTTATGAATGAAGTTATGTTAAAGAAGAGGATACCTAAATCATGGTCAGAAGCTTATATTACACTTATTCCAAAAGAGGAGGCCGATCCATGACAAATCAAGAACTATAGACCAATTTCCTTACTAAACGCAGATTATAAAATTTTTGCTTCGATATTGGCAGAAAGACTTAAAAAATACTTAAATAATTTTATCCATCCTGATCAAAATAGATTTCTGCCAAAGAGACAAATTAACGACAATATGAGAGTAATCTTGGACACTTTGGAATACTACAAGGCACACCCTGAAAAACAAATGGCTTTGATATTTCTAGATGCACAGAAGGCATTTGATAATGTGAATTGGCGATTCATGTTATTACAGCTGGAACAGATGGGCTTTGCTAAAAAAATTATTCAAGCAATAGAAGCTATATATCATAAGAAAACAGCAAAGGTAATGATAGAGGGAGAACTGACAGACTCTATCGATATAAGAAAAGGAACAAGACAAGGGTTCCCACTATCACCTCTGTTGTTTGTGTTAACCTTGGAAGTGCTAAATAGAAATATTAGAGATGAAAAGAATAAAAAAGTGATGAAAATTAAAAAGGAAGAATTTAAATTGCAAGCATTTGCGGATGATCTGGTTTTCATTTTAGAAGACCCACTAGAAACAGCATCAAAATTGATAGAAAAGATAGAGACATATGGAAAGGTGGCTGGTTTGAAAATAAATAAAGATAAGACAAAGATCTTGTCAAAGAATATGTTATCAAGACAAAAGGAAGAACTGGCAGATCTATTGAAAATCCAGGTCACGAATAAGATCAAGTACTTTGGGATATATTTGACAGCAAGATGCAGTACACTAAAAATTATATGAAACTTAAGCAGCAGATAACGCTAGATCTGGCGAAATGGGAAAATTTACAACTGTCATTAATAGGGAGAATATCAACAATCAAGATGAATATATTACCCAGAATTTTATATTTGTTCCAAACAATTCCAATTAGGCTTGGAAAAGATTACTTTGAAGATTTAAATAAAATTGTGTTGAAATATATATGGCAAGTAAGAAAGCAAGAATAAAGTTAAAACTTTTGCAAGATGCTAGAATAAAAGGAGGATTTGGTTTGCCTAATTGGGAGTTGTACTACCAAGCTACAAATCTGATGTGGGTTAAGGAATGGATAACATTAAGAAATACTAGATTGTTGACATTAGAAGGACATGATCTGTTGTAGGGGTGGCATGCTTTTTTATGGTATAAAGGAACTAAAACACAGGGGTATTTTAGAAGACATTATATATGGGAGTCTCTGTGGTTAAACTGGGAGAAGATTAAAAGGTAATGTTATTTGAAAATTCCAGTTTGGCTATCAACTATTGAAGCATTTTCTTATCCTATAATATACAAAAAGGAACAAAGAGTTAGATATGGTGAAATATTGAATGAAAAGGGTGAACTCAAATCTATACAAAAACTAGAGGAACAAGGTATAAAGATGAATTGGTTTTCATATGCGCAAATACATTCAAGGTATGATAAAGATTCTAAAACAGAAGGTTTCTATGATAAACTGACTCATTTAGATAAGATTTTGACAGGTACTGATGAAAAGGTGATTAAAAAATTGTATGGATATTTATTAGAAATTAAACTAGAAGAAGAACAAGTTAAAGAAACTATGATTGCTTGGGGGAAGAATTTTGGATATGGGATTGATCTAGAGAAATGGCAAAAACTGTGGTCTCAAAATTAGAAAATGACAATGTCAACAGCATATAAAGAAAATTTGTATAAGATGTTTTACAGGTGGCATTTTCCCCCAACAAGAATAGCAAAAATGTTCACGAATAAATCCAAAAAATGTTGGAAATGTCATCAGACACCTGGCTCATATTACCATATGTGGTGGACATGTGCAGATGCTAAAAAATATTGGACTAAAATCCACATGTGGTTGGAAAAAATGACAAAAAAAGCACATAGATTTGAAACCAGAGATATTTTTATTGGGAATTTTTCCTGAAATATATAGTAAAGACTTGAAATACCTGATTGTAAATGTATTAACAGCGGCTAGGATTGTATTTGCCAAAAACTGGAAAAATGAGAAAACACCATCACAGGAGGAAATCATTAAGAAAATATTGGAATGTGCTGAAATGAGTAGCTTGACATTTGAAATTAGAGAACAAGATGATAAACAATTTTATAAAATTTGGGATCTATTAATGGTTAGACAATAAAATATAGTAATGAAATATGTAGATTCTTAGAAAATAATAAATATATAAAGATGTATTCTTTTCTTATTATATCTACAAAATGATTTTAGGATAGACTTGGGATGATAATATGAACCGTTATAAAACAAATTAAGTAAAATATGATTATTT
The DNA here is from genome assembly GCF_049901735.1 of Notechis scutatus. Classification (NCBI taxonomy): domain Eukaryota; kingdom Metazoa; phylum Chordata; class Lepidosauria; order Squamata; family Elapidae; genus Notechis; species Notechis scutatus. The sequence goes on along the minus strand of NC_142009.1, from coordinate 174,325,534 downwards.
TGTAAAACATGAATAAATAAAAGTATGGTAAAATGATTGATTAATAATGATATTAATGTATTTAATATTTGATTGAAAGTACGAGTGTATATACAATGTAATTGTAATTGAAGACTACGAAATGGAAGCACAAAACAATTTGTAAACCAACCGGCACACTGTATGTATATATATGGAAGATGGCTTGATGTTTTTGTTTTGTTTGTTCATGTTTGTTTTAAAAACCAATTTATTTATTTTTTAAAGTAGGATACTGAGAAACAGTGAGAGGAAGAACAGGTGCCTCTAAATGATGACTTTGGAGATAAGTTCCTGAAAGTGCCTTGGTCTATAAGAAGAACCAATCAATCAGTGTTAGACCAAATAAAGATTGATTGCTCCCCTGAGGATATTATTAGCAAGTATAAACTCACATGCTTTGGGTAAACTGTGCCAAGGTAAATGAAGTAGAAGGCAGCAGAGAAAGCAAATGAAAAAAATCGAAGAGATGACTGGAATGTTCTTGAAAGAGCAATGGGTTAATACTACAGGTACAGACAGATCAAGAAATTGAGCATTTGTCCTTGCAATCCCCAGGTTTTGAGCCCAACCTGATATTATATACTTCCTATTTAAACGTTGAGGACCAGACACTTGATATGGACAATGTGCACTTACTGATACAATATGAACTTGCCCAAAAGGGGGTGATTGTCTCAATGGAGCTGTATCCAGTCTGGCCTTCTCTGTGCCTTAACAACTGCCATGACAAGCCTGCACCTGTATGTAATTATTAAACTTCCCATTATGTCCTTTCCTTGAGTTACTTTTCTGAATTAAAAAAGGGGGTTGGTGTTGCTGCTGGAAGATAGTCTTAAGTTTCTTGTTCCACGGTAGAGACTTTTTAAAATGTAGTTTTATTTAAGGGGTGGGGAGAGAGAGGAGGGACTTTTTCTTAAACTCCCTAAGCAAGCACAGTGGCAAAAACTGTGAATGGAGGCGGGAAGGAGAAATCAGAGGAAAAGCAAATATCTTAAGCAGAACTTTGCATTTCAAAGACTGACTCTGTTTACAGCTGACTGACAAAATGCCTCTCAGATGCCCTCAAAGAAGTAATTACATAGTCAATGAGTAGAAACACATTTCCCAGAGCATTATTATTTTGACTTCATATAAAGCTTTCCTTGTCTGTCTGTAATTCTAATTTCCAGCCTGTTCTTCTGACTTTGAGAGTAGGCTAATTTCTCATAATATCTGTCTTTTTTTTTTTTTTTTTGCAGCGTTTGTACAATCCTTTCTAGCCTCTGTAAGTATAGCACAATGAATAAGAGTAGGAGGTGGGTAAGTGGTGGATAAAACCATATCGGGTACAGGGACAATCCCCAGCTTTCCTCTGGAAGTGTATGCCCACCTCAATGCATCTGATAATTTGGTCAGGGCCAAACAGTTCGCCTTTTTGAACCATTGTCTGGAGGAGTTGTGATTGACTGAGCACCTGAGACAGAATTCTTGTGCTTCTAGGTTGTAGGCAAGAGATGGTATCATGTCTGCACACCTCTTTATTTAAGTGATTAAATTTAATCGCTGCATAATATGTTTTGTTTTTTATATTGGACAGTTTTCAGACATTGAGTCTTTCTTGAAAAAAGCAATTCTAGAAAGAAACCTTGGATTATGTTGCTTTAAAAAAAAAAAAGCCCAGTTTACTAACTAGCAGAAGGGGTGGTGATACTGGATGTATACTGGAATTCCTTTTTTTATGTAAAGTTTTTTTTAATTTTTTAAAAACATATATCAATATCATTTCATGAATAGTGTGGTATCTGGGTGTCATCATTTTGACACAAAAGCAATAATAATACAAAAAGCATTGCTAAATTAGTCTGGCTTATGTAGTCTAATGTTATACATAACTGTATCAACACAGTCCTTCATTTTTCAATTATTAATATTTGATACATTCTTCTAATAGTAATACCTTTTATTTTTGAGCATACCTAGTAACATTCTTTTTCAAATCTTAGCCTTTAATATTCACTTTATATATGTTGAATAAAGGTATGTATAAAATGTCCCCCCATTTCTTTTTGTATCTATTCTAATTTTTAATATGGCCACTTAAAAGTTGCTACATTAATCTAATGTTGTTATACATAACTATGTCAACACATAATCCTTCATTTTTCCATTATTCAATATTTCCTACCTCCTTCTAATAGTAATAACATTGTTTTTGAGCATACCTAATAATGTCCTTTTTCAGACTCCAATCTCAACCTCTGATATTCATTTTAAATGTTGTATTAGATAAAAATATATAACAATATTTCCCCTATTTCTAAAGTTTATATCTATTCTAATTTTAGGACAGTCTATCTTTTTTTAAAAGAAAAATGCTTCTATCCATCATCTCTCATCCTTTAGAACTTAAGTTTCTTGTCTTTTTAGCTTGCTTCCCATACTCCTCCCTTGGGTACTTATCTATATCTTTCATATTCAACCTTTATTTCCCTCCACAATATTTTTTGCAGCCAGTCCACCCATAGATCTGCCACATCCTCTGTCTTTTTTCCCAAAATATCTTTCAATGTATTCAATTCCATTTTTCTATCTCATTGTATATATTCTCCCAATTTTATTTCACCCTACTTTATAATCTCCTCCTTCTTTTCTCCTTGTTCTGTTTGCTGTGTCAACTCTTCTGTCTCATCCTCTGAGTTTGCAGTTGTCTCCCTTGTTTCCTGGGTTTTATTATCTTGCTTCAATAGTTCTTGTTGCACATTTTCAGTCTTTCCGGTTATATTGTGTAACAAGTCCTTTATCTCCTTAGTATTCCCCATCATCATATCATAGATGTTTTGAAGTAGTCTCTTAATTTCTTTTTGTGTCTCCAGGTCTTCCTGATGAGCCATCTTGCCTTATTTTTAAAAAATCCATGTAGTATTCAATGTTCTGTCAGTAATCTGTCATCACTCCGGAGTCTATTCTTTTTGATTTCCCAAAGCCAGCAGATTACTTAGTCTTAATACTGTTCATCAGGGAATGCCATGATTAAAATTCTTTTTATCCCACAGTTAGTTGATAGGTTTTATTGATACAGTCCAGGGAATTTTCCAAGTAATTTTTTAAATCCACTTTTTAATTTGTTAAATAGCTCCAGTATTCAAAAGTCGTTCTATTAGATATCCTCCACGTTTTTCAAGGGTGGCCTCTAGTCACCATAAAGTAGATAAGTATGGAACAGTAAATAATAAAGCAGAACAGACCTCCAGCTGTATTTCCTCTTATCAAAATTGTTCAAGGCCACTTCCTTTTAGGAGTATGCCTTAATATACATCCATTCACCAGTATATGGCGCCTTCAGCTTAAAAATCAGCATTAAGAATCCACTTTCAAAAATCAACATTAAAAATCCAATTTAAGTTACTTTCTCATTAATTCAGACAAAATATTCAATAAACAGTCAAATATCCAGCACTTTGAAGTGCCTATTCAAAGTCTTGCCAGTTTTTGTGTGTTCTGTAGCTTTAGGTTATGATTTTCTCTATTAAAAATCACACCCAGTTCCGATCACTGTCCACTCTCATTGCTCCAGCACATTCTTAAGTTGCTTTGGCTGCCCCAGCTTCACGGTGGCCATGTTGGTCACCTCATCTTCATCTTCAGCAAAGATGGAAGAAACCCTGGGTCCAGCAGGAGAACTGCCACTATCCATGACCATTAAGGTGCCCCTCCTTGTTTGTCACCCCTGACAGGGTGACTTTAGCCCTCTAGGGAACCCTCCGACAAAGAGGATTCTGTGTGGGGATACGGAGCCCCGCTTCCATGCACCAATCATGCCATGACGTCAACTGGAAGTTTTCGTACAGTGAAATTCCTGATACTATTAGGAAACATTCACTAGGTGCCTGTATATAAGATGGCTGATACTCCTGTTGTTACCCCATTTAAAATTCAATCCTTTCACATAACCTTGTTTGGGGCAACTAAGTCGACTGGTTCCAGAAAAAAATTAGAACTTTTCTTCTCCTTCTCTCAATTCAGCTGCTTGAGTAACATGCAACCACAACTGCAAAATAGTCAGAATGCTATCAATTCATTTTTATAGCTCACAGGCTATTGTAAATGCAACAAGGCATCTGGGAAGCCTCTGGAGGCTTTCAATGCTTTTGTTTACATTTTTTGCAGTCTGTCTTCCCTGATAATTGTATAGTTTTATACAATAAACTCCAAACTATATCGAACTAAATGTACCAAAAACATTAGCAACTGAGCATTGTTATGTGTACTTGAAATAAGAAGATTTTGGTTTGGATACCATTTTTTGCACCGTCTTCTTGATCAGCTGAAAAGAAGGGGTGGTTGGCTGTTGGTGTTCTCTGCATGTTGAAGTTGGAAGAACTGAAGATGTTTATGGGTTGTTTTTTAAACTGGAGGATTGGAGGATGGAGGATTGGAGAATGGTAGTGTGAAGCTGTTTTCAGTCTCATCCTTCTGACTTCAGCAAAATCTGAGATTCATTAATTGCTTTACAATATATAATATAACATAGTATGAACCAGGAAACCCAGGAGATAAAGTATTATCTGTGACATAAACTTATAAAGGGACTCAACATGTTCCATCTTTATAGTGCAATGGTCTCTAGCCAAAAATGTCAAATTTTTCTTCCTATGGCCTCACAATAGAAAGAATATGGGAAGTAGAAAAAAATTGAGAAGACTATAAGTTTTTATTGATTTTCTATCCATTTACTAAAGGGTAAATTTTATTCCATCTGCAGCTATGTTGAAACTTCCATTTCTGTTATCTGTATGGGAGATCTTTCATATGTTAATATTCCTGTTTGAACAGAGGTTATTTGCCTATCTGCATCACATAAGCAGAAGCCATCAATATTTGACTAATGTCCTTGGAAGACACACGAGGACAGGCATTTAAACTGGATTGCTCATATGGAAAAGAAGGCTAGGCAAAAGTTCAGCCAGAAGTTGTGCCCATATTTCTTTTGAAATGGTCCTGATTCCAAAAGGCTATAGGATACTTGCATTTAAAAAAAAAAATAAGAACAGGGTGCACTTCATGCATAGGTGAATGGGTTTGGCAATGTCTAGAAGAATCAGCCTGCCCATGCTGCAATATTTTTGGTATAATATTGAGGTGGTCAAAACTAGCAATAGTGCAAGTGCCCCTGAAAAAAAAAAATCAATACTGTTTCATGAATGTAGAAAATGCAGGCTAGCCTTTAAAGGCAAGCTTCTTTTCCATAAATAATGAAAGAAGTTATATAGAGGCTATATCATCAACATTGTCATGATTGGTAAAGGTGAGAAAGTATATGCTTTAGGACAAACATGATCAGATTCGTAGCAGAATCAGTTTAGTTTCATTTGCCCATATAAAGAAAGAAGGAAGGAAGGAAGGTAGGTGCTTATGCTCCTATTCAGTTTTTGTAAATAGAAGACATATTGTATTTCTGGTCCTTGCAGCCCTGCAGGTATGTGCCCATCTATTATATTCAAGCAGTGGGCATATAAGAATCTATACAATTATTTTTTCACTTTGGCCAACAGAAGGGGGGAGCTATAGCTCAATGCCAAACCTCTTGTTTTTGCTTGCCAAAGGCCCCAGATTCAATATCTGATGTCTCCAGATAAGGCAGGAAACATGCACATTTAAAACCAGTTAGTAACACAGATCTAGACAGATCATTAGTCTGTCTCAGGTTCATTGAAGTTGGGCAGGTAAAAAAACAAAGGAAATAATAGAATATTCAGCTTTTTCCTAACTTCCTATTCAGTTACTTTAAAAACCCAGACAAACATTTATTTTATTTTATTATTAAATGTATTTGCCACCCAACTCATTTCACGTCTGTTTATGAAGGCATTTATAAGATGCCTCATATTCTGCCCTGGGGCCAATTTAGGAAATATATGTTTCAAAGGAGGGGAAAAAAATCTTCTTGTACCAATTTCTCATCTGCATCAGTGGGTTTAGATAGTCTTGCCAGCAAATAAGGGCAAAATATTTCTCCTAATAGCACACACAAATTAAATAACTTTATTGCAGTCATTAACTAGCACAGAAGTACACGCAAAACAATATCCTAGCATTCTTACCACAGAAACAGAATCCAGTATTTAAATTTAGATTTTACTTACCTGGAAAGAAAAAAGAGTCCACATATTCAAAAATGTTCCTGCTTTGTGCTGTTGGTAGTCAGCTTTGGATTTGAAGTTGTTCATATTTTTGAAGTTTGCAGGTTTTTAACATCCAGGGAGTACACAATGAAGATCTGCCTTTTACCCTTTTAATTAAAAAAAACATTCTTTTATTTATACATAGCAATCCAACCAGATGTTCTTGGGTTTATAATGGACTTTCAATGTGCCTCTCAAGCATTTTTCTCCCACTTAGGCAACCAGTGTCAAACTAGCCTTCATATTGGATCCTGCGCATATGAGTCAAACTGGTCAGTTACCAAGCAGCATCTGCTGGCACCAAGTTCTTATAGCAGTGGGACAATTCCTTCCAGGCTCAGACTCCATGGATCAGGGTCAACAGCACTGTAACCAAAACAGAGCCTGTAAGCAACGGCATGGAGGGATCAGCTCCGAGGAATCACCTGTTTTGCATTAGGTCGCAGATAGATTAAAGAAAAAATTGTTAAACAAGTAAAAATATCCCCAAACTCAGCCCTGTGAGGACTAAGTAGATTCAGTGATCCTAAAGTGATGACTGTTAACAGAAGGTAAAACATAGAAAGCAAGCAGGGAGGAGGAAATTGAATGAAATGAAGCCAGCCCGGGAAGGAAACCCAGAACCATTCTCAGATTTTTACTTTGGCATTTCCCCTTTTTCAATTGATAGACTTTTTAATGGTTTGTAGTGAACCTGCAGCAGCAACAAGAAAGAATGAGATTGGCAAATAAGAAGAGGCTTCTGCAATGATTGAGGACATAAGATCAGGGCATTTGCCAGTGTCCTCAAGTGTAGAAATCTAATCAAATCTTCAGGTAAGGAAATTTAAAAAAAAGGGAGATCTAGGCAGCACCTGGATTTCAGTCAGAGTCCTCCTTCCTGGCTATCAGGAGCTTCTATGAAACAGCAAATGCCACTCACATTCAAGAAGCTGGTGCATCAGAGATCAACTTCAGGTTTCAATCACTTCTACAATTTGAAGTGGCCCTCACATTGAACTCAGTCAGTTTGTTCTGGCCTGGGTGAGGCCTTTCTGTCTGAACATGTGTGTGTGCGCACAAAGCTTTCTGCAGCTTTTGGTCAAGAGAAGGAAGCTCCAGGAGGAAAGGATTTCATCAGAGCTTTATTGTCTTCTCAGTGTGATGTTTCCCTCACCTTCAGGCCCAGAAAGTTTTGCTTATCTGCTACATTTTGGTGTGTCCTGGTATGTTAAAGACTTAAACACGGAAGTAGTGAAAGCCTAGATCTAGACCTCCCTTTTCATGGCTGTGGATGCTGTCATAAGCAGACTATTTCAGGTGAAAAATGACTGGACTTGGGAGACATTTATGAAAACAGCCTGGAAAATCCACACATTTTGGGTAAGAAGAAAGATAGCTGGGATTTTTCTCAAGAAAAGGTAGCCTCTCATATCCTGATGTCAGACTTTGGCTCCCATTATTTTTACTCACCCCACCCCCAGCAGTGCTGGCTATGGATGATGGAAGTACAACAGTTTGCATGGCACCAGATTGCAGAAGGCTACAGAAATGCTCATCAATTGCGTGTGTGTGTGTGTGTGTGTGTGTGTGTGTGTGTGTGTGTGTTAGAAGGAGGAAAACACTTAATTCATTCAAAGCCAGATTTTGTATTAGAAGTCCAAGACTGCCATTGTAGGGTGTTGTATCAGTTTAAAGCACATGGCTAGCGGCATTATTCAAAGGGTATTTTCCAGGGGTTTATTTAATTAAGTATGTGTATTTGACAGTCCAAATGAGTAGTTTTTATTGCATAAAATAGGCCAGGTGCATTATTTAAAAATATGGCCTCAAATCAGCATGGGTGGGCTTTCTTTTGAAAACTGGGAGTTGATCTTTAAGTGGGATAGACTCAAAACATGACTTCAACTGACAGAGATTTACACCAAAAAGTGATACCTTTTGTAAAAGATATTAAAAACATATTTGGTTTCCACTGCATGTCTAGATGAGGATTCTTCTATCAAACATCTTAATGTGGCCACTTTCCATAGCCTAGATGCATGGGACCAAAATTTTCTCAATCCCCAACCAGCATGCAAGTCCCTGGTTTGGAGAAAGCTGTATAAGGACACATGCACTGAAGTACTCTAAACTCTAAGTAGCAACCTTCCTTGTATTTGAGGATTTTTAAAACATTAGTTTCTACCCTCGCAAATCTAAATGTGTCCCAGAAAACGGGGTTAGCAGCTTTAGGATTCAGATGTCTGAAATAGTTGTATGTAGAAATCCTATTGGAGCAGAAATTCTAAGACATAAGACAGCATCAGTAGAAGTGGGAGCTTTTGAAGGTCACAGGAATCTTGGATTGATTCCTATTGGAGACCATGAGAAAGTCCTTCTGGACAGGAGTTCCTGCCCAATAATCCATACAAAATTTCTCAGCCAGGCTGCCTTTTGAGCCAAAGACACCAAAAGTTATTTCAAGCAGAACAAACATCTTACACATTTTATACAATGTTATTTCAATTGTACATGTGCAATTACATCCATTCACCTATACATTAAGTTGGAGAGCCAGTTAGGTATGGTGGCGAAGACATTAAGCTAAAAACTTGGAAGACTGTGAGTGTTAGTCCTGGCTTAAAGCGATCTGGGTGACCATGAGCCAGTCCGCTTCTCTCAGTCCTAGGAAGCATGTATTATAATATATTAATATAATTTAAAGCATAATTATAAAAATCTCCCAGCATTACTGGTACTCACTTTTACCTTCTTGTAGAGATTATTGAAAATATATTTTGCTTCATTTTGCATTTGTAGGGATTTGGGGTCTGATTCAATAAATAACATTGATCGTAAGTGCACATTATCATTTTATAGGATAGAAATAAGTTACGTGTGTGAAAAGTCCAGGAAAATCATGAAATGGGTTCCAAACATAATAAATACACAGTGTTCAAAGGTCCTTGCTGACTGCACCAAGGGAGACAGGAGAGACTCTGTTGTTATGAGTAGAAGAAACAAGGATACAGTATATTTTCATGGATGAAACACCTGCAAATCGTCCTCAATGTCTTTGCCAACATTAAAAGTCCAGGGCCTGGGGCAAAGAGGGATTGTGGGAGGAAAGTATTCCTGTCTGGGAGAGTGAAAAGGAAGTGAATTAGAAATGTGTTCCGGGAAGTCACAAGATGCAATGTATTTGCTGGAGCTGATAGATCAGAGTAGACCCCACCAACAATCTGGACGACAAGACTTTCCCTCTTCCAAATCTGGCCAGTGGAGGACTTATTTTCAGGATGGAATAAAAGAAAAAAGTAAGCATATTTACAGCGAAATGGAAAGGACAAGACAAAAAGAGATTTGGAAAGATTGTCCAATAGACTTGTTGGACCAATTTATTGATGTCTTGCCAGTCCTCCCTTCCTTCCTTCTGTCAGGATTCCTACGCTTTTAATCACTAAACCAGAAGCAGATATTCAAAGGGTGATTTCCAACACATACAGACACAGATGAGCACTCTGCATTTTGATCCTATGTATTGCTTTTGTTAATTGTATTTGGCAGGTGTTTGGGTCATAGGTTCTTGTTTATTGAGGAAGAATAAGGCAAACAAATATATCTTAATGATTCAGAGGGAAAAACAGACTGGGAATGATGTCAGTTCCATTTCCTCCACCTTACTCACCCTCCCATTGAAATCTACTTTTATTCTCTCTCCGGAGAGGGGGGATCAATATAAACCTAGCCTATCCTTAAATCGATTGAACACTTTATTGCCTCTTTTAAGCCTATTAGCTTATAGTTAGTACTTTATTTTGCCTTGTTTTACACAGACCATGTGAGCCAAAGGTAATCCTTTGGGTTTTATTCTGCTTACTTTGTAAGCTGCAATGATGACCTCTAATGAACAAACACAAGGCTCCATCTTGTAACAGAAAAGGAATGGCACCCACTGGTGTAACTCTTAAGAATTGCAGGATAAAATGAGAATGAAATGACTTCCTTCTCTAGTATGACATTTTTTGGTTATACTGCAGTGACTGTTTCTAGGATTTCCAATTGTTGGCCAAAAAGACTTTATTAGGGATACTAGAGATCTATGCAGCAAAAATTCTGGAGACTACTAGAAGTTGGCAAGAATTAAAGTTCTGTCCCTTTAGGCTGCCACCTTGATTTTTGTATCATAAATTTGGTAAAGCTCAATACCCTATTTCTGTTATTAAAATCAAATTTTAATAAGCACAAATCAAATTGATGTTTTATTCCATGTACTCTAAATCTTGTCTTTCTTTTGAACTGAATATATCAGCATTTGGTAATCAAAGTTTTGTAAAAAATTGCTATTGTTAAAATTTGGTTTTTTTTCTTTCTTTCTTTTTTTTGGTACTTGCACGGGAGGGAGATAAAAGTGGAAAATCTTGCATCACCTAGGAAGGAGGAAGGGGAAAATATTCATTTTCCAAATTGCCATCAAAACTAGTACTGAAATATGAACAATATAAGCCACTTAAAAGAGGCATTTATCTAATTATTGTTTGAGGGGAAATCAATAACCACATCCATGTGTATGATAAACCTATTAGATGATCTCCAAATTATCCACCTCAACTTCTTGAACTTTTCGATGGAACACCTCAACAGACCTCATTGGCTACTAATAATGGACAGATTAATCTGAACCTTTGCTATGTTAAAATATTTTATTGCTATACTTCTGATGTGTTTTGGGTTCAGAGATGGAAAAATAGTATATAACAAATTAAAAATATTTACCTACACACACAGACACACACCACACATGCACACCTTTAAATATTATCTTCTCCTTATTCAGCAATGATAATTAGGACTATAGATTGATTTGAATTTTGTTTCATTCCTCTGATTTCCAAGGGAAAAGTGACTTTCAGGCTAGAACACCTCATTCCAGCTTCAGCTGACCTCAGCAACAGGTTAGCTATAATAACACACAGGCATCATTATGCAGATATGTCTTTGATGTGGGCATTTTTGAGACAGGGAAAGGAGGGTGTGTGAATGGTCTTACCAAGGGACAAAGGATGGATAAAATGGGCATCCCCTTCAGTTCATTTTAATCTGGAGTCAGTCAGGAACACAGAGGATAGTACTTCCCATTATTCTTGAACTCCATTCTCCAGTATACCTAGCCTCCTCAATCCTGAGAAGACAGGAAATTAATCAATGGTCTATGAAAAGTCTTGTTTTCCTTCAATTAACCAGGTTTCCTAATGAATCAGTTGATTAAATGTAAATGTAAAAAAGTATATCAAAGATACTGCACTGGAATTAGAATTTTACTGATAAGCTGAGCTCCAATAGAATTCTGCTCAGTCCATTCCCAATAGTAGAAAGGGGAGAGGCAGGAAAAATCTGATTTCTGCTGAGCTTTTTCTCCATCCACAATTCTCAGCATCTTTTCCCTGTTATTGTGGAGAAGTGCAAATCTTTCTGGATCAATTTTTTAGGAGACTACAGAGGTACTCTACAAAAATTATAGCCACCTTTCTTGGGCCAGCATGATTTCTCTACTTCCATCTGCATGGAACCCTTGGAATTACCCAAGTATGAGCTGGAAGACTAACTAAGATGGGTAAGACTTTAGAAGGTACAGCTGTGGGGAAGAGCCCATGTGCTGGTGAACTCCTTTGCTTTCCCTTTGCTCTCAGTGAAGTTGAATATTTAACTCTCAGCCCTTCCAACAGCAAATAAAATCATAATTGCTACTCATTTATGATCATTGTCAACACAGAATCAGACTGAAATTGAAGATGGCTGACAGTGAACAAGCCCTTTGTTTAAACACCAGTAGCCTGGGAAAATTAGTAATTGTATGAAGGAATATTATGAAAAATTATATGAAAGGTAAATGATGCAGCAAAAAATTAAACCATTTGCACCTTGAAAGTCTGTCAGAACATATGACTTCTTCCCACCAACGGAACAGTGTTTTTCCCTAAAGAGAACAATACAATACAGTAGGAGCCTTTCTGAACTACAGCTTCCATTATCTCGAGACAGCATGCCTTGCTGTTTGGAGAGGATGGGTGTATATTCAACAGAAGCCCGCAGTGGGGGAATCAGCCCAGTTGGATAGCATAATTCTCTCAAGATACATAAAGAGCTTTAGCAAAACAAAAAAAAGTTATAATGCCTTTAACTCTTAATGACACTTATCAGGAAGTAAAACTATATTGATCCATAATGAGATGACTTCTGAGCAAATGTTGGTAGGATTGGGTTGAATGTACCTTATTGCCATTCGCAGATGTAATCAGGAGTGAATTAAATGTTTTTTTAGTGACATCAATAGGAGCTCAGCAATTACACTGCTATCTGTTTGCAGTGAATCTTAAACACAAATCATATGGTAATCTGAAACTGCAGTCTCTTACCTGGGAGTCCCTTTGAACTCTTGGGCAGACATGTATAAAATGGTAAAGTTGTGCCACATGTTTCAAAGGTTGCTTCAGAACCAGTAGGGGCATACAGAAGACACTGCTTTTCAACTTGCTGAAGCTGCTATAATTTTTTTATACATTTATACAGCGGCTTTACAAAGAGCATACATTCTGAAGGAGCTCAACACAGCCCTATAAATGTACAGTATATTATTAGCTTTCTTTACTTCGGTTTACAATGCCTGTGTCATGTGTGATATGAAAACACAAAATAACCAACTATGTATATCTTAATATGTTGCCAAAACCCAGGCTAGGAAGTTAGTCTATGTATTGTGCAAATCCAGGAAGTTAACAGAGAAAACTGTTATGATATTAATATAAGTAACTATGTTGTTGGTTTGAGTTCCGAGCTTGGTGATTTGGTTGCAAAGTTTCATCTCCATCTGAGGAGATATCTTCAGCATGTGGAAGAATAGCTGCTCGCATGTGGAAGCTTCTCTGCAGGTGAAGGTTTCTCAGCGACAAGCGACATTGAGCGTTGGACACCCAAAGTTGGTTGAAATGTCTTTGAATATTAGTAGCTCGGGTTGGTAGTTATATTGTTGGTAATTGGTCTGCAACCAAATCTCCAAGCTCGGAGTTCAAACCAACAACATAACTACTAACCCAAGCTACTAATATTCAAAGACATTTCAAATTAGTAACTATTATAATATATAATTTTACTTAAATAATTATGTACATTTCAATATAGCTGCATTGATAGCCATGGTTACCTTAACAACATAAAAAGTATAGTGTGCCAGCATAGCCAATCTCTATTACCTGAATTTGGAGAAAATGTGCAAGCAGCCTGAGGAGAGAGGAACTGAAAGCAAAGTTCAGCATTAAGTTGAAAAGTAGGTGTAACACTAACTACAACATCAGGTGAGATGGGAGCATACAAGTCAAATAAATAAACAAACAAACAAATAAATAAATAACTTTGTCTTTCTCCTATTTTTCTATAAGAAGAGAAGCAGATTTTAATTATTTTAATTATTAATTATTTATTAATGGTTTGTTTGTATCCCTGCCTTTCAATGCTAGTCTATGATCATAATAAAGATTTGACTGATACAATTTGAAGGTATTAAAAAGACCTAGAGGTATGTGGGTGTCACTTTTTAAAAAATGAAATGATGTCTCTTCTGTGTAGCTTTCCACTTATGACTGAAGTAATTTAAACCATCTCAGATTATCAGCAGAAAGTAACATAGTAGGTGCTTAATGAGATGAAGGCTTTCTCGGTGGCAACACCCACATTTTAAGATATTCTAAGATATTTCTTTGTTCATACTTTCAGAACTTTTAAAAATCGGAATGACCTGAATTATTTTGATACTTTCATACTTCCTTTTATTACTTTTAGTTTACTGTTTATTAGCTATAATAAAAATAATTAGTTATTTTAAGTTATTTTAAGATGGGTGAAACTGAAGGCTATTATGACAATATGTTAGAAGCGAAGGCAGGAAGAATGTATGCCACACAGAGAGAGTTGATTAGGAATCATTTTCATCTAAATTTGGTACAAGGACTATCAGATCTGAACAACCGCTAAATTGTAGCAAGGAATCATGAGTTTTCTATATCTCCTTGCTGCTGTCTAGCAGTTGTTCATATCTGGTAGCCCTAGGCTGCATCTTCAAGGGAACAGATTATAGTTTTATACAAGTAGGCTTTGCAATAGAATCATTCAATTTGGAAAGCTCCAGTTCAGAATTCTAGGCAACCAGCCATACTCTCTAAATGATCTCTTCTGTTCTCCCTTCTATTATTGTCTGTTTTTCACCACTAATAGTCACTCAGCATTCTCTAGTTGCTCAGTATGTTCGGGTCTCATGGGCTTGGGTTATTTTGGAGGGGGTGATGATGGAGTGATTTTTTGAGGTGCTTTCCTCCTTCAGTGTATTTTGCTTTTTTGAAATCCTCAGGATTCCTCTTGTCTGCCAATACAGATTTCTTTGTGCATGAACAATGTCAGTTTGGCCACATCAGGGTTTATTCTCAGAAAATGGAGATTTTTGTTAGGATATAAGTGTGTGAAAGTGTGTATGTGTATAAATACCTATGTTTAGGCCCTTATCTTACTGAAATCCAATGGAAAATTTTGAGTTTATACTTGAAGCCAAGTTTAATATTTAACTGATTATTCTCCTTGGATATTGAGTTCTGACTTGAATAGTTATAATTTTTTATTTTACTTTAATTATTTTAGGGAAAATAATTATCACAGATCAGCTGGAACACCAGTCTGGAGGCCTGGTACCAATCTACGTCCCTTTCAGACAGATGTCTAAGATACAGACAAACTGAATTATTGTTTAGTCAGATTAGTAAATGGAAAGATATTGTATCTATTCTCTTCCATCGATCTCTATTACAGTTCAGGAAAACCACAAACCCAGGAAGTGATTCTGAGGTCTAAAGCTCCCTACCTCCACTTCAGGTCTGCATAGGGTCAGGAAGAAGTCTTACAATTAATTTGAGGATACAATCAATTTAGTAGACAGCTCTTGTATAAAGTCTGGGAATAAATGATATGAACATATTCAGCTCCAACAAGCACAAACCACAGTTTTGCTGTGCTATAGGGCACCACAATATATACCGTATTTATCGGCGTATAACACGCACTTTTTTCCCCCTGAAAATAGGGGGCAAATGATGTATGCGTGTTATACGCCGATATAATGTTAAGAAGCCTTCGGTGAATGCTGCTGGGATCGGGGATCAAGGACACAAATGAAAGAAGGGGAGGGAGGAAGCAACCGAAGCCTGTCCTTCTCTCTGGGTCAGCTCTCTCAGTTGCTCTCTCGCTCCTCCACCAGCACAGGAAGAAACTGCTTCAAAGAAGCGGGGGGGGGGCTTTTCCTGTCGCCTCTCCCCCACCCCCCACCCCGTCCGCCCGCCCGCAGTGCTCCGTTCTGCCTGCCTGCCTGCCTTCGTTAATGGTTGAATCGGAACAGCTTCGGCTGAGTAAAAGAGGCGAATAGTTATTATTCTCAGCCGAAGCTGCTCCCAAACAACCAGAAACTAAGGCAGGCAGGCAGAATTTTTTTAAAAATTTTTTCCTGAAATTTCCCCCTTAAAATGAAGATGCGTGTTATACGCCTGTGCGTGTTATACGCCGATAAATACGGTATTCTTTTCCATTAGTGATATCAGGAAAATTCTTCTATTTCTAAAATCTCAAGTCAGTTGCTACATCCAAGCTCAACATCATCCATCCATGATTTAATCCAACCAGAATTGGCACACAATTTTGAAATTTTAATGAATACACCATGATAAAGTTTAGCAATTCTTTTTCAAAAATTCAAGAAGATATCAGGGCAAAGATGCTCCTTATATCAGGGTCACTTCTACAAAAATATAATCTTTTTGTTTTTGCAAATATTCAAGCTAATCCGAAAAAGTACAACATAGTTCCAGTCAAACATACATTATCATTCCACCAAATATATGAATAAGTTCTTCCACAATGAAGTTCTTCTTTTTCATAATAGCGCATCATCTTTCTCCTCACTTAGTGCTATGGTAATTTTGGCTCAGCATTTTCTGCTTTGGCTTGGCTTGCTCTTAATTTATAATTAAGATAACCAAGACTGACATCTTTAAGTCCCCAATCTATGTGCAAATCATATATATTTACAATGTTTGCCAATTTGGTTATTCTTTCTAGATTATGATACAATAGTATTATTAAGTCGCGGGAATGAGACTCAGGACACCAGCATGATTTTCTATTGTTTTATTTTCTTCTAGGACTGAGCGCCGAAGAAACTGTGGCAGCCCTTTTTATAGTCGGGATGCTCGCGGCTGTGGCCAGTGACTGCTCTTCAAATTTCCCGCCGCCACGGAACAACCAATTGCAGGTAAGTATGCTAATACATAACACCCCTCCCCACCTGGTCCAGTCCTACCAATCTGAGCCTCGCCTACCATACGCAATCACATAGGTAGGTGGAGCTTTTATGGATTCTACTGGACCTGTGCAACTCAGTCGCAGGTTGGCTTCTGGACTGTTCAGGCGGATCTGTTGTTCCTCCCGTCTGTCTTCTTGGAACCTCCTGGAAGGTTGAGTCAGCCATGCTGCTCCCGCCACGAATTTTCTGGCTGGTTGAGTCGGCCCGACCACTCCAGTCAGGGGCTGTTTGTTTGAGGGGTCTCCCCCCCTCTTCCGTGGGTCTGTTTGAGTCTCCCTTCATGGCTTTAAATCTGAGCTGGTCTATGTGCCTCCTCCAGCTCCTCCCGTCCTCAGTGTCTACTCTGTATAAACGGGGCCCAGTTATCTGGATCACTTTTGCCGGTATCCACAATGGTTCCCCCATGAGATTTTTTGCGTATACTGGGTCCCCTGTTTGAAATGTGCGGCAACTACAGGAGGAGGAGGAGTCTGCTGGTTTTTCTGGGCTATATGTGGGGTGTAGTCTGTCTAGTCTGATCTTCGTTTCCTCCCCATTAGTAACTTTGCTGGACTTTTATTTGTTGTGGCACTGGGTATCATGTGCTGAATGCTTAAGTAGCTATCTATCTTTTCTTATCTATCTTAGTAGCTTATCTATCTTAGTAGCTTATCTATCTTTTCTTAGTAGCTTATCTATCTTTTCCAGGCCCCAGATTTTGTAATGTTTCTTTCGTGTAACGTACTATGCGCTTTACCCGTCCATTTGTGGCTGGGTGTCCCGGCACTACCAGTGCATGCCTGATCCCATGTTGTGCTAGAAACCCCTCAAATGTTGTTGCCGTGAATTATGGCCCATTGTCGGATACAATTAGATCTGGTAATCCATGTGTTGCAAAAAGTTTTCTGAGCTGTCTAATGACAGCTTCTGTTGTGGTGGAGTGTATGGTGTTTACTTCTAGCCATTTGGAGTAAGTGTCTACGACTATTAAAAATGTGTGTCCTTTGGTTGGGCCTGCAAAATCAATGTGTAGTCTTGACCATGGTCCCCTTGGTGTTTCCCATTCATGTTTTGGTGCTATGGGGGGTGTTGGCCTAGATTCCTGGCAGCGTTTACACGTTGCCACCCAGTCCCCTATTTCTTTATCCATCCCTGGCCACCATACGTAACTCCTTGCCAGGGATTTCATTTTTACAATGCCCGGGTGTCCCTCATGTAACAATTCTAGTATGCATTTCCTTAAAACGTCCAGTATGACCATCCTATCCCCCCATAGTACCCCCCTTCAGCATGGAGAGTTCTGTTTGTCTATTCTGGAACAGTTTGGTGGTCTCGTAGCTCTCTGTTTCTGGCCATCCTTTTCCTACCCAATTTAAAATCCGTGCCAGGATTTTGTCTCTAGCCATTTCCCTAGCGATGTCTGCTACAGTTATGGGTAGGTTTTTTAATGTCTGTATTTGAAGGGTTGATGTGGTTGGTGCTGGGTCGTCTTCTATGTCCGGTAGAGGGCAATGGCTCAGTGTGTCAGCATGATTTATGTCCTTTCCGGGTCGGTAGGTTAAATTGTAGTTGTAGGCAGCCAAGAATTCTGGCCACTCATTCGTGGTGCCAGTATGTTAGGTGTAGCTTTGTTTCCTGCGATGATACCCAGGAGTGGCTTGTGGTCTGTGACAAGTGTGAAAGTTCTTTCATAGATATATTCGTGGAAACGTTTTATTCTGGTGACAGCGACCAATGCCTCTTTGTCTAGTTGGCTGTAGTTTCACTCCGGCTTTGACAGAGTCTTTGAATAGAATGCTATGGGCACTTTTTTCCCATCTGGTAATAAGTGGCTGAGTATAGCGTCGACACTGAAAGGTGATGCATCGAGGTTAGTATTATTGGGAGTGTTTCACTGTATTGTATTAGTACGCGGTCTGATGTGAGCAAGTTTTTTATTTCCTGGAATGCCGTTTCTTCCTGTTGCCCCCAGGCCCCCTTTCTTGTCAAGCAACCTGTGGTTGCTTTCTGTGGTAGGAATATATTATAAAAGTTAATGAGTCCTAAGAAAGCTTGCAGATCAGTTTTATTTGTAGGTCTGGGAGTGTCTTTGATAGCTCTGACTTTATTTTTTGTGGGGTGGATCCCTTCATTGTCTATCAGGTATCCTAGGAATTCAACTTTGCTGGCGGCTAATTGGCACTTCTCCTTTTTTACTTTTAGTCCCGCTTCCTTGAATTTGCTTAAGACTTCCCTTAGGCGGTCTCGCAGTTGTTCTTTGTCCTTGGCTGATACCAAGACATTGCCAAAGTATGGTACCACCCCTTTTATCCCTTGCAATAGGTGTTCCATTAAGCTCTGGAACACCCCTGGGGTGACGCTGATGCCAAATGGTAGTCTGTTGCATTTGAATGCTCCCCTGTGCATCACGATTGTCTGGGCTTCCACTGTTTCAGGGTCAACGGGCAACTGTTGGTACGCCTGTGCGAGGTCTAGTTTCGCAAAGATTTTTTCCCTCCCCAAGGGAATGTAATAAATGCTGTACCACTGGAACCGGGTATGCACTTTGTTGGAGCACGTGGTTAAGGGTTGCTTCGTAGTCCCTACAGATGCACACTGACCCATCTGGTTTAATTGGTGTAACAATTGGGGTTTCCCACTTTGCGTGGTCAATTGGTTCTAAAACCCCTTGTGTGATGAGTTTATCCAATTGTTCATCAATTTTTGGTTTTAGCGTGAGAGGAACCCGCCTCGCCTTTAATCTTATAGGGGCTATGTTTGGGTTTAGACTAAAAGAAATTGGGAACCCCTGGTACTTCCCCAGCTCTCCATTGAATATGTCCTGGAATTCTTCCATCAGGTCGTCTTCCCACTCTGCCTCGGTGATGCTGTTTATCCCTGTGACTTCGATTCCTAATGGTGCAAACCATTAGAGTCCCAATAGGCTGGGTCGATTTCGGTCAACTATGGTTAGTGGAAGGATTCTGGTGTATTTTTTGAATTTTAATTTGAATTGTCCGGTACCTACTACGGGAATTTTATTTCCCTGGTAGTCTTTCAGCGTTAGCGTTTGTCTTTCGAGTCCTTCCTGGCTTATGTCTGGTATCAGTCTTTTTATGGTGTCCCACTATACCATTGATACCATTGAGCCTGAGTCCACTTCCATCTGGCACAGCTGGCCTTCTATGGTGACCTGGATATATACTTTCTTGGCATTTGTCGTGTTGGAGTGTCCAATGGTCACCGTTTGGTGTGTTTCATCTCTTCCGTTGCTCGTCTCTTTCCCTCGCCTGTTTCTGTTGTCTTGATTCCAGAGGCTCCCTGTTTGTTTCTCCCTCTCTTGGGGGGGGGGTGTTCCATCTTTGTCTAGGGCCATAGTTTTTCTTTGCTTGGCATGCCCTAGCAATATGTCCCTGCCGTTCACAATGTCTGCAGATCGCATTTAGGAAATGGCATTCAGAACATGGATGGTTCCCCTCCCAACTGGCACAACGAAATTCCTTCCTTTTTCTGTTCCGCTCTCGTCTGCCCTGTTCTGAACGGAGTTGATTTACCCCTTCTTCTTCCTCATCGTCTTCCAATGGGGACTCGATGTCCTTGTGCTGGGTTGTGGTGGTGTTTTTTGGTATTTCCATTGGCACTTTGTTCATTTTCTGCATGGCAGCTGCCAATTTCTGCATGGCTTCTGCCGCGGTAGCTTCTTGGAGCATTATTTTGAGTTTTGTTAATAATCGGCCCTGTAGTGTAAGGTCCCTCAGCCCCAGGACCACTCTCATGGCTTCATCCATATTTAGGAATTTGCATGCCCTGGTGATGTCCCTCAGTGTTGCAATGAAATCTCCGATGCTCTCGCCTTCTTTTTGGTCGCGCTGATAAAATTCATGTCTTTTGATGAGGCAAGAGATCGTTGATGTATAGTGAGCCCTCGGTATTCTTTCCAGGTCTGGCCAGGCCATCGTTTTCACATCGTTGCTAATGCTTTGGCCATCTTGAATACCGTGGGCCCACAATGGTTGAGGAAGACGGCTCTCTTCCTGTGTGCGGATATATTATGGAGGTCGCTCCCTTCGAGGAACATGAGGAATCGGTCGATGTACAATTCCCCGTCTTCGGTTGCTGGATCGAACGGTGCAGGTGGCGTATTGTTTCCGGCCATTTCGTCTTGATGCATTGCCGGTGTTCGTCAGTCACCACATGCTTGCTGGTTCCCTTTGTCTCAGTATCTCACCTTTGTTGCCAGTGTTAAGTCGTGGGAATGAGACTCAGGACACCAGCATGATTTTCTATTGTTTTATTTCCTTCTAGGACTGAATGCAGAAGAAACCGTGGCAGCCCTTTTTGTAGTCGGGCTGCTTGCAGCTGTGGCCAGTGACGGCTCTTCAAATTTCCCACCACCACGGACTGACCAATAGCAGGTAAGTATGCTAATACATAACAAGTATGACAGTTAAAAACATTCTAGAAATTGTGTAGTTGTAGTATTTTTTAAATTAAACAGAAAACAATTTCCAACTGGTTATAAAAAAAATGAAAAAGCAATGTTTTGTCCTAACTGTATTGTGCTCACTCACAGTAATGTGCAATAAAAGTAGAACATAAGCAATACTTCTCAAAATTTTGCCTAAAAATTAATTACTTTAGGCATACATATGCAGGTGTTTATAGACTATCTAATTTGATTTATTTTAATGTTTTATCTTTAAATACATGCCATCAATATGCAAGATCCCAGGCAGTGATCCTAGCCTAGCCAGTCCTCAAGGACATAGTTAAAAAGTACAGATCATGAGTTAAGCCCAAAGCCAATGGATGACCTTGGACCAGTCACTCACTCTCGGCCCTGGGACATTAGGCAAACCACTTCTGAAATCTTGCCTAGAAAACTACAGGGACTTCTCCAGGTAGTTGTCAAGAGCCAAACTGAATTGAAGGCATAAAAAAGAAAGGAAAAAAACCTGTTGCAATTAAAGGGATTGTCCTAAGCCTAATGATGTTTTTCAGCATAAACATTTCCAAGGGCTGTATTCTGACCACTTCAGACTTAACAGGCATTTCAGAGGTTCTCAAAGGAGCATCTTTTTTTCTACATTGTTAAATTCAATCATTACAAGGAACAGTCTATAGTGTTTTATTTTGTATGTGAGGGGGGCGGAGAGAAGGAAGGAAGGAGAGAAGGAGAGAGAGAGAGATGGGGAAGTGTGTTAATGCAGACTATCTACATATTCTTGCAAACTTCAGCTTGAACAATGGCAACCCTGAGTGAAAATAAAAAGCAAGCAGATTGAAACTCAAAGAGCTTTAAACTATCAAATCAGATATACAACTAAGTGTAATCAGCTATGTCTGGCAGAAAAGACTGAACTGGACAGAAACTTGAATTGTTAGCAGAAAATTATCCACATATTCCGAAGATTACTTGGCATTAAAGATAGATCTTGCTAGGAAGTATGACTACTATTTAGTCAGTGGGCATTCTACACTATATACAAGCATGCCCTTTTTTAAGTAAAATATATTTTTCCCTGGGATTTCCCAGTCCGCACTGCTGGAGTTTCCAGCACACAATTCTTGCTAGTTTGTGCTATTCGTATCAAGAAAGATAGCTGATTCAAACAACAAGCCAGAAATCCAGATGTTGGGTATGAAAGACTGGAGCATCTATCCTTCCCCACCTCTCCAGAAGTACTATTTCAGCCCCAAGATGGACTCCCAACAGGATACTTCAAAGGCATAGTCAAGAATGAAGGGCTTGGTTAGTTCTTCTTCAAAACATACTTCTGATTTGCCATGTGCCTTTGAAATGGAGAACTTTGTTTGTGTTTATTAGCCCCAACTGAAATCGAGATTCAGACTAATGTTAATACCATTTTGTGGGCAACAATTTCTATAGCCTAACATCTATATTCATCCCTTGTATTCATCTTCCAGCAAGCAGAATGGCTCTCTGTGTAGTAATAGAAAATAGACAGAAGCTGGAAATAATGGGCACAGGCAATCAAACTATCATTATAGGTGCATTATGTACAAGGTGCTAAATTGGCAGGAATCCTTTATTGTTAACTTCTCTTTGGCATTATTAAATGAGCTCTGAAACCAGAGGAAATTTACAAGTGACAAAGGGTAATTATATACTTTAGAAGAATATATTTTTCATTGTGAAGATAGAACTGCACCAAGATAACAGCCCATTCAAAAGACAGTCAAAGGAGAATCTGCATATTTCAGGAGAATCATGCTGTCATACTTGGTGAGCATTTTTGATACCACCCCCCACCCCCATGAAAAAGAAAAAGAAACAATTTCTATCTACTTTATGGACAAATTTCTCAGGAAAGTATGTTATGCAATGCTTTCCATAGGAAAAGGCCATGAAGCAAGTGAGATGTGCATTATCTAGATCAGATAGTTTATCTGTTTTTATTTAATTTGCTTCAAGCTTTTCCACACTCCTATTCAAAGATTCTTTCTTTCAATACAGCTGTCATGCCACAACTGAGATCTAAAATATTACTACTACAGAAAATCCTTAGTCAAGATTTAACAATCTTGGGCCTGCCAAATACTTTTAATTTCCACTTCAGTTTTTCCGTGCCAGTGGTCATCCTTGCTGGGGCTGATAGGAATACAGCTCACTGCCAATATTGGAAATAATCTGTGCTCAGTTTAGTGAAACAGATCACTATTTTTTGCCCAAGTAGATGAAATTTCTTCTTCCAAGAATTCACCATGATTCCCTAATTTGTTTTGCACATGTGTTAATAAATTTGTACAAAGCATGAATACAGGGATATTCAACTATTTAAAAAGCTTTTATTTTATTAATTGATTAAATTTGTATGCTGCCTGACTCTCAATGTGTCTTATCTAACACCCTCATCGAAGCTCTTTACCCAGAGATTTCCCTATGACTAAGTTGGCGCTCTATACCCATCTTTGAATGGGCAGAAACAGTCCAATATGAGATTGTCTCTATTGCCTTACTGCAGTTTCTAATCACTGTGGGTTACCTTGAGGCTATCCCTAGACACTGTCAAAATAAGGAAGGACCGCTAATGTAACTGCAGTACATCCAAGGATGGCTTTAGCCTGTGCTGGAAATGAAAGGAACATAATGGAGATGTGACAGAAAAATGATGTAGCTAGAGCATGCTTTTGTCATGCTTAGTGCAGGTAAGGAAAGAGAGAGATTTCTTGTCACTGCAATGCCCAGAACTACTGTAATTCTACTTTATTGTAAGGTTAAATTAACAAAATTTTGCAAGTCTGAAAGTACATTTCTCCCCTGCCACCTTTACATCCCCCCAAAACTGGGGAGAGTCCCTCCTGAGATGTTTGCCACATTCACATTTCTGCTGTGGGTTCAGCTATTTCTTGTCTGACCATTCCACTCACTGCATTTCTTCTTCTGTTTCCCAAGGTCATTCCCACCTACCATTCAAAAATACAAAGATGCTAATAGCAAATTGTAGCAGCCTAATATTGTAGATAACTCATGCTGAGTTCATTTTTTTACAATTAAGATAGTCTAAGTTTTCTCCAACATGTCCTTTGTATAGGAAAGACTTTTTCTAATTTTTTCCAAGATCTTGTTCATGACTAGCCACTTTCTCCTACTAAAGATGGAATGGCAGATGCCATCTCTACCTCAGCAAAGTGCAAGATATCAAGGCTGATCCAGCTGTTGTAACATCTTTAAAAAATCCTCATAGGAGGTCTCCCTCTTTATAGAAGACCTCCTTCCAATAATAACAACCTGCTGTTTTTTTCGATCATCAAGATCATCTTCCTGAGGCAGGTATCTCTTTCTGCCTAATGTTAGAGCTGAAATAAGCAGGCATGCCTTACCGTATCTTGTTCATTGACCACAGTGATATATTACAGTGCAATCAACTGCATATTCTGCATTATACCAATTCCTCTCCAAAAATCTGAGATGTTGGCATGCATGTCATTTAATCAGAACCACTCCACATTTGTTACATTTTTCATCATCATGATTATTGATTTTTTTTAAAAAAATATTGTCTATTGGTTGCATTCATCTGGTATTGTTAAACTTTTGTTATTGTTTTTCATTAATACAAAAGAGGGATGGGAATTTGGAAGGAAACAGCTATCTTTACATGCTGCTTCTTGCAGTAAATAGTATTTATTGTTGCATGCCAAGGGACTCCAGGAGGCAATGGACCCCCATCGAGTTCACTGAGCCATTCTTCCGTTTATATCAGTTAGAGGGGCCATCTATGAACATCACCCAAGAGGAAGAAATTACTCAGCCTGAAACAGGACACCAATTAGCCCAAACTTGGCACATAAAATACTGTATGCAATTCAGAAATAATGTCTAATATTTAAGTAAAAACACAATACATTTTGCCCTAGAACTCCATCCAGTATTACAGGATTGGAGCATTCACAAATGCAACAAGATATCTCACTCTGCTTTCCAGTATGTTTGCACACTCATCAAGGTTGCTCCTATTCAGAGCAATTTTGAGGATGCAGAAGAGATTGGGAAATGGAGACATATGTCAAGATGATGGATGAGGTCCTTTAATAGTAGTCTGCACTACTATTACTGTTAATCTTCTCATCACTCCTTATCAACCCTCCCCTCCCACTTGTGACTGTATGACTGTAACTTTGTTGCTTGTATCCTTACGATTTATATTGACTGTTTCTTAGTATGACTTGATTGCTCATTGTACCCTATGACTATTATTAAGTGTTGTACCTTATGACTCTTGACAAATGTATCTTTTCTTTTATGTACACTGAAAGCATATGCACAAAGACAAATTCTTTGTGTGTCCAATCACACTTGGCCAATAAAGAATTCTATTCTGTTCTGTTCTGTTCTATTCTATTCTTTCAATGGCTAAGTATGATTTGTTGGAAGATTATGATGATATAATCTCCACTCAGTCTGTTGCACAATGGTAACTTCTGAACTAATTTTCCTTTGTAAAATAAAACACATATCTATCCTAACTTCTATCCAGAGAAAAGAAAAAGGGACTATTTGAAACCAATATCCCAGAGAAGCAAGCAATGTGTAAAAATATAACACCTAGGCAATATTTCAGAATTTAAATTACTTTTAAAATATTTCAAATTTAATTTTCACTCTGATATCAAACAAGAAAAGCAAGCAAAATTCTTGTATGTTAGTTTTAAGACATTGATGTTTCACAGTTTTTTTAAAAAAAAATAGCTTTAGTGAATTTCAAAGGTTTAGAAAGCAAATCTGAATTAAGACAACTCACTTGAGGAAAAAAACACAATTTCTCTCAATTAAATTCAGAACTTTGGATGGATAAAGGCTTTAAATAACACCACTGGGCTCTCGAGTGACACTGTCATGTGAATAGGTGATTGGCAATACTAATGAGAATCCTTGCCTATTGGAAAAGAAAGCAAAAGCCATCCAATCAAAATAGGGTAATCATATTCCCCTAAAAGAACATTGTCCTGAGATTAAGAAAATCCACAGTCTAAAACAGAGCCATATTGATACAGTGGTGAAGATCCTGACCTAGAAACTATGAACAATGAAAGCTGGCTGAGTGACTTTGGGCTGGTCTCTTTTTCTCAGTCCAACCCCTCTCACAGGGTGGTTGTTGTGGGGAAAATAGGAGGAAGAGGTATTATGTATGCTTGCTTGCCTTGGGTTCTTTATGTTAAATTCAAGGCAAGAAATATATGCAATGTTCCTGTCTCCTATTTTTCCCACAACAACAACCCTAAAGGCAGCATAATGTAACAACCACAGTATTAATTAATTATTATTAATAATAATAGTAGGCTCCTGCAGCCTAACACATAACACTTAAAATTGTCAACAAGAAAGTAAAAAAAGTCTGGATGATGGGCATGGCAATATCTGGAGACAGCAGAATAGAAGAGAAGGAACTGGAGAAGATAACAAAATACAAAGACTTGCAAATAGAAATAGAATGACAGTGGCAAAAGAAAGCAAAGGTAGCTCCAATAATAATAGCCTGCAATCCCAAAACAATTGGAGCACTACTTGAACACTATCAGCACTGACAAATTCTCAGTCAACTGCAAAACACTTGGAACAGCAGTAACAACATCTGTAACATCATCAGACAACCATATCTGCCTATCCCAGGTTCTTGGGAAGGACTTGATAGGCAGACAAAAATGCCCAATCCAGTCCAAACATATGGCTGACTATGCAGTGAACAAAAATAATGATCTTCTTGTTGCATTGATCTGTAATGTTTTGATTACAGATCAAAATAAGAATCAAAATTTTGAAATAAGATCATTATTTTTTTGTTTTCAATCTCTACATCTTACATCCTGTGATGTTGATCCCCCTGTGCCTTTGCTAATTGAAGGTGAGCAACATTTTGAAGTTAAAGAAATCTTGGATTCTAGGAAACAAAGAGGTCGACTCCAGTGTTTAGTTGTTTGGAAACATTTTCCTCCTTCCCATTCCGAATGGGTAAATGAGAAGGATGTTCGAGCTCCTAAACTTGTCAAGGCGTTTCATACAAAATATCCCGATAAACTCTGAACTTTAGTATTATGATGTTATATGTATATTATTCTTTTATCTTTTATTCTTTCTCTATTTTAGGACTAACACCTCTTTTTCAGGAGGGCCGAAATGTCAGCCTTCAAGATTTTCTTCCTTTGCTTTGTATTTTTTGGCTGTCATAAGTAACGGGAGGAGGAGGGAGGGACATGATTATGGGAAGCGAGCTGGAGGTTTTACAATACAGAACTATATAAGTTGGGGGGGGAGTTTCTTGCTTAGGCTTCTATCCTATGCTATGCGCAGCCTCAACTCTTTATCAAAATGTGTCAAGATCAATGGACAGAGGCCTCATCACCACCTGGAGATGCCCACATGATGCTTTACACAACTTTTAATTGGATGAGCCAATTGAACTATTGGGGGTGGGAACGTTGCCATCACTTTGAATATGGGATTTACGCACCCATTTTCTCAGATTCAGAATTCTTTTGTTGCTACCACTTGATTTCCAGTAAAAGATATCTTTTCTCTAATTAATGGACTCTAAGTATTTCTTTCTTGGATTTTGAATGGAGTACCAGCTGACATTAATCTCATACAGGGGTGTCCAGTTTACCTCAAACTTTTGGAAGGAGTTCCTGAAGTTATTGGGCTCTGCCCAGGGCTTAAGCTCCGCCCACCACCCACAAAACAATGGGGCTTGTGAGAGAACTAACTCAGTATTGGAACAGTATCTTCGATGTTATATAAATTATCAGCAAGATGATTGGATGACTTTTAATTGGATGAGCCAATTGAAGTATTGGGGGAACTTTGCCATCACTTTGTATATGGGATTTACGTGCCCATTTTCTCAGATTCAGAATTCTTTTGTTGCTACCACTTGGCTTCCAGTAAAAGATATCTTTTCTCTAATTAATGGAGTCTAAGTATTTCTTTCTTGGATTTTGAATGGACCACCATCTGACAGTGGGCCTCTTTGGCATAGGTGGTGGTTGAGGATGGGTCTCTTTAGCTCAGCTCATGCCATGTCAGCTCAGATGGAAATTAGGCAAGACATGATTATGCTCCTAGGGTGTTTTTTTCTTTTTCCCTTTTTGCAACAAAGAAAAGAGTTGATAAATATCTTTATATCAGGCTGCAAACTCAAGGAAACCTATGATGCTTACTTTGTAGTAGGTTCCATTGTGTTCAGTGGCTCTCATACTTAGGTAAAGATGTTTAGATCTCTTACTCCTATTCAGTCATATTGTTAGTTCCCTTTCTCCTAAGTTCCCATTCATATATAAATGATGAGTATCTAAAATGGATAATTTTTTTATACCCACACACAGGTTCTTGATTGATTGAGGAATATATCCTCATTTGTTTGTTAACCTCTATGTTGGATGGTTGTTGGGAAGCTCTCTATAGCAATTGCAATGGCACTTAGGCTTATATACCACTTCACTCTAACCACTGTGTCACTGTGGCTCTTATATTGTTGATATCAACTTCTACATGTGGAAGCTGAGAAGAGCAGAAGGCATGTAGTTTCTAGAAATATGATGTTCAGACCAGAAATCCATGGCCAAATTCATCTCAGCATGGGGGGCGGGGTATATGAAAGTTGGACTTTTGTGTCAATGGTTAAAGTAATCCTCACTCTGGAATTTCTGGACTTCACTATTGTCATATGTCTAAGACTGCCTTTCTAGCTTAGGTTGTTTTAAGAATTTTAACTGCTTGGGTTTACTGCATCAATAGAAGGATAGTATCAATATCACATTAAGGGACCAATTGTGATCGTAAGTCGAGGACTACCTGTAACTGAGATATGAAACACCACATACTGAAGAAGTAGACCTTAAGTCCTGTGTGATCACAAGTCAAAAGCAGGTTACCTGGATTGGAGTTCCTGGAATTGTCTTTTCAATCTAGGATCCTGACTGTGAAGAAAGCTATTTTCATCCCTTATGCTTCCACACAGAAGCATAATTGAGGATCTGTGATGGTCTTCATTTATGCTGACCTTGAAATACTGAGAACACACAAAGAACACCATGATTCAATGAATGCTTAAGTTTTAGCTGATTAGTTAGAAAGTATACAGATTCCAATGTCTCACTCCTTACTTCAGGTTCTGCAACAACAAAACTTTCTTCAATCCCATTCCACACAACAAACAGACAGAACAAACGGCTGACAACCCTTCCCATTCATCATCTGTATATTTCTTTGGTCCATTGTAAAAATAAAAATTAAAAAACTTCCTATAAGAGGAAGCTGGCAGCAAAGACATCATTCCTGCTATATTTAAAAAAGTCTTGTGAAAAGAAAAATACATCACACAAGAGCATTCCTGGAAACCAGCATTTGTCCAAATGATAGAATGTAGTTCAGAATGTCACAAAGCAATTCTGCCTCTGCATAATTGTGTAGTGTCATGACGTAAGTTTAACAGGAAATGGAGTTTGCATCATGGAACCCTTGCTAACGTCTCTGACGTCATATTGTTTTGTAACCACTCTTTTCCCCCCTAGTATTTTTAACCATGGTTGCATGTTACTGCAGAGTAGCTGAGATACCTTCCAAGAAGTGTTTCTAAACAACCTCAGGGAGAGCTCAGAGGAACGATTGCCCTGAGCCAGAAAGCAGAGCTAGGCAAACGTTTTCACCAGAAGAGAAAGAGTTTACAAGCTCAACAAGTCTTGGCACCACAGAAGGGAAAAACCAACTTTGCTCTGGCTCCAAAGTAATCACAGCAAGAGACAGAAGAAGTGCAGCTCATCTCTCAAGATCAACAAATGTCATGCAGTCACCATAGTCCAGAGGTGCTTCTTAACTGTTGCAAAACTTTTCCATAGTGATGCCCTTACAGAATTTCCAGTACCGCCACTGTGCTGAATTTAACTGGAGTAATCCTGGGGAGTAATTGTCACCCTCTTGGTCTCAGACATGAGTCTAGTTTGAAAACCCAGTTCTTGAGCTATTAGAACTGCTTTGCTGCACTCTATCTTCAGCATACAGTATTATCAACCAGCAACAAGAACATTCACCGATCATAGCACTACAGCGGGAACGGGAAGGCTGTCTCGAAAGAGCTTTGTGCACTCTGCTGTCATATCTATACTGTTATAATACATTTGCTAAGTGTTTGATAAGTATAACAAATACAGACGTGTGCATTAGTTGTAAGAAGTTTCTAGCTGTAAAATCTTATTTTATTAAACTTCAGAAACATTGCAATTAACATTTTAAAAAAATATATATTTCTTTTTAAAAATATCTCTTTATATCTCTCTCATCTATCTATCTATCTATCTATCTATCTATCTATCTATCTATCTATCTATCTGTCATTTCTTTATAAGCTCTGATATATTTGTAAACAATGAATTAAAGCTAAGTCATATGGAACCATATTGTCTGGTCTTCTTGACTCTCTTTTAAAACCCAACACCTGGGAAATGTATTAAGCCAAATTTGTTAAGTTTACAGACTTGATCACACAGACTTAGTCACCAGGTCATTCATGAAGACATGTTCCCTTTTTTTAAAATATTCCAAATTCAATACATTCAATGTCCTTCATAGATTGTAGGATTCCAGATTTTTCAGCCATAACTAAACAAAAGGTTAAAATGTTTTGCTACCTTCAATCTCTTGATCCATCATTGTAATAACAGTAGGTATCATATCAAAATTCCTTCAAATGTATTACATCCCCCAACATAAAAAAGACAAAAGCCAACCTTTTTCAGAACTAACTGAGATTTTTTTTAATCATAAGAAACATATCTAACCAGTCTTTAAATCTGAAACTATTGATTAGGCAACCTCAGTTAAATAAATTCCTTTGATTTGTTAGGAAATCCAGACATGCGGGGGTCTAACATTAAATTAAAAACAAAAGGCAGTAAAGGGACATATTTGACAAGTTCCATGTTGCAGCTTAATCACTGGTAAAATAAGCCCTTTAATAATTGCATAAACAAAAGGTTTAAAACAATAAATTATAATCCAAGAAATAAATTCCACAAGCAACATATGAACTGAACACTTAATTTGAACCATATTGACTGCTTTCTTTCACACTCAATGATACTAATATTGGAAATTCATGTGTATATCATCCAGGAGTCTAATGCTCCTGGGATTCTAAGCTTCTAAAATATGCTTTACGCCAGCAGTCTCTGGGCCGTGAGAAAATTTTGGTGGGCCGCAGAGAAATCTCACCCCCAGAGCACCCCCTCCAAAGCAATTAATCCAGGCTGCGCAGAAACACAAGGCTGCGCAGCACACATGGCCCACTCACTCCTTACCCAATAAACTTGCCTGCTAAATTGCTATTTTTCCTTTTTCCGACCATCATCTATTCTGCTGTGCCAGGAGATTTAGATTAGCTAGGAAGCAGGAAATGGTTGGATTTCTTGCTTTCTAGCTAGTCTTTAGATCTTTGGCTCTGCTTTTAAGTACAGCCAAACCTCCCTTAGGACTGAAGGTTTGCTTACGAGCAAATTCAGTGCAGACTCACGGCAAGCAAATTTGAGAGACTGAGCTAGCCGATGGCAGATAGATAGATCACTGAATGATTCTGTGAGCAACTCAATCTGCCTGCTTTGCCTGATTTTGGGTAAAAGTTGCTCTTTTTTATAAAAAAAATAATCAATATTTACATGCATGGTGTGTTGTGAGTTAATTTTATGAGTTTGCTTGCAAGCAAATTTTATGTGACAGACTGAGCTAGCCAATGGCAGATAGATAGATCTCTGAATGAATCTGTGATTCTGTGAGCAACTCAAACTGCCTGCTTTGCCTGGTTTTGGGTAAAAGTTGCTCTTTTTTTATAAAAAATTCAATATTTATATAAATATTTATAATATTTACATACAAGCCATGCCCAGCCAGTCACATGACCACCAAGCCACACTCACAAATTAGGCCACACCCACAGAACCAGTTAGTGGTCCCTGGGATCTAAAATTATGAGTTTGGTGATCCCTGAGGTCCAAAAGGTTGGTGCCCCCTGCTTTAAACTATCTTCTAAAAATCAGGTACCGTGTATATTTTCCTGTTTTTCAGCTAAGACAAATCCTCTTAGAACAAGTGATGAGAGGATAATACTTAGACTTAAATAGTTGGTAATTTTTAAAATCTGCTCAAAATTCATGGTTCGTTGCATAATCAGCCAGATGTTTAGACTGAATTTGGCATTTTTGTCTACCTATTGAGTCCTGGGATCTGTGATAGGCAGATGTTCTTGTTTGATGGTGTTACAGGTACTGTCGTAGAATGTAAGCTCTTCCCAGTAAAGCTGCCTTTTTATTAACTGATGGTGATTTTGTCAATGCCAATGGTGTTTGTAATACTCCAGTTGTTTTGGGATTGCGCCCAAGGCATCTATTACTATTGGCAGTAATTTTGCTTTCTTCTGTCACAGTCATTCTATTTCTATTTGCAGGTCTTTGTATTTTGTGATTTTCCCCAGTTTTTTCTCTTCTCTTCTGCTGTCTCCAGATACTGCCACATCCACTATCCAGACTTTTTTTTTTTTGCCTTGCTTATTGACAATTGAGGTGTTGTATTTATTGTCAGCCTAGATTTGCAATATGTATTCTGTGAGAAAGGAGAAAGCTGGCATGCTGATGAGGTTCCAAAGGCCATTTCCTCTGTAAATGTGTACAATCTTCTGTCATCACCCAACTGTTTTTGAGGCCATATCAGAAAGAGAACTGGAGGGAGATAATTGTAGAGAGAGAGAGAATTGGAGGGAGTACTGACTCGCTTGATGGCAGGATGGAATACAGCAGTATTCATGCAACAATGTTTAAAAAAATGTAAAAAAACAACATTGTATGCTTGTCAGGCACAGTTAGGAATTCTGCTAAAGTACTCTTTGTCCAGGATGCATTTTGGACAGGTTTATTTTAATAAATTATATCATTTCATCATATCAGAAGTCAGAATTAGAAAGTGACTTCCAATCTGGAAGTCTCACCTAATCTACACACTTTGAAGGTGTTTAGAACAGTGAATGTGAAAAGGGCTGCTGGCCCTGATGGGATACCTGGGAAGGTACTCAAAGCATGTGCTGACCAGCTCGCAGGTGTGTTTACAAATATTTTTAACCTTTCTCTTAAACAAGCCATTGTTCCATCTTGTCTCAAAACTTCCATTATTATTCCAGTTCCCAAAAAGTCCTCTCCTGATACTTTAAATGACTATAGACCATTAGCTCTCATACCCATAATTATGAAGTGTTTTGAAAGGCTGGTCTTAAAATATATACAAGATTGCCTCCCATCAAACCTTGACCCGTACCAGTTTGCCTATCGGAATAATAGATCCACAGAGGATGCTATTGCCATGGCTCTCCATGTTGCACTGAAACATCTGGAGCATAGTGGGAGCTATGTAAGGATGCTTTCCGTTGATTACAGCTCAGCTTTTAATACCATCATTCCAGATATACTGATTAAGAAGTTGCTAGAAATGGGCCTCTCCTCTCACATCTGCTGTTGGATAAAGGACTTTCTTACTAACAGACCCCAAACTGTTAGGATTGGCAGCTATTTTTCCTCCACTCTTGTTCTCAGCACTGGCTCTCCTCAGGGTTGTGTGCTGAGCCCCCTTTTGTATTCACTCTACACCTACAATTGCACTCCCTCTTGTCCCACTAACTCTATAATAAAATTTGCAGATGACACCCGTTGGTGGGACTCATATCAGGATAAGACGAGACGGCCTATAGGTTCTCAGACTGGTCTTGTGGTGCAAGAGTCATAACCTCACCCTGAACATCAAAAAGACAAAAGAATTGATTATAGACTTCAGAAGATGCAAAGCAGAGCCTCTCCCACTATGTATCAATGGAGACTGTGTGGAAAGAGTTCATAGTTTTAAATTTCTAGGAACTCATATTTTTCTGACAACCTTACTTGGTCGGTCCACACTATGGCCACTGCAAAGAAGGCCCAACAGCACCTGCACTTTCTGAGGCTGTTGAAAAAGAGTGGTCTGGGTGAGAAGTTGCTGGTCACTTTTTACCATTCTACCATCGAGAACATTTTGGCACACTGTGTAACAGTGTGGTATGTTGGATGCTCTGTAGTGGATAAGAAGATGCTCCAGAGAGTTATAAACACAGCACAAAAAATCATCGGTGGCTCTCTTTCTTCTTTGAAAGAGATTGTGAAGACCAGACTCCTCTCTAGAGCACTAAAAAGCTCCACAGACCATTCTCATCCTGGACATTCATATTTTGAACTGTTACCATCAGGGAGGCGTTATATGTGTCTTAAAATGAGGACTAATAGACTGAGAAACAGTTTCTTTTCCAAGGCAACAATTGTCTTGAATCAAACAGTGCATTAGTGATTTAGCTCTATGTATATAATGGCATTTTTAAACTATCTAACTTACTATATGTTTTAGATAGGTTTTAGACTAGGCTTTTAATTATTATTTTAATTATTTTAATTTTTAAATACTCTGTAGTGTGATTGTGATGTGGTGTTTGGGACACTGTGCTGGAACAGCTTTCAAATTTCATTGTATTTGTAGAATGCAATGACAATAAAGGTATTCTATTCTATTCTTGACAGTTTACAACTCAATACCTTTCTTGAGCTGACAGCAGCAAATAAGATTATCTGTGGCTACTTACTAGAAATACAACTTTTTAAAATCTCCTTTTTAGATTTGAAGATTTGCTAAACCCATTCACTAGCTTCTTCTATCACACATTGGCCACAACAATGCAGTGGTACTAAGCGTCCCAAACTATAGTATTCTTGGATTTTAGAGCTAATCCTGCCTGGAATAACACTCACAGCAAAATCATGCCACCCACAGACTGGATAAAAGTACCCCGTGACATGGATGTGGTTGGATATTATTACCTAAAACAGAAGGCATTTGGTGAGCTACTTTTTTTAACCTGATTTTTATCATTGGGAAGGACACAGCATTTACACATTGCTGGAGTTGTAGCCTTATTTTGTGTTGAAACTAGCTTATGGATACATCTTACAGGGGTTTCATTTCTTTAGTACAAGTGCATCCTGTTGTTCTTCCATCACTGATCAACACCATTCTCCAAAATCTAGTATTTTTTATCCCGGGTAACTCATTAAGCTTTCTACTTAATGATTGTCTACCTATTTGAAACACCAGATGTAAGTACTACTGAGCAACTGGACAGAGGATGAAAAGATGAAATGGTGTAGTTCTCCAGAACAACACTGCACTGAAGTTTGGAGGATTTTCTTCCATGCTTGTGGGTGGTGCTAGTAAATTGAAGCAAAAACCAGAGTAAATGCAATTCATTCTAAAAAGACATAATTTGATTAGTACTAAAACCAATATGGGTGGTATACACATTCCATTCTTCTTTTTAGAGACAATATTGTAATTAACATAATTCAAATAGAATTAGAATCTAAAATTTGCAAAAAAAAAAAAAAAAAGATGGCCATGAACCCCAGCTGATGGAAAACCTTATGCATTTGTACAATTTCAAATATACATCTAGAAGGGTTTGTTTGAAATGCATATTTAAGATTATGTTCACAAATTTGTCTGCTGATTAACATGAATACAATGTGTGTGGGTGGCATTTGTCGATGATAATTGGTGCATGGAA
Organism: Notechis scutatus; assembly: GCF_049901735.1. Classification (NCBI taxonomy): domain Eukaryota; kingdom Metazoa; phylum Chordata; class Lepidosauria; order Squamata; family Elapidae; genus Notechis; species Notechis scutatus. The sequence continues at coordinate 174,289,901 of NC_142009.1, read as the reverse complement.
GTGATAGTGAAACCTTCCCAAATGCCTCCTAGTTCTGTGACTGGAGTTCTCATACATTTCTTAATCTCCATTTAGGAGAAATGACCATTTTTATGGCTATTGTTATGCAAATCACATAATTATTGAGCAGATCCAGATTCCCCAATGGGAGTTTTTTGTTAGAAATCAACAAAAAAGGTCACTTGCAATCACAAGAGCACAGAATGCTGCGACCAGTTGTAAATGTGAGCCAGTTGCTAAGCATGATCAAATATCAATTGTGATCACATGACTGCAAGGGTGGTACAACAGTCAAAAGAGTGAGTACAAGTCATGTCACTTTTTTCCGAGGCCACTGTAACTTTAAACAGTATTAAATAGAGTATTAGAGTATTATATATAGTATTATCTAAAACTGCAGTATATCAGGAACAGTATAAATAGCACTATTCCAGTATTTGAGAGTTTGCCACAAAGAGGAGGGGATCAACTTACTTTCCAAAGCACCAGAAGGCAGGACAAGAAACAGTGCATGGAAACTAATCAAGGAGAAAAGCAACCTGAAATTAAGAAGAAACTTCCTAACAGTGAGGACAATCAACCAGTGGAACAGAAGTTGCCTTCAGAAGTTCTGGGTGCTCCAACACTGGAGGTTTTTAAGAAGAGACTGGACAGTCACTTGTCTGAAATGGTATAGGGTCTCCAGCAGGCAGTTGGACTAGAAGATCTTGAAGAGCCCTTCCAGCTCAATTCTGATGGATTGATTGATTGATTGATTGATTAAACCACTGTTAAACAGTCAAAGACTACCTATAAAAAATATTGCACCCTTGGCTGGTTATCTCTATGGCATCTGTAAGTTTTTTCCATAACTCATAGAGATGGAGGGAACATGTGAGGTCTCCAAACTTGTTGAACATTAACAATATTTTTTACTGTTCACTTGGTTTCTCATCATGGTACAGGAATAAACAGAGAAAATCTCCAATGCAAGTCCTAGAATAATACTTTTTTAAAAAGAAGAGTGAGACAAACTAGTTTCTTCCTTCAAACTTTTTTTAAAAATCTGAGTCTTACTGTTGAGCATGATATAGCTGAATCTATTTTACATTATAGATCCACCAACTCCAGACTTCAACAAATGAAATCTAATGTGATCATCAGCCATTGGATATTGTCTGCATCTGCTATACATGGAGTAGACTAGATTTTCATACAGAATCTCACACTTTGCAGAGTTTTGCAAAGCTTCATAAGAACAAAAAAGTTTACAAAACTGTATTTATTAAAAGAGCATATTTGGGGAAAGCATATAAAGCTTTACTACAGATATGTAGTACTACATAGTACTACTACATGTAGTACTCACTGTACTACAGATATGTGGGAAAGGTCTTTCATTATGCTGATCACATCAAGCTGTGGAAAATGCTTAGAAAAATGGAAACCCAAGAACATCTCATTATCTTCATGAGAAACTTACAGGCATTTAGGAAGCCATGATTCAGGCAGAACATGGTGAAACAGACTGGCTCCAGGTTGCTAAAGAAGTGGGATGTTTGTATATACTCTCTGTATTTATTCAGCCTATATGCCAAATTAATGGAAGCTGGGTTAGAAGAAGATGAGTGTGGTTTTAAAACTAGAGGTACATATATCAGCAACTTGCAATATCTCAGAACTCTGATACCTGAAAATGCAAATAATCTCAAGCCCAAATAATAAAAATTAAGGCGCACAGTGAAAGAAATGGGACTAAAATTAAATATAAAGCAGACCAAACTATTGGCAACAGGTGGAGCAACCAGCTTTAGAATTGACAATGAAGCTATCAAAATGGTGGATAGCTTCTGTCTTTTAGGATTTAGGACAGTAAAGGAACAAAGAGTCAAGAAATGGGCTATAGACTAGCACCTGTAGAGCAGCCATGAAGGCCTTGGAAAAGATTCAAATGCTGTTTTGTATCTACATTTACAAAAATCAGAATTGTGCAAGCCATGGTATTCTTTGTGACTTTCTATGGAAGCAAAAGTTGAAGCAAGATAGGAGAAGTTTTATGCTTTTGAACTTTGGTGTTTGTAGAAGATATTCTCAGTCTCAGATTAATTTCAGTTGATTTGTTCAATGGGTCATTGAATAAATCAACCTAAAATTCTCACTTGAGTCACAAGTGAGTGAACAGGCTCAGATTATCCTACTTCAGAGACATAATAGGAAGACCTTCCTTTCTGGAGAAGGCTCTAATGCTGGGAAAGATGGAAGGAAAGAGAAGAGATTGACCAAGAGCAAGGTGAAATGGCAGTTACCATGCACCATTGGAAGAGTGGCGGGATCAGGTTAGGGAAAGATTATCACAGAGAAAATCTATATCAAGAATGATTGATGGCACATAATCAATTAATCAAATGAATATAGGGATTTGAGAGGAACTAAATTAAAGACACACGATAACATGACAAAACAGACATCTAACTAGGAACCATAGCAAAACCAATATGGATAGGTCTTGTCATCTCTTCCAGAGAATTTTCCAACAGGACATTCCAGATTTGAATTTGGGACTTTTTATTTATAAAATAGAATCGACTGTTTCCCCCCACTTTAGGGGCTAGAAGTAGAGACTGAGCAAAGGCACCCCAGTAGCTCTTACTATCTTGAGATCAGTTCCAACCTGATTCTTCATTAGATTGTTCCTGTCTATCTCCTACTCTTATCTATTCCTTCTCGACTTCTAAGTGATCAATTAAAGCAATTTGCACAAAGAAACTATAAAACCTCAGGGCTGCTCTTCATGTTGGAGGGTGGGGAGGAAAATAGCCATAGAAAGCCTTTCGCGCACACCCCATTGCTTTGAGAAGAGAAGGAACTCCGTATCATTTATTAACACCACAGGGTAGATAGCAGTCCAGGGTCTTCTCAAATTGCCTCAAGTGCCTCAGTAGATCAAAATTAAGTGGGCCAGTGCACAGCAGGGGGAAAATTGAATTTACTTTTAAGCATTAACTAAAGGATGTAGCCTCTCTTTTCACTGCCCCTTCTACCTTGCTAATGCTCGCGCAAAAGTCATGCTGTTAATGAAATAGCTGATTTAAACAAAGCCAATGTATTTTTAGCACAATAACAAGACCATCCATGATCTCTAATTAGGCAGACTGTGAGAAAGAAGATGCTAGTCTTGCATTAGCTGGGGCTTGACTCCAATTCTAATATGCTCTTATTCTGCAGCAGAAAGCATTTCTTTTTGTACTTTTATCTCTTTGGTCTGGCTTAGAGCCTTAGGTAAATAACAGTCCAGGTCACAGAGGAGTAGTTCTGGTGGGGTGGTACACTGCAGTTAGGTAGTGCAGTGGGATAATGCATTGTAATGTCAATTACTGTGATTTGCTGCTCTGTGATTCACAGATATGATTGCATCTAATTTCAGGAATAAGTGGAGCCGTCTGCTCTTTTCTATTCATTCAGAATCCCTTCACTGGCATTCAAATGGCTCCCGCCTTTGCCACCTTAAAGGGAGAAAGAAATATCAAAGGACCCATTTGATGGTATAGCAGGACTTTTGCAAGTGTGCTTTCCTGCTATGAATTATCTTTTGGGGGGAAGGAGGGGGGTTTCTGGTGTAAACAGCAGTCCCTAATCTGTCAATATGAAATAAATTATCTGAATATCTCCCCCCCCCCAATATTATTTTCAGCAAATTAGTCCATTCTAGGGTGGGCCACTGACTCTAAATAGTCACACTCTCTAACAGCAAACTTCCTAACTCCCCCTGGAAGCAGATCAGATTAGCTTAGCTATCTCCAAGAAGGGGCTACTTTCAGAGTATACAGAAGAACATCTATGGTCTTTATCTGCTTTCAAACTTTCAAACTTTGACCAAAACTGAAATAAAGACATTTTAATTGGATCAGAATTTCATAATATAAAAGCTGCCTATATTTTCTCTCTACTTTTTGCTTTCCACAAAGGATGGAAGGAAGTCATAAAAATAGTGGAATTTTATATTTCCAAAAGTACTTATTTTCCATTGGGGGGGTGTGTGCACGCGCTCAGAATGCTGTACAAGGTAGGATTCTCCTTATTTTATCATCACAATTCTATGGGACAGGTGGTATCAAAAGTGGTGGCTGACCCAGTATGATCTTCTTTGTGGAATAGGAATTTAAACTGATTTCTCTCTGTCCATCCTGTATGTTAAGCCTGACAACACTAGAAATCTTTGAGGGAATGTCTGCTGCAACCTATTTTCAGGGACAGATCTGATAAAATCCTGTGTTCATAATTTCCATGTTCCATCTACTGTAGTCTGTAACAGGTAGAATAACATACCATATTTCTTCCTCTTCTATGTGGGTATTTTTTAAATTGTCTATTTATATGATGAACAGGTTGCCCTTCTGTTTTAAATTACTGAATTAGCCTAACATCAATACCCGGGAAGATACTGGAAAAGATAATTAAAAAAAAAAAAACCAATTTGCCAACATCTAGAAACAAGTAAAGTAATAACTAGCAGTCAGCACGGGTTTGTTCAAAACAGATCATGCCAAACCAATCTTATTTCATTCTTCAACACAGTGACTAAATTAGTAGACCAACGAATACTGTGGACATAATATATTTAGATTTCAGCAAGACATTTGACAAAGTAGACCACAACCTACTTTTAGTAAGCTAGAAAAAAGGTGGAATAGATAACACCACCACTAGATGGACTCGCAACTGGCTGACAAACTACTCAAGGAGTAGTCCTTAATGGATCTAAGTCTACATGGAGGGAAGTAAGCAGTGGGGTGCCACAAGGTTCTGTCTTAGGCCTAGTACTCTTCAATATCTTCATTAACGACTTAGATGAGGGAATAGAAGGGGAACTTACCAAATTTGCAGATGATACTAAGCTGGCACGAATAGCTAACACCCAAGAAGATAGGCTCAAGATCCAGATGGAACTTGACAGACTAGAACCTTGGGCTGTATCTAACAAAAAGAGAAAAGTAAAGTCCTACACTTAGGCAAGAAAAACCAAACGTACTGGGTGAAACCAGGCTCAATAGCAGTAATTGTGAGAGGGATCTTGGAGTCTTAGTGGACAGCCAGCTAAATATGAGCCAGCAGTGTGAAGCAGCAGCCAAAAAAGCTAATGCAATCCTAAGTAGCATTAGCAGAGGGATACAATCGAGATCAAGTGAGGTACTAATACCACTCTATAAAGCCTTAGTAAGACCACACCTAGAGTACTGCACCCAGTTTTGGTCATCACATTATGAAAATGATGTTGAGACTCTAGAAAAAGTACAGAGAAGAGCAACCAGGATAATTAGGGGACCGGAGACTAAAACATGAAGAACGGTTACAAGAACTGGGCATGGCTAGTCTAGTGAAGAGAAGGACCAGGGGAGACTTGATAGCAGTCTTCCAATATTTGAGGGGCTGCCACAGAGAGGAAGGGGTCAAGCATTTTCTAAAACGCCTGTAGGCCAGACAAGGAATAATGGATGGAAACTGAACAAGGATAGATTCAACCTGGAAATAAGGAGAAACTGTCTGACAGTGAGAACAATCAACCAATGGAACAGCTTGCCCTCGGAAGTTGTGGGAGCACCATCAGTTGAGACTTTCAAGAAGAGATTGGACTGCCATTTGTCAGAAATGGTGTAGGGTCTCCCGCTTGGGTGGGGGGTTGGACTAGATGACCTACAAGGTCCCTTCCAACTCTGATTATCTGTTATCTGAAGATGGGCATTTAACATCGTTATTAAGGCAACCAAGAAAATGGAGGAAGCATTTCCATCAAAGAGATAAGAGAGATAATTTGTCTTCCTTCCTTCCTTCCTTCCTTCCTTCCTTCCTTCCTTCCTTCCTTCTTTTCTTACTTACTTACTTATTTACTTACTTCAACAAATGGGAAGAGATAATTCTATAATTGCAAACTATTCATCATTTGTCTACATTTGGCTTGTACTTACTTTTGGTCAAATTTTGTATTTGTGGAAACTGGACCATGATTTCATAGAAGTAAGTCCCACTGAAGTTAGAGCTTTGTTTTCAGAATAGAATAGAATTCTTTATTGACCAGGTGTGATTGGACACACAAGGAAGTTTTCTTGGTGCAAATGCTCTCAGTGTACATAAAAGAAAAGATACATTAATCAAGAGACAAGAATCATCAGGTACAACACTTAATAATAGTCACAGGATACAATAAGCAATCAAATCATACTAGGAAACAGTCAATAAAAATCGTTAGGATACAAGTGACAAGATTACAGTTATACAGTCTTAAGTGGGATGGGTGAAAGGAAGGATGGGAGGATTAATAGTAATACTAATAGTAATGCAGACTTAGTAAATAGTTGGACAGTGTTAAGGGAATTATTTGTTTAGCAGAGTGATGGCGTTCAGGGAAAAACTACTCTTGTGTCTAGTTGTCCTGGTGTGCAGTGCTCTATAGCATCGCTTTGAGGATAGGAGTTGAAACAGTTTATGTCTGGGATGTGAGGGATCTGTAAATATTTTCACAGCCTTTTTTTGACTCGTGCAGTATACAGGTCCTCAATGGAACGCAGGTGGGTAGTAATGGTTTTTTCTGCAGTTAATTATAGATTGAAGTCTGTGTCTGTCCTGTTGGGTTGCAGAACCAAACCAGACAGTTATAGAGGTGCAGATGACAGACTCAATAATTCCTCTGTAGAACTGTATCAGCAGCTCCTTGGGCAGTTTGAGCTTTCTGAGTTGGCGCAGAGTTTTAGAGTTTTGTTTTAGAACAATCTTTATCTTTTTCATATAGGAAATTATCCTTTCCTCTGAAGAGTTGCAGCCACTATGGCAAAAGTTCAAAATAGCCAGAATGGTTCAAATGTTGAATTACAACCATGGAAAACTAAGGTCCATTCTCAACAATGGACATTCACCCATTGGATAAAGTTACACCAAGCCTTCATTCTTAGCACAATCTGCTTCCCAGGCTCTTGTTGGGGGAAATAGAAAGAAGGACTATCATATAGGCCACTTTGTACTCTAGAAGGAAGGAAAAACAGAGTATGAAATAAAATAAACAAACAGGCACATAATCTCATTATTTGTAGCCATTTAAAAAAATGAAAGAAAATGGATTTTTATCAAACTAAGTCCAACGTTCTGGTTAATTTGTCAAAATAAGTTTACTTTTGATACCACTTTCCTAATCATATTCTGACTCAACTCCCCTCAGCCCTTTCTCCCAAGCACTTAATATCTTTAAAATGTTGCAGCTGAACAGTTAGAAGGGATTTGCTGTGGACAGCCAGACAGGAAGGGGTCAGGAATAAAGCATGAATTGCACCCAGCTCAAAAAGTTTTAAGGAAATAAGAGAAAGGAAATCATTTTAAGCTGAGGCCTCCAATTGCCTCCCCATCTGAATGCCTCTTTGTACTGAATAGCAATGAATCCAACTATTTGTCTGGGTGTCTGTCCTGGCCTCTGTAGGCTTTACAACATGGCAACAAAATCATGTGCCATGAACTTGCTGTCACGAACATTTAATCTGACATTGAACATGCTTCCCAAGGTGGAAAGACAAAGATGTGTTCTAGGTATGGCAATATGTACATGTGTATACATGGCAGCCTCATACCAAGGGAGTGACAGAGGGACTTCAGTTCTAAATTGATTTTCCAAAACAGTTAACGATGTAAAAGACGGATCACAAAGACTGTTCAATACTATGCCTGCTTTGCTCTGGGAGGAACAGCTAACAAGGCAGCTGAACTGAAATTAAAAATTTTCCAGTTCTTCACCCCGGCTCTTTTTATTTCGTTTAGCTTCCCAGACTCCCTCTGGTGTGCTTTCAGAAGCGTGTCTGCCTTTCTGCCCCTGTATGGAAAGTCCATCGTCACCACTTGCCATGTGTACTGGCGGCAACATATTTACATGAGTCAGACATTTGAATGCATCATCCCTGAAGCAGATGTGTTGAAATAGAGAGAGAGACAGAGAAGGAGAGCATAACAGTAAGAGACAGCTATCACCAGTTGAGAGACCTTTCTGGGAGGAAGCTGGCAAATAACTCACTGCTACCCATAGGTGAACCAAACCCCATCGGAGATGCTGGTACCTACTTGAGCTTTGGGCTTTTTGAGGCAGTCTGATGCTGCTACTTTCTGGCTCCACCCCAAGAATTTATAATTGCTTTGAAGAGTCCTCATTCTTTGCTTGAAAGATCAGATGCATCAAGGAAGTTGAATTCTCTGAGAAAAGAAAGTATGAGAAAAATCTGTATTGGGAAGCAAGTAGCCCATCTATGACTTTCTAAAAGTTACTGTGGGTATTCAGGAAAAACATTTTCAGTGCTATAACACAACATTCCTTTGCTTCTGCCTTCTGAGTGGAATAATAATGGAGGAATTAATTGCCCCAGAATAGAATCCACCAAAATTTTTTATAAATGCATGCAAGAGAGGTTGAAACTCTCTTGGAGAAAAAAGAGAGAAACTTAAAAAAAAAAAACACTACAACATAACCTGGATATACACATTCTTACTATCAATTCTAGGAGGCCTAAAACAGGGGTCCCCAACCACCGGTCCGCGGACCGGTACCGGCCCGTGGAACAAGTCCTACCGGGCCGCTGGTTTGCTGGGCGCCGCCATCTTTTTTTGATGAAAAAGTGCTTCCGGTGAGTTTTTCCGGTAGAAAGCTCACCGGAAGCACTTTTTCATCAAAAAGATGGTGGCGCCAGCGCCCGGTGAGCTTTTCCGAAAAGCTCAGCGGAAGCGTAATCGCTCTTTTGATGAAAAAGTGCTTCCGTGAGGTCACCGAAGCACTTTTTCATCAAAAAGATGGCGGCCTCAGCTAATGCCGGTACCGGGCCGCGCCATAAAAAAGGTTGGGGATACCGGGCCGCGGCAAAAGAAAGTTTGGGGATCACTGGCCTAAAACACATAAATGCCAAAAAAAATTCTATCTCTATTCAATTTAATATTTGTTGTTCTATTTCTCTTTATATCTATTTTTTTTTTTTTTTGTAAACTTCCCCTTTTGCAAGGACCCAAATATTTGTTGTCTGGAAACTACAATCTCCATTATGGACAATCCCCATGAAAAGAAGATTCCTATGAAATTTTAAGGGGGCCTATCACTGTTCCCTCCCCACACAAAAACATACTGTACAGTACAGTTGGACATGCAATTGTCCCTGTCCATTGAATGTCCCTTGTGCCACAAAAGTTGTGGGACTCCTTCAACAGTGCAGCTGCAAGGTGTCAGCTGAGAGCTCTGGTGAGAAAGCAAAGACTTGGAACGAAGTAATTCATACAACTCCATTCTTAGTACAGAAAACCAGTTTAAAATAATTCCCAAAGATAGCTTTGTTTGAACATATCCAGCACAGAGGAGCTTACCCCTGGCCATTGTTGATCTGCTTCCACCATCAGGATTTTTCCCTCCTATTATTTTATCTGACTCTGCACATCCTTTAATTTAAAATCAGACTAAGCTCTGATCATTCAAGAAAATGCTTTGAATGAGCAAACTAAGAGACTCTTAATACAATTCTTACTGCAGGTTATTAAACCAGAAATCAATAATAGTGATTTGTTTCTCAGATATTAGATACTTAGGAAATTTTAGGTAATCACATTTTCTGAAACACATAATCATGTATTTTTTCTAAATTATATTTTTGTCTCATTTTACTAGTGCTGCCATGAACTAAATTACAAACAAAACACATACACACTTTGAAAACATACAGAAAATAACAGAAAATGTAATACTGAATATGCTCATAGTTATTTTTAATTTACTTTTCATTAAATTTTCTCTTGAGACAAAGCAAGTAAATAAGAGGGAGAAAAGGAGAACTCTTAAAGCAATTTCAAATCAAACCTGCCGCACAGGGATGGGATTCAAAATTTTTAACAACCGGTTCTGTGGGCGTGGCTTAGGTGGTAGACGTGGCTTGGTGGTCATGTGACTGGGTGGACATGGCTTGGTGGACATGTTATTGGCTGGGTGTGGCCAACTAAATATCACTCACATCAAGGCACGCATCTCCTCGCCTGGCCTCTCATGACTGTGGGGATGCTGCAACAGTCGTAAGTGTGAAAAATGGTCATAAGTCACTTTTTTCAGTGCCATTGTAACTTTGAATGGTCACTCCACACAAGCAAAGTATCAGCAAAGGAGGGGGAAAAAACTCCAGAGAAGTTCCTGAGACAGGAAGTCTAGTCCTGCCAAGAATGTAAAAAGGGTTAACGGAGAGGCAGCTTCTGTAAGCAACACCAGAATGTTTCCTTCCTGCCTTCCTTACAGGATTAGGCCAGTAATTTCTTCTAACAACCGGTTCTCCGAACTGCTTGGAATGTTAACAACCGGTTCTAGCAAATAGGTGTAAACTGGTAGAATCCCACCCCTGCTGCCACACATGATAAAGCCTAGCATCTGGAGCTTCTAACAATGGGTTAAGCATAATAATTTCATGATTATATGCTAATCCTGATCCATTTGTGCAAGTATGTAGTCTCTGCTCAGCTCATCATCACTATTGTTAATATGTCTTTAGGGAGGAGAAGGGAGTATATTAGATGGTGGTGAAAATAACTTCTAAATCAACTCAGGATTCTTTCTGATCAACAAATGAAGGTTATGCTGGATATATTTTTAATCAATGAAGTCTTATAATTTTATTTAAAATGGTACTTTTTGGAGAAAAAATAAAATTGCAAAAGGAGGAGAGGTAACCATTAGCAGACAACGTAAGCAAAATGTTTGTATTAATATCTCAAAACTGCCTTTCAGGCTTGCACTTGCCTGTCTAAAAAACTCATTAACTCGCTCTCATTTTCAGATGCCATATTCCTTTGATGTTTGTAGATATGTCTAATTGGCTAGATGGAAAAAGAAAAAAGAAAAGTCTCTGCTTGTCTTTCAACAGAATTGAGAAGAGATGAATTGCTTCCTAAAATATCCAGGCAGTGTATTTCTAATGGCACCAAAGATCTGTGTTGCTGTTGCTGTTCAAATAGGTGTGATTGAAACAATGCACTATAAGATCTAGACAAGAACTAGAATTATCTTTTGATAATTAATCTAATACAATGGACCCTCCATCTGAGTACCAGACTGAAATACTTATTTGATCAAAATCTGATAAGAAATACATGTTCAATGTCTTGCAATGAATCACAAGTTTTTGGTTGGCTGTTTAAAGTCTATTGGTACTGAGATTAAGATAGTGATAGTGAACATTTTACTTCACTATTTGAAGTAAACACTACCTATTTACTAAACCTATTTTACTTCAAATAGATTTAAAGCAGTTTCATAAATGATGAACTCTAAAGAAAGTAATGGAAAACTTTATCCATTTATTACAAAAAAATTGGATACATTCAAGCTTAACACTGAAAAGCTGATCTTGCCAATCAGCAGGTGGCAGTACCTGCCTGATCTCCTTGGATTCTGAAGCTGAAGCAAGTTAGCTTGCTTAGTTAGACCTAGTAGAACTTGGACCTAGTCCTTGACGTAGCATTTGGCTCCCCATGAAAGCCAGTGGAGACTGACATGTTGAAGAAACAATGTCAGAGGAAAACAATGGGAAACCACTCCCATGTAGCTGCCAAGAGAACCACATAGATGTTTTCGTAAAATATCCAAAAATGGAGCTAATTTGAATTGCTTTTCATTGCGGTGTAAACCATCTTAAGAAAACTATGATCTTCAGGCAACTAAGAAATATCATTATTTCTACATAACTAATCTTTGGAGCAAAACCGAATCTTCTTTTTTCCATCATTCTCCATACTATTTGGAGTTCTAAAATAACGACACTTTGGAATGCATTCTTCTTCCCTGCAGTGAAGTGAGAACTGAGCTTGGGGTCATCAGTGGGGATGTTTTTCCTGGTCAAAGACTGATTCCTATTTAGAGTTGGTCTCAGGAACTGTATCTCAATGTGAGTGGGTTAAAGTCAGGGTGGCGGGGACGGACATATACAAGAGTAGAGGGGAGTTTCTGCTGCCCTCCATTCCAAGATCTGCTGGTCCTGGCTGCATGCCCTCAATATGAGGACTGTGCCCTGATTTCCTTGCGTATGTTTCTCTTGCCCTCCTGACTCTTCTGCTCCATTACTTTGGCCCTTTCAAGTGTTGTGTTGTAAATGAATTCCTTTCTCCTTTCATTAAAGTTTTGGTTTCTTTGCAAGAAGTTTGCTTCACATAGGCTTCCTGGGAAGGTTAATCTAGCGGTTGGGGAAGTGGGTTTCTTAGTGTTCCTGGAAGCTTATTTCCTGCCCTTGGCTGCCCAGGAAGAGATGTCAGACAACAATAAAAATGTGGATGTGTGTAGAAGAAAGAGGGCAAAGGGTGACTGAGGAAAAGGAGGGTGTAAGGTGTAAGTTTTCATATCAATGATTCTCGCAGCAAGGCCACTTCATTTCTTTTTTCTGATGAATGTCATTTTGTGCATTTCTCCCCTTTCCCCATGCTATTCATAAATGATATACGTAGAGGGAGGCGGGGAGAAAGAGGGACATGAGAGATAGATAATAGAGACAGAGACAGAGACAGAGATAGATATGATTATATAATATTCTGACAAATGCTTCACACTCTCCAGAGTTAATCTTGTGACACCTAGAATTTTCACCAGGGCTTTTTTTCATGATAGGAACATCTACATTTACAGTAATTTCTTCAAGGGAAAGAAATGAAGCTGGTAGGTATTGTGAACAGCATAGAAAAAGAATGAACTGTCTCATTGATTGTTAGAACAGGTTTCTTCTGAAATGTTCTATTTCCATGTACAGTCTTGTCCATCTCACTAGTACAAAAATTCCTGGGAAAAAGGAAGGGGAAGGAATGGAGATGCTACTAACATTTATGGATTCCTGATTATTTTCACATAAACCAGGTGTTCTGCAAATTGTAGCTCTAATCTCTTCTTTAGTCTGCTGACTGTCTACCACATAGGACAGTAGCAAATAACAAGCAATCAGGTAGTCTTTCTTGAATGCTAGGGTCAGCAAACACACCCAGCCCATAATCAGTTCAGCTCCTCAAAGAAAATACACATTAATTAGAAGGGTTTCAGAAAGTAAACCATGAGTGTTCCCAACATTATGTAAACATAAACTGAGTGGTTCCAGATGGTGTGGATGTGGGTTCAAAGCTTAAATTAGATGGAATTGTTAAGTTACTCCATCACTGCATAAGAGGCATCACTTCAGCACATCTAACAGAGTTATTGCTTTTCTTCTTGCTTTCCAAAAAAGGCAATGTTCAGGCTTACCAAAACTATGAAGATTCCATAACTATGTTCTTATGGTTTCGTGTATGGGAATATTTGGAACAGTGTTATCTCTTATTGTGTATCTGGGAGATGTACTTTGATGGAATGAGATTGTGATGACCTGTAGTCTCTCAAAATAACCCCAAACCCAAAACATATATTAAAGTCTGGTAAAGCCTTCAGCTTAACTTCACTGTTTTATTAGGCACAGTTTAAAGTCACAAAAGTAAATAATGAGGCAAAAAGAAAACCAAAACAAACCGGATTGACGAGAGTTCCGAAGCAAGCCAAGATAATTAATCATACATTCTAGGAGATAACCGAGGAGAGTCCATGGGAAGAATGCCAGCAAAGATAAACCTCTTTCAAAGAAAATTCTAAGCTTTGACTCCAGCAATTCTGACTGCGCAGTTACAAACTTATATACATAGCTCCCAGCTGCAAGCCACGAGGAGGATCATGGTAATCTCCTCTTGAGTAGACCTCGCTTTACCCTGATCCTCTCCTCCCTGCATGACCTAGGATGGATAGAGGATGGGCCTGGATCCTCCTCTGACTGCTCAGCCCGCCTCTGCCCTTCCCCAGCCTCCTCCACCACCTCTGGAGCCACACTCCCACTCCCTGTTGGCTGTTCCTCCTCTTCCTCAGAGTCAGTCTCCACCAGGGGCATGACAGAGATGGACAATAAAGTAGGAAACCAGAAGACCTTGGCTATAGATACAGTGGCTTATTTGCATAAAACATTTTTCCATGTTTATCTCAATCTGCTTTACCAAGTTAACCCAATTTTCTGAGCTATAAATTACCCGCACAAGTTGGATTTGCCCATCAAGCTGGACTAAAATGTGGTTGATAGGTTTGTGGTCCAGTATATCACATAAAGTTACCACTTGTAATATAGTTGCACTTGTAAATTCAATCTTTATTAAAACTTAAGTTTCTGCCTTTGGTTATTTGACAATTTGGGACAATTCATCCAATTCCAGATCCAGCCTATATATTAAGTGTTTTAAAGTTCCACCGTGCCTCAAACAAGGCAGTGAATGAGAACAGAACTATTTTCAGTGGAGATGGCCATCTGTTATCTTAATAGAGGAAGACAGTCTGCTACCCCATTTGTGGCCCCTAAGAAACTTAAGATCATAATGCTGAAGCTAGTCAAATGTTTGTCCAACATGTTGAGTGATCTTTCAGATTTGGAGTGAGGTTCTGGGGTGAGGATGGTAGTGGTTTACCTCACAGAGGACACCTGGCACACGTCCTTAACTCAAAAGCATAAAGCAGTATGGCATTTCTGGTGTGACTCTATGTGTGTGTGCTGCTGTGTGGCATCATGATACTTACTACATCCAGTAGCTGAAAAGCAGTTCTTCCTCCCTCCAACCAACCTGTACAATAACTAAGAAAATATACGTTGACAGGCAAATGATACTAAGGTTGGATTCTTTTGGTATCAATTCAGTGCCTGAGTATTAGTCCAACTCTTTCTCAGCTGGTATTGTACAGCTTAAGCATCCCTCTTTCTTTCCAAGTGATCTTGGAACACAGGCATTTACACCTGATTTTAATGAAACTTGAAACGTTGTTGTTTTCCGTCTGTTAATGAAGAAGCTGAACCTTTCCAGGACTTGGTTACAATTAGTATGTTTGTGTGCATGTAGATGAATGTGTGTGTACTGAAACAGTGCTCATTATCTTGAGCAATGCTAATCTAGTTACCAGCTGTAAAATTAATCCTTCACCATTTGCACATCATTTTATGCCTGAACATATAAACTTAGAAGAGAAAAGAGCAACCTGCTGGAATCTGATCTTTTTTTCAAAAAAAAACCTTCGCAGAGAAAAACATAGCCAAGGCAGTCACTAATGTCGATCATTATGTTAACAAGAAAAGCACTTGATAGCCTTATTGGCTTCTTGATGTCTCAAGTGCACGAAGTGTAATCACATTTGGAGTATCAGTTTTAAAGCTTTTTTCTTAAAGCAGCAAGATAAATAGCTGAGCGACAGGCACTAGCAAAAGGGCCTTCATTCCCTCCTTTGGCATTTCAACATTGATATTTGTGTACATTTCCCTGACGCATTCTGACAAGCCCAGCTTTTCAGAATGGACAGGTCGCTTCCATTGGCTGCGGCATTGGTTGGCCTGAAGTAATTTCATATATTGTTTGTTTATATCCTTGCTGATTTTTGTACATATACAAAATGAAACCTCTCCTTCATACATGCATCAGGAATTTGCTACAACCTTTTGTGAAATGTGTGTGTATGAGAGAATACCTTTCCTTCTCTTTCCCTCTCTTTCTCTTTTATACCTCTTTCTCTCTCTCTCTCTTTCTCCCTCTCCCCCTCCCTCTGTGTATGTGTGTGTGTTTCCACCTACCTAGCTCTATATCTCTTGGTGTCCCATCTAGGCTGTGAATTCTGGATGAACTGCATACTTACATATGAGAAATACTCATAATTAATTAAACACTTACCAAGAAGAAAGTCATTCAACAAATAGTTAACCTCAATTCAACATTTCCATCCCCAACATCAGTCTCTTTCTGTAGTGTAGACAACAAGAAATAAATAGATTGGAAGGGACTCAAGAATCATTTCATTTCAAGTAGCTTTTGAAGGCTACAGCTATGACACCTGCAAAGAGCAGACTGTCTGGAGGATTTTAAAGGAAGAAGCATTTTGGCTTCAGCATGACCTGTCCGAAGCAGAACTTTTGCAACTGCTCTCAAAATTCTTGAAATCTTTTCAGGTATTCTCTCAATAAAACATCATTAGGGAGGACAAGATACCCAAAAGCCAGTTTGGTTATCATAGCCAATAATTCTCAGCAATGAGAGCCACCACAAAAGACAATTGTTCATTCCAACAAGATTATAATGTGGTACAGTTTATGATCTGAGAGTCTAACAAAAATCATGTTTGTGATATGTTCCTGTAGGTAGCAGGGATTCTGTGACGGTGGAAAATTTGAAGAACAATAATCTAGTGGGGCTAAACCAGATACTCTGTGTGACCGGGGCGGGGGGGGGGGCTGTTTTGCTGCATCATATGAAGAAAGCAACAGTGTTGTTTCAGTGACCATTTGGAAACCTAAATAAAATGTTCCTCCAGGCAGTGTGAGGCATTATTTATCATTTTATTTCAGAGCTCAAGTGACACTAAATGGACTACAGTCCCAAAATTTAGTTGCAATGTAAGGAGGAAATCCCTCTTTAAAAAAAGATTGTAATAATAGTTGCTGAGTGGTTCCATAACAGAATGGTTGGGATATAATTGAAAAAACAAAGGTAAAGCTTTTTTCAGGAAAAGAGGACTTTTGCAGAATATAGTTTAGGCCCCCTTCCTCTTTAGAATTGAAAATAATTAGGAAATAATTTTTTAAAAAGGTGGGCAGGAGAGGTTATTCCATGTTGTGGGGCCCCCTTTTTTCAGGTTTCCACCAAAGGCCAGAGAATCAGTGCTCTTGTAGCAGATCAGAAGTCCTTCTTCCAATCTTTTCCAAAGTCTGTACAGTCCCAACCTCATATTTTCTAAATAAAAGCACAGATAGCTTTCAAACATTCTAAACAACTCAAACTACATCTAGGATTGAGAGACGGATCCTGTCATGCTGACATAATACAGCCTAAGTCTGATTTTGGCCAAAAGTCTCATAGGAAGCCTTTGTCCTGCCAGATTGTTTATTTCTGTTCTGATTCCTAAACATGTTCAACTCAGCTAAGCTTGCCAGAAAGGATCACGGGCACACTTAACATTATCCTGATCAGCTGCCAAAAGCATTTTAAAAGTGGTGAGATTAACAATCAAAAAGAGCCAGAAATTGTTGCTCATCTTGCAGCCTGATCCAAAGTTCATTCAGATAGGAGAAGTAAGGAGCCAACATCAGGAGAAGAGTGGTTTAGAACAGAGGAATTCTGCAGGTCAACTGTGAAAGGGAAGAACTATCTGGAACGAAGGAGTTACTTTCACTTTCTTCTTGTTGGAGGCCAAATGGGAGAAGAGCTCTGCCTAGCAGGGGAATACTTTTGTGATATGTGCCATAGGTTGCCAAGTAGGAGAATAAACTTCTTATGGAAATTTCTCAGCCACTAATATTAGCTTCTTTTTCTCAAACCTCACTCTTATCTTGCATCGGAATTGCAATCTGAGTTGGACAATTATATCCTAATTTACAGGGCTGTGAGACAATGGATTTCCCCAAAGGTGCTTTTTCAAAAGGCAATTAGGCTTTGTTTTTGCTTGAAGACATTTTGCTTCCCATCCAAGAAGCTTCTTCAGTTCTGAATGAATGGTGGCGAATGGAAGGATTCATATTCCTTGCAGTCACCTGATTGTTAGCACTCCAATGATCAGGTGTCTGCAAGGAATATAATTCCTTCCATTCTCCACCATTCATTCAAAACTGAAGAAGTTTCTTGGGTGAGAAGCAAAATGTCTTCAAGCAAAAAGAAAGAAAGTTCAGTTGCCTTTTAAAAAAGCACCTTTGGGACAACCATGACCTGGATGACGGAGAATCTCCATAGATGAGAAAATGGATTAGTGAGGTAATGTGTCTTTAAGTATTTTGAGCACTTGAAAGTATTGCACAAATACTAAACCTTGCATATTTTTTATTCAAAGATACATGCCATTTATTATCAGGCATTGAAAAAAGCAGCACATATGATACATTAAAATGTGATGATTTACATTTAACAGGTTTATTTCTGCTCTAATCTGAGCTGCTGGGTTTTATGAACACAACTGGCCTTTGCAGCATAAAAATGAATATATAGGGAATTGATTTTTACCTGTTGTGCACAGATGCAGCTGTGAGAGCTTCCTTTCAGTGTCTTTGAATAGCTCCTTTTCCTTAAGCCATGTTCCCACTTCCACCTCATTATGGCCCACAAGTTGACCTCACGAAGTTGTCTTCCTCTTGTCTCCATGGGTAGGACACACTTGCCTTCCTTGGCTTTATCTGCATTAATGGAGCAAATCTGTCCTTTTCCAACATGATCTAAGGCAGAGTCAAGCATATAAAACCCATTTGACTTTTATTTAATGAATGCAACGGCTGAAAATGAAGCAGTAGAGGCAAGATTGGGACCGACAAGTAGGATGTCAAACTTCATGCCATTTTGATTTTCTAAAGATTCGGTGATGGATAGAGAGCACTTTAAGTCAGTAGTAAAGAATGATTCAACAAACACATCCCTCTTTTCACTAAGCAGTGAAGAAAACTAGTTCCCGTTGCCCATACCAGATTTCAGCATTGAGGTGGGGTGTTGCTTAAAAAGAATTTACAGTTGATTCAAAGTTTGACTATCAGGTATAAGACATTCCCATCTACCCCACACCTTACAAACACATTCGTAAGTATATTAAGCAAGTGTGATGTCTCCAGGGACCTATGTCAATACTAGGTAAAATTTATAGAGTTATCATTCATCATTTCCTTTCACTGAGATTTTTGGAATGTGCATCCCTGTGGCTACAGATATCTCTCTTGATACCTTCAGGTTCCTGCTCTAACTTTTTTTTTCAAAATAAAGTTTAGACAAACAGTTTAGGGCATCAGTATGGCTTGGAAGTTTTCCCCAACCTATGGCTACTGCTGTGCACATAGGAAAAGTTCTACTCCACAATTTGCCACTCAGCATTACAAGTTAGATACTGAAGGGACAAAGTTACTGTGTCACATATGGACTGCTTGGCTTAGCTCTATAAGTATAGAGTCTCCATCCAAGAAAAAAATCTGATGTGAAAAGGAATATGTCCTGGAAAGCTGAAGGTTACTAAGCTGTAGAATATTTAGAAGATAATTCAAAGAAACATATGTGTGTTCCAGTTTAGCAATTCCTGTTATTGTCCCATTGCTTGGAATGGAGTTGGCCACAGAAGAATCATGGAACTATCTAGCATCTTGAGGAATTAGAAGAAAACTTGGACAGACAGCTTGTAAAGCTGAAATCAAGAGCTGCATATCCTTCTTTGAACAAAGGATTTGGGGTTTGAACTGTGAGGATTAGTTTAGATCATTGGTGTATCTGGCATTCTGCTTTGCCAGATTGTTTACATATTGTGGTTCTAACTAAAGGAGGTTGTGCAATCGACATTTTTGAAAGTTTCATTTCAGTTAGACTCCCCAGGATGCCTAGAGGAAGAGGTGGCATATACCTCGTACATAGGAGTAAATAACTTATTTGGATTGAATAGTTTCCTTGGGTGCTTTGGTTTTGTCAAATGCATAGAGATAAGTGGCCAGAGCCAGCAAGGTGTGGATGATGGAGGCAGGACTTATGAAGCAAGCCCTGGAAAGCATTATTGAACAGATGGTTGTATTCTACACTCCCCATTTACTCTCTGTTCAACATTCTTGGCCGTCTTCCACTGGCAGGGTCAGGCAATAATGCATGGGATGATGTCACCACACTAACATGGTTTGAAACTTAGTGTAGAACAGGAATTCAACAAAGGAAAGCAACAGTTTATTCCAAACCCCTCCCCATTTTTTTATAAACTATACTTTACCTTAATTGCTAACAAAACTATATCTGGAATACTATGTTTTCCTTTCAAATAAAAAATATCTTACCCTACCCAAACCTTTTAACTGAGATGTTTCTTTACTGTGTCTTCAATTTACAGCTAGGGATTAATTGTTGGAAAGGAAGCCTGTGGCAAAATAACCGTAAGGTGATAATTAGGTTTACTAATTATGGAAGGAAGGTGATTTGCAGGGCGGGGTGGGGAGGTCCATTGCTCTGCCATCTTCTTACACTGTCAGTAGCGTTGTTTTAGTCACACGCTCTAATTTGTAGCAGACTAGGACTTTCTTCCCACATTAACTCCATGTCAGCGGTGTTTCT
Source organism: Notechis scutatus (assembly GCF_049901735.1). Taxonomy (NCBI): domain Eukaryota; kingdom Metazoa; phylum Chordata; class Lepidosauria; order Squamata; family Elapidae; genus Notechis; species Notechis scutatus. The sequence goes on along the minus strand of NC_142009.1, from coordinate 174,269,801 downwards.
GAAAAGCATGCAGAGTGATCAGATTATATAAAATTACATGCACAGAAAACTGCATTAGGCAACTCAGGCAAAGCTGCCCAGACTGAGAATATGCTAACCAGGTTGTGATGGGTTTTTTCCCCTCTCTCTCGTACAGTTAATCAAAATCATTCATGCTTATCGTGTAAGCTAGAAACACAAAAGGCTTCCAACACAAAAGCCTGAAGTCTTTTCACATCGAATGTTTCTTTGCATCTCAAATTTCCCCATCTATGTAGCCAATGATTTCTTAATGAGACTATGGTTCTGATCATGTATGGTAGGTAGAAAATCTATATGTTTTCTGCCAAGGATTAGTGTGTGTGTGTGTGTGTGTGTGAGAGAGAGAGAGAGAGAGAGACAGAGACAGAGACAGAAATACGGAGACAGAGAAGAGGGGGGAGGGAGAGGGAGGGAGGGAGGAAGGGAGGGAGAGAGAGAGAGAGAGAACATAGGTACACAGACACACACATGTACTTGTCAAGACCTCTTAGACTTGATCTGTTTTGAAACTTACTCACAAGTTTGTTGGGAAAAACCAAGACTGTGCTTTATTTATTTGTCCGGCCATAGAAGTGTGATGAAAGGAGCAAGATGTAACTCCATCCTTCAGATTCTAATATTGTTGGTCAGGGCATGGATTCATCCATTCAAGCATCTTTGTCTGCATGTAGCCTTCATCAAAGAACTTTTCATGGTCTGCTTATGCACCCCTATAATAGCAATACAATATTCCTGCATATCAGGGTTCTACCAGAGAATAACAAGCAGAGAGGGGGTTCCCCCTCCTTCCATTTGTCACATTTGGTTGCAGAGTCCACTCATTTGCTTTGCATTTGTTTAGTTCACATGGCAAAATGATTAAACAAGAGGTTTCTGCTTCAGTCTACTTATCATAGCGCTTCATGGCAGTTTTCGTTTGAGAAACAGTGACTGGTTCAAGATTTCTGGTCTTAAGAGAGGACTAAAAGTTATGGTCTCCCCACTTTTGTCCAGCACTAGAGAACCACATTGGCTCTCTAGGAAGGGTGGCCCTATACTTCTTGAGATACAGTTGGAATGTAGCTCCCCTCCATTCTGGACTATGGGCTAAAGCTGATTTGGAAATTAGAGTCCAATAACGTACCAAAGGCACAGGTTCTCTATACAGTACAAATCTACAGATACTAATATGCTATTGATCAGATATATTTTATTTATTTATTAAACCACTTTATTTGTCCTCCTAGCACAGTGAGAGAGAGGGATCCCAGATTGTTCACAACATTGAAAAATCCAAGTCATAAAACCTATGCAATCTCACCTCCTTCCGCCCCACAACAGCAACACACAGAACCATTTCTTCAGAGACTTCTGGAAAAGTAACAAGGGGAATGATATTCCAAAGGGAAGTAGCTACTACTGAGAAGGGCCTTTTTCTTGGCCCCAGCACTGCCTCCCTGCCCTGATGGGTTGGGTTGATATAACTGGGGAAAGGGAGGCCCTTAAATAACCTGGACCCAATCATTTATTTGTTTATTAATCATATTTCTATGTCACTCTACTCCAAAACAGCACTGAGTGACATAAAATCAACAGAGGAAATATAGTGAAAACTGAAAATAATCAAGATGCTGCACGGAAATAACATCAAGAGTCTGGATAAAGACGATCACTGCAAATACCTAGGCATTCTGCAAGCTAATAACCTCAAGAAAACCCAAGTCAGGAAGTAGGTTAGAAGTGAATACATCATGAGAGTAAAGAACATCTTAAAGTCCCAACTCAATGGAGAAAATAAAGCAATGAACACCTGGGCAAATCCATTGATTAGTTACACAGCTGGAATAACAGACTGGACTCAAACAGAACTAAAAGTTCTGAATAAGAATACCAGAAAAATAATCACAATGAATCATGCCCTTCATCTATGTGGCAATACTGACAGACGCTACTTACCAAGGAAAATAAGTACATGTGGAATGTTGCAAATACACCAGACATATGAAGAAGAAAAAAGGGGCATTGGAAGAATATCTGAAGGACAGTGAAGATGCACTGAAGTTAATATACCAAAAAGACTTAATGAATACGGGACATGCCAAACTGGCATAAAAGTAAGAAAAAATGAAGAATATAAAAGAGACATGCCAAGATAAAGTACATGGCCAGTACATTAAAAAAGCAGGTAAAACAGCTAACAAGAACTGGCAATGGTTAAAAGCAGAAAGTTGAAGAAAGAAACAGAGGGGTTAATTCTGCATAAGGCCAAGCCTTAAGAGCATTTAAAGCCAGAATTGAGAAGACAGCAACAGACAGCAGAAACTGGTTAGCTGTTCCAAGAAGATCACACAGATGGACTATAAACAATAGCATAACAAAGTAGCAATTTGAGTATCTGCAAGAAATACCATTTGCCTGCAAGCAAGAACTGGTTGGATCACAAAATAGACCAAATAATAGAAAATGAAGAAGTTAAATGCTCTGAAACTCTAGAATTCAAACAGATAAGCACCTGCCACTTCACATCCCAGACTTAACAATTGTAAATAAGAAAGACAAAAAAAGTCTGGTAGGTATGGCAGAGCTTAGAGATAACAGATGAGAAGAGAAGGAACTGGAAAAAATCACAAAGTACAAAAACCTGCAAATAGATATACAGTAGAATGACTGTGGCAAAAGAAAGCAAAAGTAGTACCAATAGTGATAGATGTTGGGTGCAATGCCAAAACAATTGGAGCATACTCAAATACTATTGGCAGGGACAAATTTTCCCTCAGTCAGTTGCAAAAGGCAGCTTTACTTGCACCAGCTTTACATCCTGCAATAATACCTTTAATACCATCAAACAAGAATGATTCCAGGTCCTTGAGAAGGACTAGACAGGTGGACAAAAATACTAAATCCAATCTCAAGATATGGATGACTGTGCAACCAATTGTAATAGTCAATGTTTAAAAACCTAACCCTCTCCAAACAATCTATTACGAAGACTTTCTCTTTTAGGAAACTCAGTAAAGAGGAGGTGGTGCTGTTATGTAGATCATAGAAGAGGCACCACAGAGGAGAAAATATCTTGGGAACAGTATTCCTGTAGAAGTTATCACAACTAATCAGGTAGGTTATTCTAGGAGGTTTTTTTTGGCTGTGCTGGGATTTGAAATCAAGTCTTACAATGATATCAGCAGAATGCTGCTGTTTGCTTCAGTACAGAAAACAAATCCACTGCCTGGGTTTTATGTTAAGGGTTCTTAAGTATCGGAGTGAGACTGTCCTAAACAAGCAACTTTAGATCCCTAGCCACTTTAGGTCTTTTTAACTTGGAGGCAGGAGGGTAGTTTCATCCTGCTGGTAATCAACCACTGTTTCTTCTTTGTTAAAAGGAGACATATTTGGAATGTTAACATTCCTGATAAAACATTAATAAAACTTTCTAAAGATAGGTTATTATTTGCAAGATGAAACCATGCCAAACAGTGTGTGTGTGTGTGTGTGTGTGTGTGTGTGTGTGTGTGTGTATTTGCTCGTCAGACCAACCAGCAGGACAGCCCAGTAAACCCCAAATCTCTTGAGTTTTGCAGACTTCCTCAAAAGCCTGGGAAGTGGTGCAAGGAGCAGCCAGTGGGTGTTCTTGTTGGAGGACAACTAGAGCTGGCCCCTCCTGGTCAGGCTGATCCCTCAGCTTCTGAAAGTCCTGACTAATGTGTGGCTCAGCCAAAATACCTCAAATCACTGCTTTAATTGGAGAGGGAACCAAACACAATTTCTAGATTAAATGTTAACGTAAGACTACAGTACTTTTGCTTTTATTCTGCCATGAGGGAAAATTGCCATTGTTGAAAATTTCACATTTGGGATCTGACAAACAAATTAAGGGTCGCGACATGTTGTCTGCACTGAGGAATCCATGTTGGGCTTTATCAGAGCCACGTTGACTCTATTGTAAAGGGTTCAATGGCTCTTTGTTTAGACCATTTTGATTCAATGCTATCAGATTGCGCTGATGGGAGTAAACATGAAGGATTGCCATCCTGCTTATTGCGGTTGTGATTGTGAACAAAAGCACATTCTTCTAGACTTCCCTAAATTTTCATTGATCGCCTTGGCCACACAAGCAGGAAGAATCACTCAGTATCATTACAATTCAGTGGCAATTCATCCAAATACAACTAGCTCATATGTTAAATGAAGAGAAGACAGGATACATGGTCCCATTTGTTCACATAAGTGTGTTTGTTTGTAAAGTCTCTGCCAATCCATATGGGCTTGGGAAACCAGACTTCAATATGTGCACACCAACACCTGCATTACCTGTCACCAGAAACACCTTTCTATGGCTCAGCCATTCATTCCATGAGGGACCAATCCATTTATTTCTCTAGGGATATGCAGAATTTTTTTGCTCTTGATATTTTACCAGAAGAATGCACCAACAATGGAAATAAGCTTCCAGCTTGTTAAACAGATGAATATTCACGTGTGTATACCATACAATATACATGATCGGGGTGGGCGGGGCAGCGTATTCAGAAGGTGGAATAAACATTTCAGATTGCAACTGGGAGACTGAGCATTTGAAAGCAAACAAGACAATCCCTCGTTCCACACCCCAGCCCCACAAGTTTTTCTACCCATCCATCTTAAACCTACTAGTTTTTATGTTTGGGAATTTTTCATATTTTTTTTTCAAGGGTGGAGAAATATTTGAACATGTAACTTTCTTACCTGCAATCAAAAGAGAAACACAATTCTTACCATTAATAGTTCTAGCAATCCCAGCAATTTTTCTATTTTGTAAAATATCTAGAAATGTTGTCTTGAATGTCTTATGGCAGATCTTGAGTGTGGTCTGGGAGTCCCTGAGGCACTTTCAAAGGATCCACAAAGTCTAATAAATAAAAATATATAAACTAAACATTTTAACATTCCTCAGGTTTAATTTCTTAAAAAGTGCATATCAATATATCTAGGGGTGGGCTGCTGGGGGCTCGCAGGAGCTCGGGAGAGCCCCTAGCTAAGACTCTGCAGGGCTCAGAGAGCCCCCAATAACCTCAGAAAGACTAGAATAATAAACCAACACCTTTTTAAGGCTTTTTTCCTTTCTGGGCATTCAGCCAAGAGCATTTCACACCTTGTAAAAGTGTCAAATTAGATAAAGCGGCTTGTGGAAGGAGAGCCATTGAGAAAATCAGATAAAACAGCCACTAGCCTCTGAAGGGATTAATTCCTAAATAATAAGAATCACGTAACTCACCAGAAACTCCACTAAGACTCCAAGATCCCTCTCACTGCTATTAAGTCTGGTTTCACCCAGTCTTTTATTTAAGTATTAAATGCATGAAACAATAAACAACTTTTTGGTATATTATCGTTTTTTAGGTAATTAGGGCAAAGAAGCGATGTCAAGTTGGCCACGCCCACCCAGCCACATGACCATCCAGCCACACCCATCCTGCCATGCCCACCCATCCAGTCATTAGGGCAGAGAGCCCCCTTGCTAAAAAATTTGAAGCCCACCCCTGGATATAACCCACATAAACCAAAGTTTTTTGGGGTCCTTACTCATTTTTAAGGATATAAAATTGTCCTAGACCTAAAATGTCTGAAACCCATTGTATTAGCACATATAGAAAGATATTTATGTTGAAAGAAGTGTCCCCCCCGCTTCCATATGTGTGATAGGTGGTAGCATTGTACAATCCTTTGAAATATGTAACATATTTTTTGTAAACTTTTGAATAAGCAGGGCAGTACTAACCTCTGACATGGTGAATTCCTAGTTTATGCTCTTGTTTTGATCAGTTAACATAATGGGGAATCATAAGTCATTGGCATTCTGTCCCAATCTGAAGGAATTCAAACATCCATAATTAAGAAGAAGAAATGGGTGGGCATAATTTGAGAAGAAATGTTGAATAAATAGGACTTCTTGACTATTCTTCTAAGAATTGGTGCAGTTGAACTGAGAGACATTTATGAACAGATTCAATCTAGAATAACTAGAATATCAGTCACTAAGTACCTCTGCAGATAATCATCCCAGCCTCAGAGATGTCTCAGCCTACTGGTAAATCATACAGAAAGGTGCATTAGCTTGATATATTTTCTGTGGTAAACAGCAGTTTTTGAGCAATTTTAATTGGGGAAATTGGCATGGACACAAAGGGGAGAAACCCCCCCCCCCCCAACTCAATGATGCCTTCATTTTTGTTAACTTACTGTTAATTCTTTCCCTACTTCCAAATGGTGGGGATTCCTATGCTTCGTCCAATCCATGCGTCAATCCTAACTTACCTAAATCAATCATAATTTTTTGAATCTCTTCTCAGAACAGCCCTTTCCCAAAAAAGGCTGACGTAGATGGTCTGCTTCAAGGTCGTCACATATATCACAGTGCAGACAAGATTTCCTTTGATTAAACCTTCTACATCAGAATGACAGATCAGGCAAAGGATTATTTCACAGATGACACTGATAGGCCCTGCCTCTTCCATAAAGCACAGCAGGTATTCAACTTTCCCATGTCACAGGCAGAGGAAAATTGTGTTGTGGCAGAATCATTTGGGGTTAACAACTACTATTTGCAACATCTGAAAACTGTTATTTTTTTTTCTAGCTGAGGTTTATCCTGTAGCTTCATAAACTTTCCATTTCAAATTAAAGAGCTTCCTTTTAAAACTATAATAAACTTTTATCTTGAAAAATGGTGTGTGCCTTTTAATCATTTCAACATATTTACTTCAATTAGGTTTTTAAAAGTTTACAGCACTGTTCTTAATTTGGGCTATGAGGTTTCTTCTGTACTCAGCTAGCATCAGCTCACCCGGATACCCTTGTGAGGGTGCTGACAAGACTACCGCCATCTTAGACTTTACAACCTCCACTATAGAGGCCACTGTCCACCTTAACCTTGTTAATGAAATGCCTTTGTTTCCCCACATGCAGATCTCTTTGTTATTAAACTGCAATAATTTTTTAGCTGAGGAGCATAGCAGCATCACAACATCTGACTGCTGCTGTTGTTTAAAGTAAGTAACATGAATCCAGAATCTGTGAACAGGTATCTATACAGGAAGCCTTTTTGAAGAGGGACTGATAGCATTTTTCAGGAGTAGCCCCACCGTCTGGATTACTCTTCCTGTCAATGCCCACCCAATCCCTGCACCACTTTTGTTTAGAAAAAGCAGTGAAATCGATACTGTTCCAGCAGACATTTGGTTCTGATTGATTATGGTTTGCTGTCAGGATGGTTTTGGCTTATATATCTTTTGTTTGTTCTTTTTTCTTAGATACTTATAATTTTCTACAACATTAACATGGGTTGTTAGCTAACCACAGATTGGAGTGGATTATAAACATTGTCAATTAAATAAATAAGTATGACCACATAACTTTTCTTCAAGAAATATCTACTCAATTTCTTGATTTTATTCTATTTATTAAATTATTTATTAAATTTATTTGCTGCCCATGTTACTGCAAGGTAAGCTTACAACATCAAAACCAAACCACAAACATATGTTAAAAATCATAATAAAATACAAATTATAACTAAAACTAATAGATGGAGAAGAAAGGATCAGAATATACAGAGAGAGGAGGGAGGAGCTGCTATTAGTTAATCAACCACCTTCAATCTGTATTTCCCTACAGGGGTCCCAATTCTGCAAGGCTCTTGCCGAAAGTCAGGAGGATAGGAACAATCTCACTACAGGGGCCAACATTTTTATTTATTTATTTATTTATTTATTTGATTTGCCAATTGTTTACAAGATAATAAGTATAAGTGTATACATAGTTGTGAATACATGAAATGGGTACATATAAGAAAAATAAAAGAATAAGAGAAACAATAGGACAGGGATGGTAGGCACGTTGGTGCACTTATGCACGCCCCCTACAGACCTTTTAGGAAAGGGGTGAGGTCAATAGTAGACAGTCTAAGGTTAAAGTTTTTGGGGTTTGGGGAAGAGACTACAGAGTCGGGTAGAGTATTCCAGACATTGACCACTCTATTGCTGAAGTCGTATTTCCTGCAATCAAGTTTGGTGCGGTTTACTTTGAGTTTGTATCTATTGTGTGCTCTTGTGTTGTTATGGTTGAAGCTGAAGTATTCATTGACAGGTAGGACATTGCAATGTATGATTTTATATACCATGCTTAAGTCAGACCGAAGACGGCGTAATTCAAGGTTTTCTAGTTCTAGAATTTCAAGTCTGGTGGCATAAGGTATTCTACAACGAGTAGAAGAGTGGAGAACTCTTCTTGTGAAATATTTCTGGACTTTCTCAATTGTGTTAATATCAGATACGTAATGAGGGTTCCAGACTGATGAACTGTATTCGAGTATTGGTCTAGCAAATGTTTTGTATGCTCTGGTTAGTAGTGTGATATTACCAGAGAAAAAGCTACGTAGGATTAGGTTAACAACTCTTAATGCCTCTTTGGCTATGTAGTTGCAGTGGGCTCTAGCACTTAGATCATTAGAGGTGAGTATTCCAAGGTCCTTTACAGAGCTTGGGTCATCAACAAGATCTTGGCTATTCAGTTTGTATTTTATTTTCTGATTTTTTTTGCCAATATGTAGGACAGAGCATTTATTTGTTGAGATTTGAAGTTGCCATTTGTTTGACCATTCAGATACATAGTCAAGATCTTTTTGTAGGGTAGCAGTATTGTCTGTGGTATTGAACAGCTTTACATCATCAGTGAAGAGAACGCAATTGCTCTTAATATGATCACAGAGGTCGTTTATGTAGAGTATGAAGAGAGTTGGTCCTAGAACACTGCCCTGGGGGACACCACTATTGATAGGTACTGGATTTGATAGGACGCTCCCGATTTTGACCATTTGTTGTCTGTTTGACAGGAATGCTTCTATTCAGTTATTCAGTTGTCCAGAGATACCATAGGATTTTATTTTTAGGAGTAGTTTGTCGTGTACCACTGAATCAAAGGCTTTACAGAAGTCTATGTAGATTGCGTCTATTGCTTTGCCTTGGTCGAGTTGTGTCGTCCATATGTTTTTGCAGTGTAAGAGTTGCAGATTACAGGATAGTTTTTTTCTGAAACCAAATTGTTTATTGGAGAGTAGGTTGTTTGTCTCTAAGTGGAGGATGATGGATTGGTTAATAATTGATTCCATGACTTTACAGGTGACGCAGCATAAGGAGATTGGCCTGTAATTTTCAACTAGGCTTGGGTCTCCCTTTTTGAAGATGGGGATGACTGTGGCTTGTGACCATAGGTTAGGCAAGGAGCTGGTCCTGAAAGATTTTTCAAAGATTATGCTTAGAGGTTTGGCTATGGCAGTGGATAGCTTTCTTAAGAAGTAGGCACATATTCCATCCGGTCCAATAGATAGAGATGGTTTTAGATTGCGTAGTGATTTTTTAACATTGTCTTCTGTGAAATCGATATGTATTAGATCATTGTTGTTATCTGTGGTACGGCTAGGAAATACTGGGCATGATCCATTGCTGTTTACAAATACTGAGCCGAAGAATGTGTTAAAGATGTTGGCTTTAATGGTGTCGTCGTTGCAGTCTTTACCATCAGGTCCTATCAAGGGAGGGATGGACCTTGAGTCTTTTAGTTTGTTGTTTACAAAATTGTAAAAAGCACAGGTGGAATTGGTGCTTAGGTTTTCCTCTTGTTTAATGTGATAATTGGTGCATTCGGTCTTTATCTGGTGGCATAAATTTTTGTATCGGTTTTTGAAATTGGCAACGTGACCAGATTTGTTTTTCCGCCAGAGTGATCTCTTTTTGGATTGAAGTTTCCTTATTGATATGGGTAATCTGCTTTTTTGTTTTGTTTTGGGAGTTGTTGTTGGAACATATAGTTTGATGACTCTTTTGACTTCAAGTAAAAATATGTTGTAATGGTCTTCAACGGTATTGCATCCAGTGAATAGAGATTGCCAATCAAGGGATGAAAGATCGTTGTCTATAAGATCATAGTTGCCTTTTTTGAAGTTATAATTGGGGATTACATCATTGTGGTGATTTTTGTGTGGACGTATGTTGAGACAAAAGTCAATCATATTGTGGTCACTACTGGAAAAGGGTTCTTTAGTTTGTATTCCGTAAATTAAATTCAAACTATTGCAGAAGATGAGATCAGGGACATGGCAGAGAAGGCTCTTCTCCTTGATCCCACTAGGCAGAATTCATAGCCTGATGGGACCTGCAGCATGCCTCATCTGCCAGCAGGGGGTGAGACAGTTCCTCAAGTAATCTGGACCAATGCCATGCAGGGCTTTATAGGTAATAACCAACACCTTGAATTGCATCCAGAAGCAAACTGGCATCCAGTGCAGCTTGTGGAACAGTGATGTAACATGGACCATTCTAGAGGTCCCAAAGACTGCTCACACTAGTTGAAGCTTCCAAATGCTCTTCAAGGGTAACCCCATGTAGAGCTCATTGCGATAGCCGTGAGATGCCCAGGCTTAAATGACTGAGAGCAGGGACTCCTAATCCAGAAAAGGCCACAAATGGCGCACAGTGGTGGGATTAATTTTTTTTTTACTACCGGTTCTGTGGGCATGGCTTGGTGGGTGTGGCAGGGGAAGGATACTGAAAAATCTCCATTCCCACCCATTCCAGGGGAGGGATGCTGTAAACTCTTCAATCCCTCCCCACTCCTGGGGGACGGTTTCTGCAAAATCCCATACCCTCCCCACCCCACTAACATGCTTTCCAGCTCCGTTCTCCTGTGCAGGGGAACAAAAGAAGACCCAGCCAATCAACTGGGACTTGAGAGGCAGAGAATATATGGGGACGGGGCCAGTCAGAGGTGGTATTTGCCAGTTCTCTGAACTACTCAAAATTTCCGTTATCGGTTCTCCAAAACTGGTCAGAACTTGCTGAATACCACCTCTGGCATACAACCCAAAGTTGTGCAAAGGCTCTCCTAGCTACAACTGCCACCTGCTCCGAGCAGGAGTTGTGATTCCAAGAGAACTTCCAAGTTGTGAACCAGATCTATCTGAAGTAGTGCCATGCCACCTAGAGCTAATTGATTGAAATTTCTCGCAAAAAGATCAAAGCACCTGAATACGGGCGTAAGGAGCAATGTGTAGAACTCATAATATGAATTTAAATATTCATCATAAGGAACAAGGAAATCCAAGAAGAATCACAACATCAATAAAATCCAGCAATTGATTAATAATTGTATTTAATTAATAAATGTATTTAATATTGGATTGAAAATACGAGATCATATACAATGTAATTGTAATTGAAGACTACAAAATGGAAGCACAAAACAATTTGTAAACCAACCGGCACACTGTATGTACATATATGGAAGATGGCCTGATGTTTTTATGTTTTATTTGTTTATGTTTGTTTTAAAAACCAATAAAAATTTATTTTAAAAAAAGCCAGCAATTTTTTATATATAAAATCATGTTCCCTATCTCCAAGGAAGTGGATGTTTTTCTGTTAATGGAAGGAATTTAGAAATATCTGAATATCCCAGGGAAACCATCTCACTGGGATGTTTTTAATATCCACCATGCAATAAATATTTCATATGATACCGTATCATTCCCTGACAATAGACTCTTTATTTAAGTAGAAGCTCTTCTGACTCCTGGGGTACCAATGGTTTCTCTGGTTTAATAGAGCTATAGATGAAATTTCTCCCATAAACAGAGCACTGAAATGCCATCTCCTCACCCCACTCACATGCAGATCCTCTAAGGTGAAATATGTTTTGGGTTCCAACCACACTGCACTAAACAATTATTTTATTCCATGAGATTTCCCTGATGAGACAAAATAAAATAGGTTTTTCTTTCACACAAAAAAAACAACATTACCTAATTTCTGGATGTCTAATAAAAACATAGGTTAGGGATCAAGTTAATTTCACCACTACAACCCCAGTATCGAATTTTAGTTTGTGCAGCTGACATCACACTCGATCCTTGATGTATGAGGAAGGGAACTGAGAATGGGCTGGAGTATCTCCTACAATGAATACATTTACATTGTTGCTTCATTCTGAATGAATGAACATTTCCCAATGTTGAGGGAAAATTGGTTTTAAGACACATTATAATGAGAAATATGGTTAAATGAAAATTTCAAAAAGTTCTCCAGGGGGAATCTGGCAACTACTGGAACAAGTGCTTTTCTGTGCTCTGGCAGGATGATCTCCTATGTCAACCTGAGCGTCCTCATCCTTCTCCAGGACTGCTTTTAGAAAAGCAGAACCAAAGCAAAACTCAGACACCTTTTTTGCAATTTTAACTTCATTCTAGGCCAAAGCCTAGCTGATGTACTTCCCCACTAAAGGCTTTCTCAAGGTTAGCCATAAAAGTCTTCAGGTGGTGATCCAGCATTTTACCGCTGGTTTCCTCCTGGGATCCTGCCAAGATCTGTGGCTTTCATGCCATGCCCTGGACCACCTATGCTAGAGATGTCTGAGCAACCATTTTTAGCCCATGGGGTTGCTGGGAATGTGAAATGATGGCTCACAAGTACTACCTATCAGCGCTACTGATTTTGGAAGAGAGCCACAGAAGGTAGTTTCCATGCTCCTCCTCTTGAACCTGAAGAAAACTCTGTGCCATTTCATGTTAGTATTAACCCATTTTTCCAGTAGTTTCAAATCCTAGATTTTCTGCTTTCCAGAATATGAATTAAGAAAATATATTACAGCTCTGGGAAGATGTAGGGAGGATATTTATATTAAGTCATTTCATTGTGTTCTGCTGTCTTTGGATCACAAAAACATAACTGCTACTGGAAAGGTGACTTGAAACTGCTTTAATGTGGCTTCCCCTATTACCCTGGCCATGGGTCGAAAGAGTCCTCCAGTGGTTCATAGAGAACAGTCTACATTTAAATTTCCATTCTCCAGCACCATAAGGTTAATTATGCTTTTATGAGATCACCTGAGAAACTGAGTCACTGTCAGCCTCAAGATATCTTCCATAATATGTATATTCTGCATCCTAACTATTGCTTCTCTGCTGCTATACCAATCTATTTCTTTCAGCTGTCATTAGCAACGGAGGGAGGGGGAACTTGGAGGGGAAGAAAGCTGGAGGTGTTTTGCATTCCTTTGCTGTGGTTAGCAAGGGGAGGGGGATTCCTTTCTTTAACTTCCATTTCGTGGCTAGCTTCTGTCCCCTTTTGCGCAACTGCGAACTTTTATCAAAATATGTCAAGGTCAACTGACAGAAGCCTCATCACCACCTGGAGATGGCCACATGATCATATTCAGAACTTTTAATTGGAAGAGTATTTTGGACGTTGGGGGGTGGGAGCATTTCCATTCCTTTGTATATGTGATCTGCCCGCCAATTTCTCAGATTCGGAATTAAATCTGTAGCTTTCACTTTATTTTCCAGTAAAAGGATAACTTTGCTCTACCGATGGAGTCTGAGTATTTCTTTTTTGGGATTTGAAGGGAGCACAGACTGACAGTCACATTGGAGATGAACTTCCATAATAGCAATGGAGTCATAGCATTTAATTTTCTCGGGAAAATTTCTTCTCTCTCCCAAGGAGATGCTTAAATACCTAACTGAAAAGAAGATGTGATTTCCAAGAAAGGAAATATACATACTGTGTTATTTGAAGTAAATCTGTAGTGGAACCATGTCTTGTGTGATGACCCAGAGTGTAACACAAACAGAACAAAATCCAAAACGTAAATAAATGTCCTTCAATGCCTCCAACTTGGCCCCACTGTTCAATAATTCTCAGCTGAAGATAAAACGTACTCAAAAATAGTCTTCAAAAGAAAGCAATACAGTCCGAATGTAATGAGCAGATAGAGGTGATAATAAAAACCAAACAAACTACAATGATGAAATTTCCACAACGGAACAGAAGTATTTACCAAATTCAAGGAGATAACAAGGCACAGTCTGTTGGAAGGACACCAACCAAGATAACCTCAAACCAAAATAAAACATGCTTTGGCTCCAGCGTTTGCCAGAACGCAGGTCCAAACTCTTATGCAGTTGTCACATCTGCAACCCATGAAGAGGATCAAGGCCCTCTCCTCTCGAGTAGACCACATCTCTCCCTTATACTCTCCTCCCTACGTGCCCTAGGATAGATAGGGGATGGGCCTGGGTCCTCCTCTGACTGCTCAGCCAGCCTCTGCCCCTCCCCCGCCTCCTCCACAATCTCCAGAGCCACACTTCCACTCCCTGTCAGCTGTTCCTCCTCTTCTTCAGAATCAGTCTCCACATGACACCTTGGGGAACAGCAAAACAAACATGTATAAGATGAAGAAATTGGGAGGAGGATATCTTTTCCCTTTCATTTTTTAACAAAGTTAATAGGTTTATTTCTCTGCACCTAAAAATGATAGGCAACCTTGCCACATAATGCCACATGATGGGGCATACTGGGAAGGACAGATTGCTTACCCATAGCCCCAAAGTAAAAACTCAGAGTAGCATCTGGCAGATCTTTGTGCCTCTAATAAGCTCTGGAATCATTCAGAAATTGCTGGGATTGACATTAAAATGCTGGTCTTTTATACGTAATTTCTATCACTTTTCCTTGTCTTCTAAATAGAACTATTTAATGCATCTTTCTTATGAATGTAAATCAAGGGTGTCAAACTCGCGTTGTCACGGCAGTGTCACATGACATATCGGGACTTTTTCCCCATTCGCTAAACTGGGCGTGGGCGTGGACGTGGCCAGCATGTGACACATCCAACCCATGGGCCGAGAGTTTGACAGCCCTGATGTAAATTAAAATGTTTCTTTTCAATTCATACACACTGAAAATTAATATTTGTTGAAATCTTTTCTTTCCTTGTTTTTTCATAAATTTGCATTTAAAACTAAATAATAGAACAAAATGGGAACACAAAAAGTTAGAAATCCGATCCCAAGAGTTCTTCCTTGGACTCAATAAATTATTTCCAATATTTACAACAACAGTAAAAGCAGCGATTTTCATTTTCCTTATTTTGAAAATGCTTTTGGAGTCTGTCTTTTGCAATCTAAAAACCTGAAATAAGGAAGGCCACACTGAGAATTGGTATCAGTAGCAGTTGACCTTCAAACATTTTCATATCCTGTAATTTATAAATTATGAGGATAACTTTGTTCATCAATTCTTTGGAGAGCATACAAACTATTCAAGCATCTCCAAAATCCTATCAACTAATATATAAATTGAATCTACGGTTGGGGGGAAAAACCAAAGGCTTTTTTCTCTCTTTTTTTTCTTTTTTGAAACCAGCCACTTACCACAAATAACAAACACTTGTAGCAGTAGTCACAGTGAGTTATCTGTGAGCAACTCAAAGCATGAAATTCAGTCCTATAAACAATTTGTCAAAGGATTTTTGAGTCATAAGATAATTAGTAACAACTGATGTCTGAGAATGAATGGATAACCCAGGAAGAGAAATCAGCTAAAAGCATATTGAATTAAATGCATGCTAGGGTACATCAAATTTATTTGGGGAGAACTGTTTGCAGACTTTTGTGGATAGCTCTTGAGATAAGGGTAACAACATTGAACCATTTATAAATATTCAAGATATCTACCAAACATGGCATTGGAATGGATATCAGGGTAAAGAGAAGGCTCCAGATGTCCGCTCCCTATCTTTGAATGCCATTAAAAAAAAGTGTGAATTCTGGCTGCAGGGAGAAATCCCTCTGGATATGCAATAGCTCTATTCTGATGATCAAACTATGTGCTAAGGATGGGAATGAAGTCCATTCCATTCTTCTCCTTGCCATTTTACTGTCTTAAACTCTTTCAAGGAGGAACTGGGTTACAAAAGCTAGATTTGCATTAATAAAGTGAGTGATTAAATAATGCAATGTTATAACAACTATTAATCTTATGCATACTTCTGAAATTATTTAGACAACTTTTTTGGACCACAGGAGCAAGTATAGCAGCTCCCAGCAATTCACTAGTCTGTTGTTTTTTTTCAGGCTTTTTCATCAGCCTTGTGAAATAAAGTTATGGTTTTAACAGTTACAGTCATTTTAATGAGTGGATTCCTTAAAGCACTTAAGAAACTTGAAAATGCTGCTTTAACAGCCATGAAATGATATCTTCCTATTTAATTATTTTTACAGCTCTAGCAACCATACACTATGTGAACATCTAGGCTAAGAGCTTCACTTTGCAGCCAAAGGCTAAAACTGATACTTACTTTTAAACTCTTGAACCCATGTTGGTGCAGAAGGTAAGTAGATAAGTAAGAAGATGAGTAAAAGCACAAGCTCTAGAATTGGCCCTCGGATAATATGGAAAGTGTTAAGTATGGAGAATAAGGGAGACCAGACATCTGACCAGTGACTTCAACTCTTTAATAAAGTGATAGAACATAACAGAGCAATGCTATGGGCAGCAGTAACCCTTTTATAGGGTTAGCTGCTGCCTTATTAACCAATGAAAATGTGCAACAAGTTCAAACTACTGACCAATAAGGACAGTCCCAAAAGTGGCCAATCAGGGACTGGTTCTGGCCCAATCCCAAGTTGTTGTATAAGGACCAATCAAGTGTGCAGGTTTTCAACCCCTAATTTGCATTTAGGTTATTCACTTTTATTGATTCACAACAGAAAGCTATATAATCTTTTTTCCAGTCTTAAGCTTTCTAAATGTACTGAACTGCAGTTCCTATGTTTCTCCAGTCAGCCTAGCCACTAACTAAAGGAAAAGTCATCTATATCAACAGGCAAAGACAGGTAAGAAAAATTGTGGCAGCTCTCCCAGCCTCTGAATTAAGGCGGTTGGTGCCCCCTGTGAGTTTTGTTGATACATATATGGGGGTGAGGGGAGTGTTGGCTGGATCTTGTTCTTTATCTTGTCCTTTTCCTATTTCTTCCTCTTGGTGTTGCCTTTTTGAATTGGCGTTTTATTCTCTTTCTCATATTGTGAGCCACTAATTTTGGAGTTGGGTAGTACCTAAATTAAATTAAATTAAATTATTGAATACTACAAAAAGGATTTGTAGGAAATGCTTCACACCTCATGGAAGAAATGGCTAGGATCATGTGGAAGTACGAGTTTAGCACCTTTCTGCTATTCATTAAAGCAGCCATATCTTTATTCAGGGTTCCTTATAGACCAAAAAAGTATGTGGCTGCTTTAATGAATAGTAGAAAGGTGCTAAACTCATACTTCCACACGATCCTAGCCATTTCTTCCAAGTCATTTTGAAAACATGCCCAGATCTTTTAAATGTGGTATTTATACCACACTTTTCCTCCAGTGTGCAGCTCAGAGTAACAGATGTACATGGCAATATCCCCTATTGTTAAAAGGATCCAGTTAAGCTAAGTTTCTGCATGGCTACTTTACAATATGGTTTTGAAACACATTATGGGGCCAGAGCTTGCCCAACACACTCATCTCTCTGACACAAATCAGGTTTCAATCTTATTTGAACACTGGGAATGGATTTGCAGTGATCATCTGGAGAGGGAGGGTAAGAGGCTGTCACCAGGGGTACAAGATATCATTTGGCCCTTCTCAAACTATTCCCAACCCCTTTTCCTTGCCATGGGTCACTTTTGAAGTAGCTTCCTTACTCTAATATTAGAACTGGTCCTGATGATCCTTAATGCACTCTAAGATCACATTAGTTTTGTAAACCAAACTTGGCTGATGATGTGGGTAGGAATTCTCACCAATCTGGAATTCGGAGGAGACAGGTAAGAGATTTGAAAATTCACCTGTATGAAGGAATTGGACTGAGAATAGAGCCATTCCCAGGCCTTCTAGAAAGCTCCAAGCATTTCTACAAACCTGAATGTTGAAGAGGACAGTAATGGATTGTTGAAGATTACTCGGATCCAGTCAGAGCATTTTTAGAATCACAAGCAGAGCAGATCCTAGATCACAACAGAATTGCCACTCACAATGTTTTCCTCCCCTTCACATGCTCTAGGCTGTCATTGCAAGAGAAAGCAGAAACCTATGGATCAGACTGGTCAAGTAGTCCTTGGCAGGTCCCTGTACTCCCTACATGTTCTGGAGCCTATTATCTGTCATACTGTAACACTTCAGCTATTTTGCACTTGATCATGAAGTTGTTAGGCTCTCTATACCCCACCAGGAAATCTGAAATGAAGCAATCTGAAGCAAGCTTTGGTTTGACTAATGTTTAATATTTTGTCTTCTAGAGTTCCAAGTAGAAAGTCATTTACAACAACGTAACCAAAACCTATATTTATATGCAGTTATGCTTCACTTTTCATCTAATGCCCTCTGTGATATACAGCAATCCACTATTTGATCAGGGGACCTGACTCCAGAGGCTTCATGGCTTGCAAACCACAGCCAACTAATAAGTACCCTGCAGCTTGTTTGTTAAAATAGATCTGTGCTGGCAGACACTCAAAAACTCTCGCCTTTGAAAATTTAGAACATTTTCACTTGCCCAGCCCATTGTGTGGCGAGCAAGACAATAAAAACTCTGACTCTTCTGAAGACTGAAACAATTAGACATAAGTTAGTTATACAGCTGTGGTGAAAGCAATGCCTTGTTTCAACCTGGCAGATAATCAAATTTCTTTTTTTGGGTCATGTTTTCTAGAAACCTAAAAGAAATCAGAGAACCCTTGTATGCAGCATAATAGTGCCATTTCCTTCTTAAATAAAAAGGCAACTGCATATGAGGGTAGGAAAGCGTTTGGCTTCCAGGTCAGAAAGAATGAAAAAAGACAACATTCATTCAAGACTTTCTTGCATAGTTTGAGATGTATTATTTTTACCTGCTGTCATCTGTTAAGAGAGAAATTTCTTAATGGTTTGCATTTAAATATATGCCACTATAAAACAACTCAGCTTCCATTTGCTTCCATTTACTTTCAATTTGCTTCTTTTTACTTTTTCATTTTAAAGCAATAACTGTGGACATCGCTCTATCCTATATACAATAAAACAAAAATCCTTGCAAATCACCATGAGTGATATGTCTTACACTGTTGATTTCTAGTGCAGAACTAAGTTTACTAAGTGATCGTATATAATATGTGATTTCTTATATAATCATATAAAATGATTTAATTAAATCTTACAATTTCCAAAGTGTAATAAATTCTGACCCAATGTCCTGCCAAAGGAAAGTAAAATCTCCCTTGAGTCATGTTTAGCTCCCAATAACTCCATGGAGATTTTTTTTTGTCAAGAGGGACAAGAAAATACACTAGCAAAATACCAGTAAATATTTTCAAATTCACATACTTATCTGTAGCTGTGAGATTTCCTCAAGAATGCTGCTCAAGAAGCAACCAAATTCCATCCTGCTTAACAAAAGTTGGTCATCATGCAAATTGGTGCAATAGTTTAAGATATAAGGCTAGAAACTAGGTGAATATGAGTTCTAGTCCCACCCAGCTGGGTAACAGTACACACACTCTCAAGGAAGAAGACAAGGGTGAACCACTTCCAAAAATGTTGCCAAAATACCGCAAGGACTAGTTCAAGCAGCCACCAGGAGTCAACACTGACTTGAAGGCACAAAGAAACATACACACAAAATGTTTTGAAATCTCTCTTCAAACAGCCACATCTTTGTCCAGGTTCATAAAGCTGCTTTGTAAATATTCCTGCTGTTTCCACGCAGTGCATGCTTGACATACAGTGTTAGTGCATACCAGTGGTGGGATTCAAAAAAAATTACTACCAGTTCTGTGGGCGTGGCATGGCTTAGGGGGCATGGCTTAGGGGGCATGGCTTTATGGGTGTGGCAGGGGAAAGTTACTGCAAAATCCCATTCCCTCCCCACCCCACTAATCTGCTTTCCAGCCCCATTCTCCTGTGCTGGGCAACAAAAGAAGACCCAGCCGATCAGCTGGGACTTGGGAGGCAGAGAATAGATGGGGGTGGTATTTGCCGGTTCTCTGAACTACTCAAAATTTCCGCTACCAGTTCTCCGGAACTGGTCAGAAACTGCCGAATACCACCTCTACACATGCAGAGGCAGTCATGAATGCCTGAACAAACAGTTTGATTTAATTGATTGAAGAGAGATGCTTTGTACACTGAAGCATTTGAGCAGTTCTTTTAAAGCTGGTTTGCTATCATAATAACTTCCCACTTTCACAGAACAAACAAGTTTCAGTTTCAGTGATCCCAAACTTTTCATAAGAAATTTGGAGAGGAACATATGTTGCTGGAACTCAATTTGTCACATGTTGATGAGGAGGCATGGATGTTAACCTACTTCTTTACCAGTAGGACAAAAGGCCAATTTGATGCAGAGGTGGGGCAGTTTCTTACTCAGAGGACCTAAACATAAGATCAGCCAGTCTGCCTTTTTAGAAAGCAGTAGCCATATAAAATATTAAAAGAACAGTGAATGTGCAAAAACAAACAGGTTATGCTCAGTTTCACATCAAAACATTTCATTGACATCCCCAATTTTGTTCAGTCTTTAACCAGCCAGTCAGGGAAGAGCCATCCACTGCATTACCAAAAAATCCAGAAGCACATAATGTTTATTACTTAAAAGCATGGTTTACATACATGTTACTATTATTGACTATAAACCGGGCTATATTACAAGCCAGGGTGAAATTACTCACTAATTGGCCTGTGAAGATCATGTTTAATGGAATGTATAAATCTAACTTCTCTCTGCAGGCATAAAGGGCCTCATTCATTAAATGTGCACATAGACAGCTTTTATACTAAAACAGGGGATTTTGATATATAATTCAAGGTGAAATTATCCACCTTGAGATCTGCAAAATCAAACATTTTAGTGCTCTAGCTCCTTTTACTCAATGTTAGTTAGTTTTGAAATGCTGGGTCTTTTCGTCAAATATTATTGAATGGGGGTGAGGAGGAATAGACAATTGTATTAGATATTTCTGAAACACTGAAGAATACCTATTTACTATGCTATGGGGGAGGGGATTGTCAAGCCAAGAATCTCACCCAAGTGAAGCTTAGCACATTTTTAAAAACTGTACAGTGCTGCCTGGTTTCAGTGGAAATCTGCCATACAAGTTACAATACTTTACAGGGACTTTAGGCCTTAAAACATTTACGTCTCATTCCAATTCTTCTAGGATAGTATTATAACTGAAAGATCATCTTACTTGTAAGGCACTGGGTTGAGCAAAAGTGCTCTAAGCCAGGGGTCCCCAACCACCGGGCCCCGGACCGGTACTGGTCCGTGGAACATTTTCTACCGGGCCGCCGGTTTGCTGGGTGCCGCCATCTTGTTTTGATGAGAAAGTGCTTCTGGGTGAGCTTTTCCGGTTGGAAAGCGGCGTTTGGGTCCTGAAGGAATCCTCGCACCTTAGTTTCATCGAAGGGGGGGGCGGCTTCAAATGAAACTAAGGCGCGAGGATTCTTTCAGCACCCAAGGCAAGGCGAGCCGAGCGACCATCCTGAAGCCATCCCGAAGCAGCCCATCGACAAAGGTACAAAGGAGGAGTTGAAGGTGGCGGGGAGAAGCGGGGGACAGCTGGCTGGCTGGTCGCTCAGCTCGCCTTGCCTTGTCATGCGTACTGATGCCGGTACCGGGCCGTGGATCATTTTGTGATGCCGGTACCGGGCCGTGGCACAAAAAAGGTTGGGGGCCACTAAGCAATGGTGGATTGGATCCTCACTATATATTACCTGATGACCCAAAAATGGCCCCAAAGGGGAGGCTTAGATATGCAACACTTAGAGGTAGATTCACCCCAGATTGTACAGAAAGAGCAATATCATCAGGTGGTTATTATTATAATCCCAATCATTATGGTGATTGGGATTACAGCACATTCCTTTCACATATTGCAAGAAGTGTACAGTACTTTCAAATGTTTATTTGGCCATTCTAAATATTCATAAATTGTGTAGACATCATCCTAAACTCTAATCAAATATAGCGCTGTCTTGCTATTAGCAGTGGCACAAATACTCTTGCCTGGCTTGGATTTTTAAAGGAAATGAAAATAATATGGGGACAAGAGGAGAAGAACATTTCCCCAGCAAGCTAATATCCCAGGAAAAGGCTATACATCACAGAGAGAAGGAGTCCTTATTCCTTGAGCAAGCAGCATCTTCTCTCTCTCTTTCTCTCTCTCTCTCTCTCTCTCTCCCCCTCTCCCTCTCCCTCCCCCTCCCTCCTTCCCTCCCTCTTCATGATTTAGGTGTGATTTAAAGCAGGGACAACATTCTGGTTTCTCCAAGGCCAGTCTTTTAACCACCCCATTAGATTAACCCCTTGAGCCGACCTCTTCCTCAACTGCTTTCCCCTTCAATCGGTATAATAAGAACCATCTGTCAAATTAAGCCATATTCACAGTGAACTCAGAATTGGGGGGTAGGGGTGGGTGACATATAGGCATTTCTTTCTCTCCTTAATTGTACACAATTCATAATACCGAAGCAATGAAGCACTGACTTAATGGGTGAAATCATCCCTGAACAAAATCGTTAGAGGATTTGACAGCTTGAAAAGTGACTTTAGAACTATCAGATATAAACCGAAGATAGAATGGCACCTAACTAGAATAAGCTGTGTTTTATTCTGTGGGTTACTTTTATGATAAAAGCCAAAGGCTATGACCCACCACATGCAGTATTCACTCATATAATCAAATAAATGCAAGGAAATATACAATATGTAACCCTAAAATTGCCAATTGCTTTCCAAGCATAAATTAAGGTGCTGAATATTAACCTTTAAATCCCTAAACAGCAAGCAGGGCTGCCTCTCCAGTTTTAATCCAGTCCCACTGCTAACATTTGCAAGAGCTGCACTTTTATAATGCAACAACACTCATAGGCTTCTTTGATGCACCAAAAGGGCCTTCTCCTACATTACTCCTAAGCACTGATGACGTTCCCTGCAGAGTGTCACACTCCTTTGGGCCTCACTTGCTCAGTGTTTACAAAAACTTCAAGCCACCCTTTCAAGAGCAAGAATTTCCACTGTTTCTTCTACTTCCTCTTCTTCCTCCATCCCTTTAATCATTATTGACCCCTGGTGATTGCCTGGACTGCCTGAAATTTTCTTGACAATTTTTTTTCAGAAATGGCTTGCCATTGCCTGTTTTCTAGGGCTGAGAGAGAGGGACTGGTCCAAAGCTGGCTTCGTGCCTAAGGCAGGACTAGAATTCACAGTTTCCTAGATGCTAGCTTGGTTGCCTTAAACCATTACACCAAACTGGCTCTCACTTATTTCTGTCCCATGTATATATTTATTTTGTTTCGGCTACAAAGTGGTTCGAGTGGTTTACTTCCAAGTAAAAAGCTGATCAGCAAGATAAATAAAACAAGTTCTTATAATTAATTAACTGGATTGTGATCAGCAACTCCTGGCTGGGAGAGTTCAGATCTTATTAGCCTGTTGAAAGATATTCTTATTTCAAAACTGTTTTGGAAGGTGCCCGACTTCTCCCATCAACTGTTTTGCACTGCACAGTTTTGTCCACTGGCCACACCCTCTTTCCCCTTTTCACTCTAACCAATGCTCCAGCCAGCAAGCAAGTCCCTTGGCAGGAGCCAAGCTAATTGACTTAGGGATTAATCGATTCGGTTTTCCAAGACTGATAGAACTGCCAGGTGGCTGCATCCCTGGCATGTTGCAGGAGGATCCAAGATTGCCATTTTGAAATAGTTTCTCGTTAACATGTTAGAAGTCTGTCACTGTCTTTTCTATCTGCAATTGCTGACTGAATCAGTATTGAAATCTTTTCTTTATTTAGGAATGGCAGACAGTGAAATCTGGCCCTGTAATGCATGTGAGAATGCCCATCTGTATATAGGCATGCAGACTGAGCTCATCCAGAGAAGGCAACATTTTTGGTGATGTGAAAGCATTCATGATACCAATGAAGGCCACAAGGCCAATATACAATATTGAGAGTGGCCCAAATATCTGGAACTGATCTAACATAGCTATGTGAGCTCTTGTCTGTAAGTAAGTGTGTAAAGTGTCTGTAGGGATGTACAGTTAGGGATTAACTTCTATTGCAGAATTTGATGTATTTTCCCTTTTCTTCACTTGAAATATTATTAATATTTTCCTGTTAATTGTTGATATTTGATTTTATTCTAGAAAATAAATACCAATCTGATTGCTATTATGTTAAATATATAATGAAACAAGTTCCCTTACAGTACAAGATTAGCCATTCTTAACTGTAGTAATATGGTTTATCCAGTGAATGGACATTTGTGAGGGAGGGGATATTTGAACGTTGCACAGTCTGATAACATGATAACGAATACAGCAGAAATAACATCTCTTAAAGAGATACTGTTCCTTATTATTTAAGGATATAGTACAAGATAGTACACATTTATTTTAAAACGTTATAAAAACAATCTGCAAAACTAGGCATTGTGGCTGTCTTTTGCGGAGACATGGACATTCATGCTCCTGGTTGGAAAGATTGGTAAAATTCAAGCAAGAACCTGTAGCCTGGCCTCAGAGGAGTCATAAGGTGCTTCAGAAATGTTTTTTCATGGGCAGGAAGAAGTTCTGGAGGATCCCTGGAAGCCTCTGATAAAGAGCCCAAAAGATCTGTAATATTTTGCTAGCGGTAGAAAAAAAAACACCTCATCCTTTTGGCATGGAGGCTTTTCCTTTCTTTTAAAATGTTTACGATCATAATGTGGTTACTTAAAACTGGGCTTACTGGGGGTCTCTGAAAAGGAGCACACTTTCTCTCTATCTAGAAATGGAGGTTCCGGCAGCCAAGAGCCTCTGTCAGCAGTGCAGGGGACTGAACATGGATCTTGGTGCTAGACCCATAGGAAGGGGAGCGGAGGGAAGAATCTCCTTCCTCCTTGCTTTCTGCCAGACCCTGTGGGCGTGGCTTGGTGGGCGTGGCAGGGGAAGGATACTGTAAAATCTTCTCCAGTCAGAGGTGGGATTTGCCGGTTCTCCAAGCTACTCAAAATTTCCACTACCGGTTCTCCAGAACTGGTCAGAACCTGCTGAATACCATCTCTGGCCTGGATTTCTCCTGCTCCCCATTTCACCTTCCCTACACTTCAACCTCACTTTTGGTCAGGCTATTAAAATTCATTTCAAACCATTTCCTATCACATTTCTGCATGCATTTCAAAGTTACGTGTTTTCATTCATACTTTTCCTGGTATACAGTACACATTTCTAAATTGATGCCCCTCTGAATATCATACGGATTAATGTACATTTCCCTTAATTTACATGGTTTTGAGCAAATGAAACTATCCCTTTTCTTTCAGGATGCCCTTTGAGTGTGGTTCCAGTTCTATAAGAGCAAATTGTTTAAGTTAGTGTAAATCTATGAGCAGAATAAAAGACTCTGCTGCTTTTACTTGTGGGCTGGTAAAATCAGGAGCAGATTGTTGTAGGCAGAGATTTAAAAGGATATCTTGCTGAAAGCGTCTGAATGAAGCTGAGGAGTATCAGGCTAAGCTCTGAGACCTCACCTTCAGACACCACACCGTGACATCCCACAAACCCCACTGGCCTTTGCACTCCATCACCTTTCTTGTAAATCTGGTTGGTTCCTTGCTATCCCCATTCTGTTCCCTACTATCTTTCACACTGAAATGCACTGATCAATAAGAGTCCATCCGCCTTCTGGCACACTCTGTGTTTCGCCACAAGGTGTCTAGATGAAGAAGAAACTTTTCATGGAGTGAAAGTGCAAGATCAGGTTCTACTTGCTTTAGAAGCATTCACTTCTTTTTGTGGCAGAGAAACAATGAGGAGAAAAGATTCCATCTCTTCAAGTTGAGGGGGGGGCAGGATTTCCTGTCAAGAAATAGTTTGAGGGGCACTTGGGGTTTTTTAAAAAGCAAATTGGAAGAGCACAACTTGAAGTCCACCTCAGAAGGCAGCAGGACCACCACTGCAGTTGAAGGATGCCATGGTTTTCCTAGATATAGTCTGTAATGGAAGCTGCACTCAGAGGGCAATGCATCTAGTGTGCCCAAATACATCCTGGGAAAGCTGGTAAATGCAGGCATATCATGAGGATCCTACGACTCTGGCACACTTTTTGTTCACAGAAGAGCAGTGCACAATTCAGACTCTTATGAGTCTGTGTACTTGAAGTATTTGAAGTATTGAATATGACAGACAGGAGAAGTCATTACGTACACAAAGGAGCAATCCTTACATTTTGCAGCACTTTGGATTCAAGGGCAAAAAAAATTGTTTTGAGATTGAACACTGAACAGCATGAACATGGATGCCTCATTTCAGATTTTTAAGCAGCTGCATTTCTTCTTGGGATCCTGATGCAACTGCAAGGGGCAGCCACACAAGCCCCCTTGCTTTGAAGAAGTCTTTTGTGCTTGAATCTCAAATGCTGCACCTCTCTACCAATCAGATTACATATTATTTGAAATCTAATTACCCACTGCCTTTGGGAATACAGCCTCTGTCAGCCAATCAAAAAACACATTTCTCAGCCACAAAATGTTGAGCATCTCAGTCATAAGGACTAGAAACTCTTCTTCGAATGGCTAAATTCTGCCCAGCATTCTTGTCTGTGACACGATGGAGCTCAGTATAGATAAACATAAAAACAAACGTTTTGGCAGTCATGAGATATATAACATGACATACCAAAGTGATGGGGAGGGTGAAGTTACACAGCCTCTTGACTAAAGTCAGCCATTTGGCTGGCTCTGTTTTTACTAATTAGACAAATATGAGTTATGTCTGGGCCAATTCTGGGATATGTGTAGGTCGTAGATAAACACCAAGAGAAGCAAGGTTTAATTAAAGGTGGGTGGTCACAAATTCTCTTACCCACTCCCCTCAAACAAAACAATTGAAACAATGGCCTCAACTAAGTTCGGCAGTTGTCCTGCTACCTGGAGCAACAAGCAGCTCTGTTTATGCTCTGCCCTCACTGCTCCAACAGAATTAGTGTGCCAAGGTGTGAGAAAGGTCTTGGCAATTCTGATCCACTGATTCAATCACTGATCTCACCTTTAGTTCAATATGATTTCCATTTTGCTTTTAAACAAGGCACTCTGTTTAATCCCAGCCCATTAAGGTTGATGTTACTGTAGTCCTGAAGTCACGAACCCCACCAATTTGGAATATGGAGCCCAGTTGAAAATTCCCATGCATGGCCTGAAGATAATATTACATGACACCATGAAAACGGCTGTAATTCCGGATTATGGATTTACCATGTCAAGATTAAGGATAAATTCTGGTTTTAACAACCCCAAACTGTAGGATTTGTGTTCAGGAAATGTTATTTAGCAAAGCACTTTGGAGTCTTTCCTAGATGGAAGACTATCCTTTCTACTCTTATCAGCCTAATAGAAAGGGACACACGTTTCATTTGAGGTATAATGCTGCCCCCTTTTGAACATTCTGGGTATTTTAGTCCCATACTGGATATTTCTTGGTTGAAGCAACAATGCTAATACCACATACAACATATTCCCTCCCAAATTACACACCCAAAAATCACTTCCTAACAATTTACTATTAGATACAGAAAGAATCTTTGCATCCATAATAGATGCAATAGAATCACTGAGCAGACCTCTGTCACTGCTTTATAAATGTGTGTTGACATGGAATGGAAAAAAGACTCCATTTTCCTGACGATGCACTTGACCTGGACAATAGAGCTGGATCAGTGTAGACTATTCTTCAGGAGACTTTTGTAAGCATTTTCACTGGCTTAAATGTTGACGATGAGGGGGCAGAGCATCTTCAAAAGTTTTGTTGTTTTCTCTCAAGGTTTTCTCATGATAAAATACCATGTAATAGACAAGCTTTGGTCCAGCAACAGAATGTGGCAAAAACAAGACTGTCCACTAATATTGTTGCCTGTGACAGTTGACTATAATGGAGATCATGTGACTTGCATACTTGTGTGTCAAGTAGGATGACTGTATACATGGATGAAATAAATGAATAGATCAGATAGGACAAAGAACCAAGCCAGGGCTTCTTTTACTTTGAGGAGCTGTGCTTTGTACCAACAAAATTAAATGTTAACCTCTTACAAGCTTCTTTTCTTTTTTAATTAAAAGTGAAACACAGCATTTCATTGAGCTGAAGAATTTTGGTTAAACTCAGTATGATTACAAATTGAAATGATGCCATCAGACGTAAGAACTAGAAATTCAAGAGAGCTTTTCCCCCTCTCAGATAATTATGACCTATAGCTTAATTGTGAAATGTTATTAGTGGTTGGTTTGTTTGGGGGGAGGTTATTTATAATTTGGTCAGGGATTGGGAGGAGAAACAGAATTTATTTTTTATCTTGCAATTCCAATTTTCATTTCGTTATGACCTGCCTTACAGAATTACCCCTCCCAAGGAAGATTGTAACAACACATTAAAAGATGAAACATGATTGAATAACATGGGGACGGGGTCACGGATAAAAGAATAGTGAAACCGCTGCAAATTATCTTAATTGTCTGGGCTCCTCCCATTTCCAGGAGCTGGTGATTAAAAACTTTCTCTGGAGTCAGGGCTCTGAAAGCGGTTGGAGCCCTGAAGCCCACCAGGGTCAGATTCCTTTACCCTCCACTTGTAATCCATCAGACTTCCTCTCTGGCTTACAAGAACAAAGTCTCACAGCCGGCCAAGTTACAGCTCCATATTCTCAAAATAAGCCATTACAGCCCATTTTGGTATTTATTTTTCCCTAATTAAAAGTCACTTTTAAGAAGGCATTATCTACTTCCTCCAGGATGCAAATTAATCATGGTGTCTATCATTCTAATTGACACAGTCTTGGAAAGCCCACCATGATGCTAATGGGCACTTAATCAGAGCACAGAAGTCCTGCTGCAGAGGGATGAGGGTGCTGGCTGATGGGAGGGGGAGACCAAACAAGCAGAGGCAGGAGCGGGGGGCGCCTGGATGAAAGCAGTTAATATTAAAATCCTGAAACATTGATTGAGGTAGAACCTTGCCAAAAAGCTGCTTTCTAAAGAGAAGAGGATATCCACAAGATAAGAAATGTGTTTGGCTGTCTGGTTATTAGAGTACCACTTAGAACAAGGGTAGCTTGCTGTTGACATCTCCCCCAAGATCAGGGTGCACGACCACCCATGGAGACATAAAAAGAACCACTCAATACAATAATTGCTTTGCAGTGATTAATGAACCAAAGGCAGCGAGGAAGAGATGCTGTTATATCTGATTGAGGGCTCTGTTGAAGACTAGGCTGTGTTTGTGACTGTTGGATACAGTTTGGAGCCCAAAGGACACGTTGTAATGCCAGCACTAATGCTGGATAGTTCAGATTACAAGACAAAGGAATTCTCAGGGCAGTAGAACCATAAATGATGTTGCAAATCTATGTAGTTTGCAGGCCAAAAAGTTGGGCTAGAGAAAAAAAAATCAAGAAAAAAAATCAGGCAAGCAATGACAACAACAATGGTGATGGTGATGACCTCTAAATGTTTTCTAAAGCAGATTACCACAGTGTGTTGCATTTCAGTTCTCATAATCTTCTGGACAGTCCAGTTCAACATATCTGAGTATTATAGAAAGTTGCTTTAAATGTTGCAAATAATCAAACCAAAAAAGAAAGCAGGCTTCTAACCAATGTGGTATAAAGGGGAAAATGAATTGGAAGGAAAGATGAAAACTAGTAAATGTAAGCAGTGCTGGCAGCTTTATTTAATCAAGGCTGGTCAGCTTTCACCTGCAGCCCTGCAGCCCATTAGTTAGTATCTGTTTCTAGTACAGGTTGTCTTCCATTAATAACCGATCATTTAACAACCATTCAAAATTATGATGAACCCAGGTGAGCACAAGTATACTTCTGGCCATCATAAAACATTCTCTCTCTCTCTCTCTCTCTCTCTCTCACACACACACACACACACACACACACACACACACACACACTCTGCAGTGACATGACCACATTTTGGGCACATGGCAACCACTTCACCTTTATAACTGTTTGCAGCATCCCGCAGTCATGTGGCCAGGATTTATAAAAAAAAATTGCCAGTTTCGAGCATTTTTTGCCACTTTTACTGAAGCTCAGAGCCCCATCCCCCAAATGCACCCTAGAATTGCTGCCTCCTCCAGCAGCATTTGTTTAGATCATAGGCTTTCCTTCCAAACTGTCTATTGTTCTACTAGAGATATTTTAAACTAGAACTGGAGGTTCTCTGCAGGCGGCTCAGCCCTTTCTTTGCAATTGGTATATGCCTGCTTAAGCCCCCTACTACTAGTCCAATTTGAATGGTAGCCACGCATCACCTTAATATCACATCCTCCAAACTCCTGATCACATAGCATAGCCAATCCAGTTGTTGGACAAGAGCAGGTCTTCTGGCAAACCTCCCACTGAGTTTCCAGGCAAAATGGAATCTTGCTTCCCATTCCAAGGCCTCAGGAAATCCTGGCTCTCCTCTGATGAAAGCCTCAAAAGTGAAACAAATCTGTTTATAAACAAGATAGTTCCCATGACAAACCTCTTGAGGGAACAACTCTTGCCTGTGGGGCAACAGTGTTTTCAGCCCCTTCACTGGCCAAAGAGCCCCTCGTCAAGGTTCCACCCCACTTCCAGGATGGTATATACGCCCTGGGATTTCTCCATTAGTCTAACTTTGGATCATGATCTATTAATGATGTATTTTCCCTGTGAAAAGATGCGCACTCTAAGGTTCCTGATTTTGAGGGGGAAGGGGCACTAATCAATACTGGAACTTTATTTACAGAAAATAGAACAATTTGGATAACAATCAGGATATTTATTTTCAATCTAATTTCTGTCCTCTATTCTTTCATGGCTATTTCTAGCCACTGTCCTTTCCCCCGTCCTTAGTTGTGCTAGTGATAAGTGATAGATTGATAGAGATGGAAAGTTCAGTTTGGAGAATTGGGTGGTAATAAGTAATGGAGGGGATGGTGGTTTTGTAGGTTACTGGGGTTGCTTGAGAATTCATCATCCTTGACCTCAAACATCTTCCCCACTCATTCCATATAATTGCAAATGTAAAGAAGAAAAGCACCAGCACATCTCATATCTCCACCGAGCTCTTCCTCCAAGGAAACTGGCTTGTAAACCTGTTCTAGTATTTCCTGCCACTGGGGAAGTGAGATGTGCAAAGCAATATCCAGAATTTAATCTGTTTCAGAGATTCAAGCATATTGCAAGCAACATAAAGAGGCTCTAGAGAATTCCATGCTCAAACTACCCAATATCTCCTTTTGCTGCAAGACAAGGGGCTGTATTAGCAGAAGCCTTAACTGAATACATTCAGGATCCAGGGCTCTTTGTCAAATGAGGGCTGCTGGGCCATTGAGTTTCCTGAAACCCACACACACACACATGCCCGATGTTGTGTTGAGAGTAAAAAGCCTACCGTTCATACAGGGAGCCTGTGTATTTAATGCGTCTTCCCTTTCCCCTTTCAACTACCAGAGGACAACTCATGATTCCCCTGCCAGCATGGCTCTACTCTACCTTCAAGTAATTCTTTACCAATTTTCAGTAATGAAATTCTCACAGTAGAGGAATGGATTGTGAACACGTCAGAATTTGCAGAAGCAGAAATACTGATTTATCTGGTCAGGGGAAAAACGACAAAAACTTTTCTGAGAGACTGGGAACCTTATATGGACTTTTTACTGAAAGATGAAACAAATGAAACAGTGATTTCTGGATTGAAAGACTAAGAAAGATGTTGATTAAATGAAGAACTGAAGGGATTTGCGTAACGTTGAAGAGGGAGAAGGGCAAATAAGATTGCAATATCTGCTGAAAAAAATAAATAAATTGATTTTCGTATATTAGGGTTTCCCCCCTTTTTCATGTCTTATACTTCTTCCTTTTTCTCATTTTTCCTTCCTTCTTTCTTTTGATTAATCTTTTACTGCATTCTCTGTAAAATTTATTAATAAGTATTTTTTTTTTAAAAAAAGAGATGCTTTTCTTACATAGCTATGAAAGGAAAGGAAAACCATAAGGGAAAAAAACCCTCCTTAGTCCCACTCCTTCTCTCAGCATCTTGCATGGAGTCCTATTTCCTGCCAGTCCCTCTCTTTCTCAGCTTTGGTGTGTGCTACCCCTTCCAAATGACTCCTTTACTCTGGCCAGCAGGCAAAGAAAAGTGTGACTGAGAAACCTGAACAGCCAAAAGCCTCTCATTCATCTGGCATTGCTCTGGTAATTGAACTAAAGGGGATGAGGCTCCGACTGAGCAGTCTTGGGTATTGTATTTTTGATCAGGTTAAATGCCCTTACAGTCAGATGAAAAAGGACAAACTCTTCACCAAGTGCTTGTTTCTGCTCCAGAGCAATCTTAGTTCTGGGTCTGACGTATCATCACAAAAAATGCAGTAAGTGAGAGTAACTTGCAAGTGAAGGATAGTGAGCAGGTTCATAATTCATGATAGGGGACAATGGTTTGGAGAATAAGGTAATGGGTTGGTAGGTAAGCAAAGGATCTACCAGTTAGGCTCAGTAGAATAATGATTTCAATTGGTTCTTAATTGATTGTTGGAAGTTGGTCTATGTAGCTAATCCAAATTACAAACCTGGACTCCGTGGGACAAACAGGTTCTTAAACCAAAAACATCCCAGCAGTATTTCAACCTACTGATTATCTTGAGGTGAGGTGGTTTTAAGATTATTTGTCATAAAGATTTTAAACTGGCCAAATTTTACAATAAATTATTTCACTGGTTGCTTGTCTTGGTATGGTAACTTAGAGGTTAGAAACACAGATCTCAGTGGTGGAATTCAGCAGGTTCACACCGCATCGGGCGAATCAGTAGCAAGGATTTGGCATGGGTCATGGAATTGGTAGTAAGTTCTGGCTGGCCATGCCCCTGACGCAGTCGCCCAGTCGCCGCTGGCCCCACCAACCCAATGCTCGCTCACCCCGCTTGTCTGATGCTCGCCCCTTAAGGTACTTTTTTTTTCCTCCCGACAATCAGCTGTTCATACGATCGGCTGTGCAGTGATTCCCCTTGCTGAGGCCCAGGAAGGCAAAAAATGGAGGGAGGGACTCAGCCCTCCCCCTCCATTTTTTGCCTTCCTGAGCCCCAGAGGAGCCTTCTGGGAGCAAAAAAAGTCTCCCCAGAGGCTCTTCTGAGGCCAGGAAGGTCCCAAAGTGGAGATGTGCTCTAGGTTCTGTTTTTTATCTTCCTGAACCCCAGGGGAGCCTTCTGGGAGAAAAAACCAGAGGCTCCCCTAAGGCCCAGAAGGCCCAAAAAATGGGTGGGGGTGGCTGCAAAAGGCAAAAAAACACCATATCCACCCAGTCACATGACCACACCTACCTAACCTCGCCCACCAAGCCACGCCCACAGAACCAGTAGTATAAATTTTGAATCCCACCATTGAGGGATCTGAATATCATAACTTCATCAACACTGATGATGTTACCTAGTTCAGGTAATGAAACATCTGCAAGAAAATAACCAAGCTCAGAGAGCACCAAGGACTCCTCATTTCAACCCTAAGCTACAAATATTCCCCTTTATAGACATCTTTTGTTCTTTAAGATTTTTCCTGTTTGTTTTTAGAAGAGGTAATGAACTTCACTTTCTATTAAAGCATTCAGCTAGCATGCAATTATCAGGACCCTGATCTTATATGAGTCTCTTACCAATAGTTTCCTAGGATATTAGCCCAAATGCCAGAGTGATGTCCATACAATACGTTTATAAAGACTCTCTTCCTTCCATAAGGTGCATTTAAAATAGGAATGGACAATACTTTTATACCTTGAGAATGGCACCTTTTTTTTCTTAATTTACCACTGATGGTCATGAGGTCCGCTCCCTCCCTTCCTTCCTCCCTTGCACAACTTTTAGGTGTCAGGGTTCCAAGTAATAGATCCATTGCAAGAAAGAACTCTGAGGCAGATGAATTCCTCAAAGAATAGCTTTATTGGAAATATCATATTGGCACATATCTGGTGAAAAACAACTCTAAAAGGCCCCATAATTTTCACTTAATTAAAAATAAAAAAAATTCCCTCAACCCCAAACAATCAGTCACATGGCCCAATCATGGCAGCCTCTGCAGGTCTGGTGACATCACTCCTTCTTCCTCTGGCCAGGTGTGAAGAATGTCCTTGGTTCCCAGGGGAAAATCTTTTATTTTGACCACACAACCCCAGCTATCTCTAATCTCCACTCCCTATCCTTCCGCTCCTTTGGGGCAGCACTGAGGCTCCAAGATGGTTTCAGCCAGATCAGCTTCAGGGTTGACATTAGGTTTACTTTTTTGTTTCAAAAGAGATTGTTTGCAGTTAACCTCTGAAATTTGGCAATGCAATTTTAGTGAATTCTGATAGCCATAAAAAATGGTCAGGAGCTTTAAAGTAATAGACATTGGAGGGCATAGCTTAGTCTCCATTTAAAGAATTAACCATCACCAAAAACTGCTTTGGAATGTGCAAAAGTGTGAATGCAGCACCTGTCTGCAACACATTCAAGCAGCTGGACTTCTGCTCAGAAAAAACACAGCTGCTTGAAGGTGTTACAGACAGGTGCTACTTTCTGTTCCAACCTGTTTTAAAGCACTTCCTGGAATCAGAATCTGTGCAGTCGCAGAAAGAACATGGCCAATAACAATTTCATATATGACCACATTTATGTCTACATGTTCCTGGGTTTGTGTGTACATACACCTATATCTATATCTGCAAGTACACATACATATATACATACATACACACACACACACACACATATCAGCCCACCCACAATCCAGCTGACTAATGAAAGTCACTCCAGCTAAGATCCTGCAACACTTCTGAAGATATTCAAGATGCTCCCTGTCATTCCCATCACACTCCCAGTTTCCTATTAGTGGTTGCCTCATGATGTCCTTTCTCCCTAAAATAATGCTTCTCACCCTTTTGTCCATCCACTCCATGTCATTGAAAAGGGTCAAGATACAAGGAGCAGGATGAACTAAGGACCCTTTGGGGCATCCCAGGCTCTTGCCAATTTCTTTTTATGAAACAGCTCTTTCAGTGCCGGCTGCACATTAAGCAAGGAAGTGTTGGCAGATTGCTCCTTCTTGGCACCAGCTAAGCATGTGGCAGCTGGATGGCTTCTAGCTTGTATATTTTGCAGCTGGTAGTTGTGGCATTTGGCAAAAGCCAGCTGTCCAGATGGACACTAAATTTCCTGTAATGTTCATAACATGTCAAAAGTGAATAATCCTATGTCAAAATGGCTTAGGAACACATTTGTCTATCTTGTTTACAGATACTTGACTTTGACAGATTAGGAGCAGCCAAACCACCTTCAATTGCCTACCCCAAACTTTGGCTCTTTAGCATTTCTCCTCACCTGAGGTGTGCTTTGCACTTTCCAGGCACAACTAGAAGTTTCCCAAGTAGCATTGCTATGGTTTAGTATGCACTTTTAAATGTACAGAATGAGCAGTGCTGAACATCCTATTCAAAATGTTCAGCCAATTATCTCTAGTGTTAGAATATTTCAGTCCCATTGCCCACCAGCCCCCTGGTTTTCAATGGTGTCTCCAATTATCTTCCCTTTAATAGTCTCTGCTGAAGAACCCAACAGCAGTCATATTGTTGGTGTTCATTTATCTGATCCGTCTGCACTTTTAAGCACAGTAGCACAACATGCAGTAATATGCATAATATTCTCTGTATGGATCTACCTTGGCAAATACTAATTGAAAAAGATATAGCTGCATTTGGATCAACTAACAGGCACAGTAAAAGTCATAGACTAATCAGATTTACTAACCAGTACAAGGTATATTTCCATTGCACAGTTCAGATACCGACAATGTGTCATTATTCAATACAAATAGCCAGGTATATTTTCTGTTGACTTACAAATTTAACTTGCATGCTACAAGTCATCCATAATATCTTCCATGGAATTCCATGCTTCATTTTATTTTAACCCTAAGAACTGAGAAGTACCCAGACTTCACACTCTCTAACAGCATAAATATACTTGTTTACATAGGACTTCATTCAGCATTCCAGCCTAAGGATATATCTGACCTGCCTTGTCGCTGGTTTCAATTATATACTCACACACTGTTTTATCAAGTGTGAGGGCAGTGATTAGATGCCCAGACAATTGGTTCTTTTGGATCCAGAGACTTCAGCAAATGAATTTTAGAAAACATCTAAAAGCATAACATAACAAGCATACATAACAAGCAAGACAATACCCAAATCACTTACAAGCTGTCAGGAACTCCTTAATAACAACAGCATATGCCAAGGGTGGCCAGTTTCTACAGTACCCAGTGCTAGGTTCTGTGGAGACACTCCCAAGAAATACCAGTAACAACTCCAAGGTTTTTATCAAAACTTGGCACTATGACTTATGGCCTTGCTATGTCATAAAATTGCAAGACCTGACCTTGACTGGGATAAGAACTGAAAGAGATTTTCACAGATTTGCAGCTATGTGAAGATTCTCTCTCCTTTTCTTGGGAGTCTAATCTCTTGCTCTTGCAAAACAAGAGCAAGAGATTAGACTGTGGATACCAATGAAGCATCATAGTTCCAGACTGCCTCTTAAATCAGGCTGTAGCCAGTTGTCTTTAATCAAGAATATACTCCCTCACTTAGTAAGAAGCCTCATAGAATATCTTTGCTCTGCTTTCTGCTCTACTCGCTGGGTGTAGGGGCATGAAGATTCTACATCATCATCAGGTGGTGTTTAGGTGGTGCCTATATTTATCAACCACAGATGACTTTTGGTTTTGTGTCTCCTGAGGCTGGCATTCCACAGGTTCTGCTGGAGGCTCTTCTTCAAACTCAGAGTCTGCATTTGATTCCTGGCCCATGACACAACTACATAATGGGATGTCTCCTTGTTTTCCCCTTTCCATCTCTGCACATTGAGCATATCCCTCAGATTTACTCCATTGTGGAACAATTTCATCTTTTCTGAAATGTGTACCCAAAATCTGTATGTTCTGAAAAGACTTGAAAAATACCCCCTGAATAAATATCCTCCTAAGAACAATGCTCATTTCAAATAGAGTTCTACATGGTATATGTGTAGGGTCCATCAAGAGTGATAGAGATGGAGGAGACTTCCTGCTGACCTGGTGGTGAGATCGGACATGAGGAGCAGATCTCCATGTTCCCGTGCCAAGTTCTCCCCATTGGTGGGCTCTGAAAGGAGCCAAAGCCACCCTGTAGAGGCGACGAAGCAAAGAGAGGTGTCCTGTGAGGTCGTGGAAAACTGCATCTCTCCTGCCTGACCTGGGGCTTTCTTTTCCTCTCAGCCATGACAAGGAGAAGAGGCAGCCAAAAGATGGCGGCCATGAAGCCAGGATAGCCAAAGACCATCTAAGATTTTTGCTGGAGCTGATTTTGGTGAACAGTGTGGAACTGGTGAGTGGATTCAGTTTTATTAAAATGCAACCTGAAGAGAAAGTTCAGGGAAACTATTTACTCAGAATTATTTGTCAAAGCGGTGAGTAAGCATTTTGAGAAAATTACCAAAATGGAAGGAAAATAACTAAATAGAGAGAGAGAATTCTTTCTTCTTCAAAAATACAGGAAATTGGATTCTCAAAGTGGGAAGACATGGTATTGAGAAGGCATTTTAAAATGCTGGAATTATGAATTTAAAAAAATTAATACTGCTTTTATACTTGAATCACAATTCAAAATAATTAAAATCAGATATACCAGCAACAATATTGTCAAGCAGAGAGCGACTTTTGCTGATGAGAGGAAAATATACAAGCCTGGGAACATTTATTTGAAGGACTGTGAAAATATTTACATTTTGGGTTACATTTACCTAACACTGGAGATTTAAATAGGAGAACAAGGAAGATATTCAATTAAAATGACCCCTGGATGTTATGTTACATGATTGAACTTATAAAAGTGACTTAAGGAGGCTTGGATAACTCCCTGGACTATTTAAATGGAACTGACTGACTATTTGTGGGACATAAAGAACTGTAGCTAGTGTGCATTCTGAAGAGTAACCTCAGCTTTGAATAAAGAGTTCTTGGGCTATTGGCCAAAAGTGGGATTCATTCAAGGAAATGAGCAGATTTTTTAAATGCGATGGAACTGATGTGTTTCAAAGCATAAAGGACAGTATACAGAAAGAACACAAGGCGACTATGGAATTAATAGATGGCATAGACCAACAACTGGAAAATATTATACAAGGGATAATGACCAAGATGCTCACGACAAGAAGGAGCCAGCAGAAGGAATGGAGGGAAAAGCAGAACCGGGAAATCAGCAAAAAGAAGACAACAAGGAGGAGATAGCAATAACATTAAAAATGATTGATGAATCTAACCAGGGGGAAAACACTTCAAGAGATCTAAAAAGAGAATTGGAGTAGCAGGAAGATGCTTTGGGAATGGACATAGGGAACAGAGGACATAGTTACAAAGTTAGACAGTGGAAGAGGGTAGGGATGGGAGAAATATTTAGATTGAACAGTCAGGATGTAGACGTAGATGTAGATAGAGACAAAGGTCCAAGAGAAGAATATGGGAGGCAAGTCAAAAAAAGAATAAGACTTAAAATATTGATGCAGGCAAGAGATGATAGATATGGAGTGGGGGGAGAGAAAAAGATTTTTCTTTAAGAACATATTTTAACATAAACATGTGTATTAACATTAGAATTATATAGACTGGATGAAAGCAAAGAATATGAATAGAATTATTTTGTATGTATTGTGATAGGTACTAGAATAATATATTGAAATATTGAACAATGAAATAATGATGATGAAATAATGAAGGACAATATTTTAATACAGATAGATGTGAAAAGTAGAATATGGAACATATGAATAAGAATTAAGTATTAAAAATAGGAAAATTAGAGATTGAATGATGGTACTATTAAATATGCTTAAATAATATTATGATTAGTACTGAAGTAATAAAATCAAATAGTGAGTATAATGAAAGAATTAAAGAATATATTTTAATATAAACAATATTAATAGCAGAATCATATAGACTGGATGAATGTATAGAATATGAATAGAATCATTCTGTATGTTTAAATAATATTGTGATTGGTATCAGAATTGAATATGGCAACTTTGAATAAAGAAATAATGATGAATTAAAGTATTAAAGCAGATGAGAGATGAAAGACAGAAAGGAAACATCTTTTAATATAATGGTGACATGAATAAAAGTTAGAATAAAGACAGAAATAAGAAAAAAAGGGAATAACAGTATACAAATTTTTACATAATAAGATAAATGTAATAGCAAGAGGGAGGTTTAGAAATTGAATGGCGGTAGTATCAGGTATGTTCAAACAATATTAAATAATGAAAGATTATAATCTACTACAAATGTGTATTATTATTAGAATTCATAAGCTGGATAAATGTAATAATCATGAGTAATAATATTATTTTTATGTGTACCCAAATGTATAGCACACAGGTGTCACACTGTTCATGGATTGATATGTATATGTAATATAAAATTAAAAAAAACTTGACCAAAAGTTTTTTTACATCATCACTTTCACACTTCACTGTCACACTATCATTGATGGCAGCCATGGCCATCTTATATGCAGGCTCTCCTTTATACCAAGATAAACTTTGATTAACTCCTTCCCCTCACCTCAAATACAACCATCAGGCATACTCTTAATTTCTCTTTTATTTCCAAGATGACTTGGAAAGGTGCCTAGTGCTTTGGCTATTGGAAAGATTGTAATTCTGTGCGTGAAACATCTTTGGCAGCAACGTCCCATGACCACGATTTTGAACATAGTGTTGCATAATTAATATTGCATTGTTTTGAACCAAAGATGCTGGTCAATTAGTCTATGTTATATTGCTTTCTCATTAGTTAGATAATTGGTGCCAGATTTCTAGATCAGCATGTACAATTAAATATATTTTAAGCAGCATTAATCACCAATCTTTTTGCACATGTTTCACATTTTGTAAAAAGATCAAATGAAAACATTTACAACTGATCCTCTTCCAGAAAAAGATTCTTCTGTGCTATCAGCTCCAGAATCCCATCATTGACTAATCCGCTCCCAGAAAAAAGCCTGGGAAAACAGATTGGACCTACCAAGACACATGTTACAGATAAGTTTGTTCATAACGTAAGTCTTTGAAATGGCTTGAAAAGCTAGTTTAAAGCATTGCTATGGTATTCCTAGTTGGTGCTCAGATCAGATATCATACACACTTAACATAATTAGGCATTGTAAATCTTTGTTTGTATTTATTTTTGCATTTTCTAGTCTTTTAAAAAATTGACTAAATAATTCAAGAAATCCTGATATCTAAGAGAGGGGAAACCACTCCTGTTCATCTTTTTCTTGTTGTGCCATCAGACGTTGGCGATCGTGTTGGCAATCCTATTTTTATCAACAACTGCACAAAAAAGGTCTGCTGAGTTTTGTCTAAATCAGTCCCTTAGATTTTAAAGCCATGATGTTCTTCTTCTGCCTGGACCTTGTTTGCCTTCAATCTTTCCCTGGAGGATTAAGTGAAGTATGCCATATTTTTCTGGGTGTCGCATCACATGTCTGAAATATTCTAACAGAAGAAAATGAGGGCTGTGTATACTTGCAAAATGATTTGAAGTAAGTGCTTCAGACCAGCCTGGAGAAAAGAAAATTAAGGGGAAACATGACAAGTTCAAGTATCATCAAGAAAAGATTTTTCATGGCCACAGAAACAAGGAGTTGGAAATAAGGGTCATACATTGCAACAAAACTAGATGTTGAATAAGGAAAAAATTCCTCATGGTAATCTATAGAAGGCTTTCTACTTCTGGAGTATTTTAAGAAGAGCTTGGGCTGCCATCTGTCCTGGACCTAACTGGTTTCCTTGCACTTTGCAGAGTTGTAGATTATTGTTGTTGTTGTTATTATCATCAAATTTATTTACCATTTCACAATTCAAAGCAACTCCTTGTAGGAGGAGGATCCTTGTAGTTCCTTCCAGATCCACAATTCTATGATTCTACCCTGTACAAACACAGAACCTCTCAGCTCTTCATTAAAGCAGCCATACCATTTTTTCCAGACTCAGGAAGAGGCTTGAAGAGAGAAAGCTACTTCATGACCAGAACTGCATTCCTGCAGAGTCCTTTAATGAATCATTCTGAAAGCATGCACAGAAGAGGAGTGCAATATGCAGGTTCAAAGTGACAAAGGTGCTTTGGATTCAAATCCTGCATGGTCTAGTATACAGCTCAATTGGAAATCTTTTCAATGACAAAAAGCATCAAAGCAAAACTCATTGCTTACTAACTTTCTTCCTCTCACATGGTGAGAAGAATGATAGGGAACAGTGGAAAATCATACTCAAGGCATTGGAAGAGCTTGTAGTTGATACTTTAATATTAACAAATTGTTTCCTGTTATCAGAAAGAAATGCTACTGTCAAAAAAATCAGTTGTTTTTTTCAGGGATACCTAGACCTTGATTCTATTTCATGAATACCTTCTCTTAAATGATTTCAATTCCTTTAAAATGGGCCTCTGAATCAGTTTGTTTCTGACCTTGTGGTTCCACAGATCTGTTGAAGTCAAGCAGATCGCCAGTGAGGCCAAGATTGTGGGTTTTTCTTCCCAGGAAGACACATCTTTAGTCCACTCTTTTTAACAAGCAGGCAATCGTTCTACGCATCCTCACATTAAACATAGTACATGCTGATGTCTGAGTAGACCAATATAAGATTATGCTGATACAGTCAAAAGCATTCTGCCATTAAATAAATGATTTATTAATGACTGATTGATTAGGTGCCATTAAGTCAACTCTTGTCAACTCTTAGCGACCACATTGATAGATTTTCTCCATCTAATCAAATTTAGAGGCCACCAGACTTCAGATGACTCTGAGTAACTTATACTTCAAAAAGCAAAGAACAATAAAGAAAAGAAAAGGTGCAAGAGGTTGGATTAGCCCTTTGGACTCTGAAACTTGCTTTAGTAGTAATAAGACCCCTCCCCTTTCTCTGTCTAAGTCTAAGTGCTATTGCTATTGCTCACTCCTAATCCAACACCTTAACCGGTACTCTACACTGGTTCTACAAACTAAGCTCTCCAAACTGTCAACAATGTTCTGTAATGTCTGGATGTATATTGTTGTGGAATAAAAAGTATTGTAACTAGCCTGTTTCCTTTGTGCTATTGAAAGCAAATCTTATCTCTTATATAAGAATTTATACTAAAAATTTCCTAGGCCACAGCCCTATTCTCTTACTTTCATAGACTACTGTACGTACTAATGAAATAATAGTAATAACAATAAAATAATATTGCCCATGAGTTGATGACTCTGGGTGTATTTCTACCACTTGGCTTCAGTTGCAGTTCAGAATGCTGCAAGTGATTAAGGAATATGCTAAAATGCAGCCTACTCATAAAAATACAATCACAACCATCAGTTCATAGAAAATAATTTGGTATACTGCAAGAATAATCTACTGGACTTACATATACTTTGATAACTTTGACCAGCAAACCAGAAAACTGGTGACTATGAAGAATGCCATACAACCCCATAGTGATGTTAATAAATTATATCTTCCAAGAAAAACTAGTGGGACAGAACTTTTAAAAAAAATAAATTGTACAGGAAAAAATGTTTGCAACCAGACAAATAAAGACTTTTTATTGAAAGTAATTTCAGAAAGAAGGGCTATTTGCAGAAATTGAATCTGAAATATGACTATAAAAAGCATCCAATTGAAAGAAAATTAGAAAATTGGAAAATTAAAGCACTCCATGGGCATTTTTGAAAGACAATGAAAGGGAATCAGACAACATTACAGTTCTTCTGTCAGTGGCTTAAGAAGGATACATTAAAAATATAAGGATAGGATAGAGATCACCTAAATGTGCTCTGGACAGCTACTCCT
This sequence comes from Notechis scutatus, assembly GCF_049901735.1. NCBI lineage: Eukaryota > Metazoa > Chordata > Lepidosauria > Squamata > Elapidae > Notechis > Notechis scutatus. The sequence goes on along the minus strand of NC_142009.1, from coordinate 174,227,021 downwards.
CATGAGGAGCCTGTGTAGGACAACAATTTTCCACAGGTCTGAAAGCCAGGAGATGACAAGATTACTGTCTTGTTCATAACCTATTAAATGTCTTAAAGCTGTTAGAGGCCTTTGGAATGACAAGTTTGAAAAGCCTTCATCAGGTGAATTTATCTTCAACTCTGAACAAAAAACATTCATTACAAGCTTAAGAACCTAAAGAATTTTAAATAAAATAAAAATAAAAAGCTACAAATGACACAGATTTAACAGATTTAACAGATAATCAGAGTTGGAAGGGACCTTGTAGGTCATCTAGTCCAATCCCCCACCCAAGCGGGACACCCTAAACCATTTCTGACAAATGGCAGTCCAATCTCTTCTTGAAAGTCTCAAGTGATGGCGCTCCCACAACTTCCGAGGGCAAGCTGTTCCATTGGTTGATTGTTCTCACTGTCAGAAAAGTTCTCCTTATTTTCAGGTTAAATCTCTCCTTGTTCAGTTTCCATCCATTATTCCTTGTCTGGCCTACAGGCGCTTTAGAAAATAGTTTGATCCCTTCCTCTCTGTGGCAGCCCCTCAAATATTAGAAGACCTCTATTATGTCTCCCCTGGTTTTTCTCTTTACTAGACTAGCCAAGCCCAGTTCCTGCAACCGTTCATCATATGTTTTAGCCTCCAGTCCCCTAATCATCCTGGTTGCTCTTCTCTGTACTTTTTCTAGAGTCTCAACATCTTTTTTATAATGTGGTGAACAAAACTGGATGCAGTACTCTAGGTGTGGTCTTACTAAAGCTTTATAGAGTGGTATTAGTACTTCCCTTGATCTTGATTGTATCCCTCTGTTAATACAATTTAGGATTGCATTAGCTTTTTTGGCTGCTGCTGCACACTGCTGGCTCATATTTAGCTGGTTGTCCACTAAGACTCCAAGATCCCTCTCACAGTTACTGCTATTGAGCCTGGTTTCACCCAGTCTATATGTGTACTTTTGTTTTTCTTGCCTAAGTGTAGGACTTTACTTTTCTCTTTTTGTTAGATACAGCCCAAGGTTCTAGTCTGTCAAGATCCATCGGGATCTTGAGCCTATCTTCTTGGGTGTTAGCTATTCGTGCCAGCTTAGTACCATCTGCAAATTTGGTAAGTTCCCCTTCTATGCCCTCATCTAAGTCGTTAATGAAGATATTGAAGAGTACTGGGCCTAAGACAGAACCTTGTGGCACCCCACTGCTTACTTCCCTCCATCTAGACTTAGACTCATTGAGTACAGTTTGCCAGCCAGTTGTGAGTCCATCTAGTGGTGGTGCTATCTATTCCACTTTTTTCTAGCTTACTAAGAAGTAGGTTGTGGTCTACTTTGTCAAATGCCTTGCTGAAATCTAAATATATTATGTCCACAGTATTTTGCTGGTCTACTAATTTAGTCACTGTGTTGAAGAATGAAATATGATTGGTTTTTATGAATGAAATATGAAGAATGAAATATGAATGAAGAATGAAATATGATCTGTTTTTAACAAACCTGTGCTGACTGCTAGTTATTACTTTACTTGTTTCCAGATGTTGGCAGATCTGTTTTTTTTAAATTATCTTTTCCAGTATCTTCCTGGGTATTGATGTTAGGCTGATTGGTCTATCGTTTCCTGGGTCTGTTTTTTTCCTTTTTTGAAGATGGGAACCACATCAGCTCTTTTCCAGTCCTCTGGTAGGTCCCCAGTGCTCCAGGATTTTTGAAAGATATGGTGCAGTGGTTCTGAGATGACCTCTGCCAGCTCCTTTAAAACTCTGGGATGTAATCCATAAGGCCCCGGTGATTTGTTTTGATTAAGATCAGACAGGTGTTCTCTTACTATTTTTTTGCTTATAACACTGGAAATATCAAAGATTTCTGAAGACAGAAATAGTACCTACAGTATCAACACTGCCAGTAATGATGTTTGCTTCTGTGGATAGACTATGTCTAAAATGAGGTAGTAACAGATATGGAGCAAATTGTTAGACAAGATAGATAAAGTGCTGAAAGTAGAACTACAAATGACAGGCCAAAAAAAATTTGGAAACTGATTTTGTTTATTTGTTTATTTAGTCACATTTCTGTACTGCCCATCTTCCTCAAAAGAAACTGTCTAAAATTTTAAAAATTAAAAGTGGAATACAAATGATAAACCAAAAGAATGACCTGGGTCTACAGAAGAGGCTTCTTAAAGCCCTGAAGAAATCTGTGTGATGGGATAAAGATGAATTGAAGAAAAAACATCAATATATTAAAGATTAAGACTGTTAGAAATAAAAACAAGGAATATAAAGCTGTTTTATTGGTCAAGCTTAAAATAAGACTCCCTCCCCCCCCCCCCAATTTTCTGCAATCCTTTATGGACTTTTTGTTGACACCAGGATTTCAAAGTTCATGTTTTATGGATTTGCTTACAGATAAAGGGTGGGATATGGGGTGAAGAGATAGCTGTTTAAATTCATAGGAAGTGAAGAGTTATTAAATTTGTTTATACTTGTGATGAAGGTTGGAAGTCACTGTAAATATTTTTATTTTTCTTTACTATGTTCTTTCCTTTTTCTTTATTTTTCTTTTTCCTGCACTTGTTATTATTTCTTTCCATTCTCTTCTTTTTCTCTAAGTTTAGATATTTTTAGATTGTAGTAGTGTAATTAAAATTATTAATAAAAATTATATTCATACAGAAAGATTTTCAAAATACCAAGATTTGCAAATACAGATCACAGACATTTGTAAGAAGTCAACAGCTGTGGAACCAATTGCTATTGGGATATATCTGCAATTTCATCAGGGTTAAAAAGATTTTGGATTTTGCCTAACATTGGAACAATCTATAATAGCTCACCTACAAACAACAGCACTGTTGAGATCTCGTATGTACCATGAGCTTCATGATTCTCAAATTCTTGAGCAGGGCTTAAGTCATGAAGAAAAAAATGACCCAGCATCAGCTGTGACACACAATTAGTGGAATTGAAAATACAACAGCATGGCCACACTAATCTTAGATATCAAAAATGGTTTCCTTTCATTTGTACACATGCTGACCTTATCTCTGACTTTCCTCATTTATACAGTGGATGACTTACAGCACAAGTCTTTGACAAAAAAAATGACCTCCATTTCTGGCTTTCAACTACATACAGACATACACATCATTTTCAGCCAATGACCCAGTCAATCAATTGATAATTTTCAGTCACACTCTTAACGTAATTAATTGGCACACGTCCCACATATCCCAGTGCCAAAACCCGATCAATTGGGAATCCATCAACCATAAGACTTCAAACATATTTAGGTTCCTTATTTATGTACCATCCTGCTTTGTTTGTTCTACTGATACAAATATATTTCCATGAGAATAATTCAAAAGGTTACATACCTCAGAACTGAAAAATACATCACAAATGCAACAGCCAGAGAATATCAGCTATAGCTTGCCTGAACTGTAAGATGCAATAGTACATATTTAATATCTAAAGGAAAGTATCTTGCCAATATTTATAAAAACGCTTTTCTAAATTGGATGTGAAATGTCTAATTTAATGCATCAAAAGTTCCATTTGGTTTTAATTTGTTTTTTATAAGCTAGGATTACCAAGTGGCAGGCTTTTCCTTTTCAATCAGGATTTATGGAACAGCCATAATGGTACAGTATACAATGTTGTTACAAGGAAGATAACAGTGATCCCTAGTTGTAGTATCTGGAAAAGGCACTGATGCTGTCTGAAGATGCAGTCTCTGGTCCGGGTGGGTTTAGGTGGTCTTATGCTGTAAAAATGGATGTGTAGTTTGATTTCATAGCAACTGTTTTAAGTGGCAGACACTTGTCATTTCAAAACAAAACATCCATTTTAAATGGCAGAGAATTTTGATTTTGAAATACTACTGCATACCCAGTTAACTTATTCATTAATTGGATGGAGTTTTTTTGTTTAGAAAGATTGTTCCTACACTGGTAAATATTACTTTGGGGGCCTTTTCATTTTGATTGGTGCAACCAAAGGAACTGTTGTTCCAAATGTGCTTTTTTCCAAAAGGCAACTTATAGAACACATACAGACATTTTGCTTCTCATCCAAGAAGCTTTTTCAGCTCTGAAGAAGCTTCTTGGATAAGAAGCAAAATGTCTTCGAGGGTGGAGCTGGCATCACGATGATACGGCATGCGGTCTTGGTGGTCTGAGATCGCTGCTGATATCTTTGCTCCTGGATGGTCCTATCGGATCTAAACCGTCCCGAAGAGACGGTGAGAGTGAAGAGCGCATCCTGTCGATCCCAGGGACACCACAAAGTCCCTGGTAGATCCAGGAGAAGCTCTTCTTGCCAACAGCAAAGAGGCAGCCATTAAAGCTGCTGAAGTTGGGACAGCTCCGAAACAAAAGAGAACGGAAAGAGAGAGTGTGCCGGTTTGGTGAGAACTTTTTCTTTATTCTAAGATCTGAAAGGACACCCTAAGGAAAAGAAAGAATCTGTAAAAGTTTTGACAGAAGTGACTAAGCAGCGATTTAAAACAGGAATGTCAAAGTAATGGGTTTTTTTTTCATTGCTGGATTTTCTATACACGATCTTATATATTGAAACTGGACTGGTTTTTTCTTTTCTTTTTTATTTATTTTATTTATTTATTTTTCTTTTATATCTATTTTTTATCCTTTTTGATTTTGTAATATTTTAGGCCAGAGGCTCCCTTTTAGTTATTTCTTTTTTTAAAATATCTTTTTCTTTTTTTTATTAATTCTTACTATATCTTGCTTGGAAAAGGAGGGGGAAAGTGAGAGCAAAGAAACTTTGTAACACTGCCAACTAGAGGCTTGGAAATATTCTATTTCTCCTGTGACCAGACAAAGCTGAGAAAAAAAGAACCAAGACTTTTTTTCAAGGACATTGCTGTTTGATAAGATAGAGGGAAGAGCATGGGAGAGTATTATTGCAGGTGCTCTTCTGGGTTTCTATCAACAGCTGGAGTCTGGTGTTGAAACCTAGGGGGGGAAAAGGTGATAAGTTTTTGGAGAAGAGAGTTATAATAAGAGCCTTGGATAATTAAACAAAGTGCAGTGTGCTCTTTTTACTTTTTCTAAGTTGTGCTATCCCTCCCCACCAGCTTTATTGTATTTCATTTTATCTTTTTTTTTCTTGTAATAACTATTTGGATGTTTGGCTTTGTTGGAACTTGTCTTTGTTTTTCTTTTTTTCTTTGGAAGTCCAATCTCTACACTTGCTTTTTATTTTAAAGGGAAAGCCTTAGTATTAATGTTTCCTTTTTTTTAAGGGAATAGCCTTTTTTTTCTCCTTTTTTTGTTTTTTCATCTACCTTTCTGGTTTATTTTTATGCACTCTTTTCTATTTGAGACCTCTCAATTGGATTAAGGTGTTGAAGAACCTGAAGAAATTTTGTCCTCCCTTTCCCCCCTCTCTTTTTTATCATTATTATTGGGCTTCTTTTTTCTACTATTTTTATTTTGAACTATAATTGGTTACTTCACAATTGGATTAAGGTTTAGAAGAACCTGAAGATTTTGAATTGCTTAAAATGAGTAGGAAATTTACAGCTCCTGGTTCTTCAACTTCTACTTATTCCTCTCCACCATCTGGAGGACAACGTTCAATACAGACAATGTCAAAGCAAGAAAAAGAACAAGAAAAAATGACTCTGCAGATGATTATGCAAGGAATTCAAAATATTCAAGCAAGATCAGAGAATATTGAAAAGAGAATAGAGAACATCGAACAAAGAACAGGGAACATTGAACAAAGAACAGAGAACATTGAACAAAGAACAGGGAAAACCGATGAAAAAGTGGAGAACATCCAACAAATGATGTTGAAGTATGATGAGAGATTCCAAAAAATTGAAGAAGAAGATAAACAAAGAGACAAGAAGATTGGAGATATTGATAATAGATTAATGGTGGTTGAACAAGATAATAGTGGTATGTTGAGATGGGAGATGGATAGATCAGAATTCTATCTTAGATTCCAAAACGTAGAGGAAGAAAAAGGACAAAACCTAGCTGAGATAATGATAGAAATACTGGCTGAAGCTTTGGAAATAACTCAAGAGAAGATGATGGATGGAATAGATGAGGTTTATCGAGTTTTCACAAGATATGCGATGAGAAATAGCTTACCAAGAGAAGTTCACATTAGATTTACAAAGTAAGCCATTAAAACGCAAATATTGCAAGTGGCAAAAGAGAAAACATTGAAATACAAAGACAAGGAGATTGTGGTCTTGAAACAAATACCCAGAGGAGTGAGAGAGATGAGAAGAGAATACCGATTCCTGACTAAAATGCTACTGAAAAAAGAGGTGAATTATAGATGGCTGATTCCAGAAGGTTTAATGTTCACATGGCAAGAACAGAGACATAGAATTGACTCAATTGAGAAAGCGGAATTATTTTATACAGAATTTTTTGGAAGGAAAGAGGAAGAGGCAGAAAAAGGGATCTCACTAATTGAATGCCAAGAGGACTGCCAAATGGTGACTGAAAAAGAAGAAGGCACAGTAGGTGGAAAGGTGGAAGCCAAAGAACAATGTGAACTAAGATCAACGAGAGCTGCTAAACTTAACTATAAAATATAACCATGGAAGAGAAAAAATTGATTACAATTAATATAAATGGACTTAACTCAGCCATTAAAAGAAGGAAAACCTTTCATAAATTAGAGAAATTAAAATTTGATATAATTTGTCTACAAGAAGTACCTATTAAAAAACAATATGAATAATTGTTGGTACAGCCAAAATTAGGGAAAATAATTACTTCCTTGACACAATGTAAGAAAAGAGGAGTGGTTTTATATATTAAAGAGACCATCCCAGCAAAACTGATTTATACCAATGATGATGAAAGAATACTAATGGTGGAAATAATGGACAATAATACGAAAACACTCCTGATTGCAATCTATGCCCCGAATGACAAACAAGAAGAATTCTATAAAAAATTACATATGAAAATAATTGAACTGGACTATGCTAATATAGTTATGATGGGAGATTTTAATGGAATTGTAGACAATAAATTGGACTATACAGCACAGAAAACAATAAAGCAAAACAGAAAGACTCTCCCTAAATCTTTTTTCAAAATGGTAGATGAAATAAACTTAAAAGATACATGGAGAGAAAGAAATGCTAAAACTAAACAATACACCTTCTATTCAAATAGACACTTATCATGGTCCAAAATAGATATGATATGGATGTCAACAGAATTGTTAACGAATATTCAAGAAATAAATATTGAAACAAGTACTTGGGCAGATCACAATCCAATGACAATTAAATGGAAAGGACAAAAAAGAAGATATAGATGGATGTTAAATAATGCTATTTTAAAGGAAGAAGACTTCACACAGTGGATGGAGAAAGAAGTGGCTTTTTTCTTTAGAGAAAACAAAAAAGAAGATACATCAATTCAGAATGTATGGGATACAATGAAGGCATATGTTAGAGGCTTGATAATAGACTATACAAGGAAAAGGAATACTATGAAAAGATTAGCCTCTAAGGCTTTAGAGGATGAGTATAAAAGACTTGAAAAAGAGCTACAGAAAATGCCACAGAAAAAGAACATCAAGCTAAAAATGGATATAGTTAAACATAAAATGGGTCAAATAGAAAAAGAAGAATTAGCACAGAAAATTAGAGGTGCTAAACAGAACTACTTTGAAGACGCAAACAAACCAGGTAGATGGTTAGCATACAAACTGAGAAAAGAGAAAGAATCAAGGAAAATATTGCAATTAACAGATGACCAAGGCCAAGTTTGCTATGGTTGTAAAGAGAAGAAGGAAATCATTCGAGACTTCTATGGGAAACTATATATGCAAGAGAATATTGATGAGGAAAGAGTTAAACAGTACTTACAGAATGCTAATTTACCTCAGATACCTAAAGAGATTGAAACAATGTTAGAAAGCAATATAACGATGATGGAGTTAACTGAAGCACTCAAGAAGCAAAATAATGGAAAGGCACCAGGCCCAGATGGACTTCCGGCAGAATTTTACAAAACATTACAAGAATCGTTGAATCTTCCCTTGCTAGAAGTTATGAATGAAGTTATGTTAAAGAAGAAGATACCTAAATCATGGTCAGAAGCCTATATTACACTTATTCAAAAAAAGGAGGCCGATCCATTACAAATTAAGAACTATGGACCTATTTCTCTACTAAATGCAGATTATAAAATCTTTGCTTCAAGATTGGCAAAAAGACTTAAAAAATATCTAAATAATTTTATTCATCCTGATCAAAATGGATTTCTGCCAAAGAGACAAATTAAAGATAATATGAGAGTAATCTTCGACACCTTGGAATTCAAGAGGCACATCCTGAAAAACAAATGGCTCTGATATTTCTAGATGCACAGAAGGCATTTGATAGTGTGAATTGGCGATTCATGTTATTACTGTTGGAACAGATGGGCTTTGCTAGAAAATTTATTCAAGCAATAGAAGCTATATACTATAAGCAAATGGCAAAGGTAATGATAGAGGAAGAACTGACAGACTATCAATATAAGAAAAGGAACAAGACAAGTTCCTTTTGTTTGTGTTAACTTTGGAAGTGCTAAACAGAAATATTAGAGATGAAAAGAATATAAAAGGAATGAAAATCAAAAAGGAAGAATTTAAGCTGCAAGCATTTGCAGATGATTTGGTTTTCATCTTAGAAGACCCTCTAGAAACAGCACCAAAACTGATAGAAAAGATAGAGACATATGGAAAGGTGGCTGGTTTGAAAATAAATAAAGATAAGACAAAGATCTTGACTAAGAATATGCTATTAAGACAAAAGGAAGAACTGGCAGACCTATTGAAAATTCAGGAAAATTCAGAATAAGATCAAGTACTTGGGGATACATCTGACAGCAAGATGTAGTACATTAAAAGAGAATAATTATATCAAACTTAAACAGCAGACAGCGCTAGATCTGGCGAAATGGGAAAATTTACAACTGTCACTAATAGGGAGAATTTCAACAATCAAGATGAATATATTACCCAGAATTTTATATTTGTTTCAAACAATTCCAATTAGGCTTGGAAAAGATTACTTTGAAGATTTAAATAAAATTGTGTTGAAATATATATGGCAAGGTAAGAAAGCGAGAATAAAGTTAAAACTTTTGCAAGATGCTAGAATTAGAGGAGAATTTGGTTTGCCTAATTGGGAGTTGTATTATCAAGCTACAAATCTGATGTGGGTTAAGGAATGGATAACATTAAGAAATACTAGATTGTTGACATTAGAAGGACATGATTTGTTGTTGGGGTGGCATGCTTTTTTATGGTATAAAGGAACTAGAACACAGGGGTATTTTAGAAGACGTTATATACGGGAGTCTCTGTGGTTAAACTGGGAGAAGATTAAAAGACAATGTTATTTGAAAATTCCAGTCTGGCTATCAACTATTGAAGCATTTTCTTATCCTATAATATACAAAAAGGAACAAACAGTTAGATATGGTGAAATATTGAATGAAAAGGGTGAACTCAAATCTATACAAAAACTAGAGGAACAAGGTATAAAGATGAATTGGTTTTCATATGCGCAAATACATTCAAGGTATGATAAAGATTCTAAAATGGAAGGTTTCTATGATAAATTGACTGATTTAGATAAGATTTTGACAGGTACTGATGAAAAGGTGATTAAAAAATTGTATGGATATTTATTAGAAATTAAACTAGAAGAAGAACAAGTTAAAGAAACTATGATTGCTTGGGGGAAGAATTTTGGATATGGGATCGATTTAGAGAAATGGCAAAAATTGTGGTCTCAAAATTATAAAATGACAATGTCAACAGCATATAAAGAAATTTTGTATAAGATGTTTTACAGGTGGCATTTTCCGCCGACAAGAATAGCAAGAATGTTCAATAATAAATCCGAAAAATGTTGGAAATGTCATCAGACACCCGGCTCATATTACCATATATGGTGGACGTGCGCGGATGCTAAAAAATATTGGACTAAAATCCACACATGGTTGGAAAAAATGACAAAAAAGCATATAGACTTGAAACCAGAGATATTTTTATTGGGAATAACACTGGGGTAGCTATTTTTGGCCGGGCAGGCTCAATGAAACCCCTTTTTAAATTTTTATCGACAAATGCTCTGAGTTCTTTCAGTTCTCTGGGGGACATGCAGTACATTTGTGGTTTTGGGAATTTAGCCCCTGGTAGGATTTTGATAGCGCAGTCTGTGGCACGATGGGGTGGGAGTTTATCACAAGCTTCCTCGCTAAATGCTTGGGCCAGGTCCTGGTACTCATTGGGGATGTTAATGGATTCAGCCGACTGTCCGGTCATGGCTGACTCTCTGTTCTCTGTTCCTTTCTTTATCCTTTCCTCTGAACTATTTGCAAATAGTATGTCTCTCTGGAATTGTACGGTTCCTCTCCTCCAATTTATTTTTGGATTCCATTTCTGCAGCCATGTGAGACCTAGGATCAGCGGCTCTTCCATTCCTGGGGCTACAATGAATGTGAGCATTTCTCTATGGTTCCCTAGTCTTATTTTTAATGGTTCTGTGGTAAACCTCGCTGGCTCCCCCCCCCCCCAACACTATAGTTCCATCTAATTGGCAGAAAGCAATGGGATTTTCCATTTCTTTCAGTTGGATCCCCAATTTCTCTGCAAGGGAGGGATTTATTAGGCATCGGGTGCATCCCGAATCCAGCAATGCTGCAACTTCCTCCCCTTTCCCTCGGCTGGGGATAAACAGTCTCAGAGGTAGGGTGATTGGTTCAATTGGATTGCTTACCAGTGGGTCATCTTCCAGATCGCTTTCGGACTGGCTCAGGTCCCCTCGGAGAATTGGGGGTTCTTCCTCTGGGTTGGTGGGGGATCGGAGTCCCACATCTACTCGGCCCCTCAGGCCAGTCTCCTTTCCTCGAGGGCTGGATGTTCCGGGTTTCCCACCTGCTGGGTGGTCTAGCTTTCTGGCAGGGGTCTTTGAATGGCATTCTGCTGCACGGTGTCCCTCCTTTCCACACTTAAAGCAACCAGATGTTCTTGGAGTCATGGTGGATTGCAGTTTGAAGACTTCCCGTTTCCCCAGGGGTGGGGATCTTTTCCAAGACTTGCCACTGCGGTACCGGTTTCGAGTCATGTCTATGTTTGCCTCCTCTGCCATCATGTACCATTCGTGCAACAGGTTTGGAGCCCCACGGGCCAGGCAGGCAGCATTTAGTCCATCTTTGAACCAACAGACTAGGATATCCTCTGGCCAGTCTACCCGGCTGGCAAGGTCATGAAATTCCTCGGTGTATTCTGCTACTGGGCGACGGCCTTGTTTTACGACTCTAATGCGGTTGCAGGCTTTTTTGTCAGCAAGGGGGTCCTCAAAGCGGTGGCGTAAGGCTGTCATGAAGCGATTGAGGTTCCTTAATTCTGGGGCATTGACGTTGTGGAGCGTCACCATCCATCTGGCTGCTGCCCCTTCAAGGGCCAGGGTGACGATTCATACTCCTGCCCATATTCTTGCATGTAGGTGAGCACTTGCACCAGGAAAAATCCCAGTTTCTGGGGGTCTCCATCAAATTTTACCCCCAAGGGTGGGATCTTCCTCTGCAGTTGTATGTCTCTGGGTTAGCCAGGTTTAATCCCCTGATCTGGGGCATTTAGGGGTTGGGTACCTGGTATGGCTCCTGGTTCTTTGGCTTGTCCCTCTGCCTGCTCAATCTCCACTGGATCCGGGGTGGCGGCTCAGGTTCTCTCATTTTCTGGTTCCCTGGCTCTCCTGCATTGTCACCCTGGTGCATCCCTCACCTCGAGGTTCTCCAGGGCTTCCCTCATGAGGTGATTTATGTACCGTCTCATTCGGTCGTCAGCCAGTGGCTCCTCATCCCATTCATCCTGATTCGATAGGGCCTCCAGCTCCAATTTCCACCCAGGTTTACGATTGCCCCGGGTGAAGGTTACTCCTCTGCTTCTTCCATCCCAGCTGTCTCTTTTTCCTACACCTAGAGACCACCGGGGCTTGGTGGAGGTTTCGTAGGCAGCCTTGCTGCCTTCGATGGGGTGCACCAAGTCAGTATCTGGCTGGGTAACTGTCGACATTTCTCCCCAGCATTTGGCTTCCCCTTGGTCCTTTCTGTACTCAGATTTTCCTTTCTTGCAGGGTCCCCTCGGTAGAGTGAAGGTTTTTTTTGTTTTTGTTTTTAAATTCCTCTCCGGGCTGACCTCTATTGCAGACGCTGCTTTATGTCAGGCTACAGAACTTTTCCCATTCACTCAGCTAGAATGAACTTCTGAAAACATATCAAAACGTATCAAAAAGGAATCCTTTATTGAGATGAGACAATTCCTGTAGGAGTTCAAAGCAGCGTCTGAGGTCTCTCAGGCATACAGGGATACATAAGGGAGTTTAGAACCCCTCCCCTTATTTCGATGTTTATTTAGTGAAACAAAAGCCAGTATGTTAATTCCTCCCCACCCCTTTTGTAAGGAACGATCTTTTTTCACAGTTTCCCAGGGCATACCTAATTTCCCCCCCACCCCCTTTTTAGAACGAACTATTCAAGAGATTTCCAAGACACATCCCACTGTGGGATTTTTATGATCTTCTCATTTCCTGGTTGTGCCTCTCAGAGCTGATAGTTCTGGCCATCTGGCTTTTCTCCCTCCATTGTATCATGTGTGGGTTATACAAATTCGATATAAGATTAAATATATTCAGGTTACATCAAGAAAGGATTTCTTTATCAGCCTCCCCCGCCCCTTTTCTTCTTCCACTGAAGAAATGACAGATACACAGATCTGACACATATCTTTAAACATCTTAAAAACTAATTCTATTCTTATTCATATCAAAAAGGTTGCTTGGAATTACAGAAGCTCTCAGAATAGTATATACAATCCTTTCTCTTATGTTCTTACAGCAAAAATACAGATGTGATTTCCTTCCCCATATCTGTCTCCCTGCTCTGAGAATTTAAGGAAAGGTCTCCCTGCTCTGAGAATTTAAGGAAAGCTACAGGCATTTGCAGATGACCTAGTTTTTATCTTAGAAGATCCATTGGAAATGACCTAAGTTGTTAGAAAAAAAATAGAAGAATATGGTGAAGTGGCAGGACTGAAAATGAATAGAGAAAAAACTAAGATGCTCAGATATCACAGAAAAACAGAAAAAGGAATTAATGAAGAGACTGGATATTCAGATTACTAAGAAAATAAAATACTTAGGGATTCTCTTAACAGATAGATGTGTAACGATTAAGGAAGATAACTATCAGAAACTATTGCAACAAATTATGATTGATCTGGAAAAGTGGAAAGGTTTGCAATTATCACTAATAGGAAGAGCAGCAACAATTAAAATGAATATATTGCCAAGGTTACTATATTTATTTCAAACAGTCCCAATAAAGTTGGGGGAAAAAATACTTTGAGGATCTTAACAAAACAATATTGAAATTTATCTGGCAAGGGAAAAAAGCAAGAATTGGCTTAAAATGCTACAGGATGCAAGAGCGAGAGGGGCTTTTGAACTTCCTAATTGGGAACTATACTACCAACCTATAGCCTCAATGTGGATGAAAGAATGGATAGTATTGAAGAATACAAGACTGTTGACTTTGGAGGCACATGATCTATAATTGGGTTGGCATGCATTTTTATGGTATGGGAAAAACAAGATACATGGTTACTTTCAGAGCTACTACATAAGAAATGCTTTATTGTTAATATGGGAAAAAATTAGAGAACAGCACTATTTGAAAGTACCAGTTTGGCTTTCTACAATGGAAACACTCAATCATCTGAATATTTTTAATATGGGAAATATTGTAAAATACAAAGATATTTTAAAGGAAAGGGGTGAGCTTAAAACCAAATAAGAATTGGGTGAACAAGGGATCGATATGATATTCATATTTGCAAATACAGTTGAGATATGAAAAAGATGTTAAAACATATGGCTTTTATAAAGAACTGACAGAGTTGGATAAGATACTAACAGGAAGAGAAGAAAGATTGATAAAATTGTAGTTACTTATTGGGTATTACATTAGAAGAGGAACAAGTGAAGGAGAACTGATAGCATAGGTAAAGAATTTTGGTTATACAATAGCATTTAATGATTGGCAGAAACTATGGAATAGAAACTATAAGGTAACAATGTCAACTGCATACAAAGAGAACTTGTATAAGATGTTTTACAGATGGCATTTTGCACCAGCTAGGTTGGCAAAGATGTTCAAAGACAAATCAGCAAAGTGTTGGAAATGCCACCAAACACCTGGCACATACTATCATATGTGGTGGACATGTGTAGAAGCTAAAAATATTGGACAAAAATATGTTTGTGGAAAAGATGATACACCAAATTTAAGCAGATTTAAACCAGAAATATTCCTTTGGAGATCTTACCTGAAATTTACAGCAAAGAGAATGCATATCTGATTATTCATGTATTAACTGCAGCAAGAATTGTATTTGCTCAAAATTGGAAAGGGGAACAGATTCCTGCTGAAGAAAATGTGAATAGGATAATACTAGAATGTGCACAAATGAATAGACTAACATTTGCAATTAAAGAAAGACAGCAAATTGAATATTACAAAGTATGGGAATTATTTTACCAATGGTTAGAGAAAAAATATGAAAGCTAAATATAGGTAATGGATTAGTCAAGAATGTTGAAGTATAGTAGATACGTTAATAAAAGTAAAAAAGCTAAGAAGAAGGGTAAAGGGATAGAGACATTAAGTATATTAAGATAAGATTAGAGAATATTGTTTTTAAAGCTTTTATTTTTTAAGACAAACATATACAAACAATACATAAAAACATAAAACCATCTTCCATTTTATATACATACAGTGTGTCAGTTGGTTACGAATCTTTTGTGCAATCCTTTCATAGTCATTACTCACAGTTTATATAAATTTCACATTGTCAAACTAACATATGGTTATATATTTATCAATTATTAATGATCCATGACTGAACTATTTATTCCATCATTTTATACGAGATATTCCAAATTTTATTTTAAAATTTATATTGTGCTTTCATCCAATGGTTATATATGTCTACATTATATTTTATATCAATCTAATAAACTTCTATAACAAAATTATCTATTCTGTTACAATTCCATGTCTTTTTATCCAACCATTGACAAAACAAATCCCATATCATATAAATTTTTTTATTTTCTTGTTCTCTGATTTCAAATGTCAATTTATTCATTTCAGCACAGTCCATAATTTTCTTAATAACTTCCTCCTCAGGGGTGGGATTCACATTTTTTAACAACCGGTTCTGTGGGCATAGCTTAGTTGGTGGGTATGGCTTGGTGGTCATGTGACTGGGTGGGCGTGGCCAACTCAATATCACTCACATCGAGGCACGCATCTCCTCGCCTGGCCTCTCATGACTGTGGGGATGTTGCAACAGTCGTAAGTGTGAAAAATGGTCATAAGTCACTTTTTTCAGTGCCATTTAAAAGCAAACTTTATTGATTATACAACTAAAATAACAAACAAACACATACACAACATAAAGAAAAAAAAGGAAAAGAAAAATAATAAAAACAAACAATTCCATTATCAACCGTCTGTGGTTCCTTATTTGATATCATTATTGGTGTCATATTTACAAATAAGTCTTATTGCGAATGTGTAATTACTACCTCTATTACAATTTAACAAAATTTACTAATATATTTTCCATTTTTGTTCTATCCAATCATACCAACATTGCCAGCTTTTATAATATTCTGATGATTCTTTATCCTTAAGTGCTAGGGTTAATTTAGCCATCTCTGCACAGGCTGTTATTTTCTGAATGATCATTTCCTCTGTTGGAATGTCAGCTTGTTTCCAATACTGTGCAAAGGCTAATCTGGCTGCAGTAAGAATGTGCAATATTATATATTTAGCTTTTTTAGAAAGTTGTCTATTAAATATCCCTAATAGGAAGAATTCTGATTTTAATTCAATCTGCGCCGTCGTTATTTCCTCTAACCATTTTTTTATTCTACGCCGGTATCTTTGGGTTTCAGTGCAGGACCACCACATATGAAATAATGTTTCGTGTTTCTTTTTACATTTACAGCAATTCGGATTCATGTTAGGAGACATCTTCGCTATTCTCGAGGGGGAGAGGTACCATCTATAAACATTTTATAGGCATTTTCTTTATATGTTGCTGATTTTGTGATTTTATTATTCCTGATCCAGACCTTTCCCCATTCTGATAATGTGATGCTACGTCCTATATTTCTACTCCAAGCTATCATGTTGCCTTTGACTACTTCCTCTTCTAATTCTATCTCTAATGGATAATTATAGAATTTGGCGTTTTTTTTATCTTTTTTTATCTTTTTTATCTATTTTTTTTATTCCCGAGGGCATAAGTGCACGCAGCAAAGAAAGCCCTTCGCTTTGGACAAATGGAGGTGCTGAAGCTTGCTCTGGGTTTTATGTTACCTTTTCTTGCTAGTACCGGTTTTATGGTCAATACTATCAGGAAGCTCTCACATTTTGTTGAGGCTTTAAACAGGATTCATTGGACCAGATCTCCACCCTAAAAATTCCTTTTCCCCAATGTATTATAGTGCCAATTCTGAAGAAGGCAAAACCAAAATGTACTGGTAAATTACAAGGAAAACACACACACACACACTCCCTTCTAACCCTGCTGGAGCAGGTGATTGGACTAGAATAGATATCTCATTATCTTTCTCCTCCCTCCCTCCCTCCTTCTTTATTTCTTTTTCTTTCTGTCCCTTCCTTCCATTCCCCCCTCTTTCTTTGTCCCTTTTTCTTTCTTTCCCTTTTCTCTTTATTTTCTCTCTCTCTTTCCCTCTCTCAGGCTCATCCCTTTGGATCAGGGGTCGCCAAACTTTTGGACCTCAGGGACCACCAAACTCATAATTTTAAATCCCAGAGACCACTAATAAGAATTTTGACTGACGGTGGCTTTCTGGCGTTGGTGGGAGAGAGAGAGAGAGAGATCTGATCCAACCTCTCTCTCTCCTTCTCTCTCACAAACACAGGCAGGGGTGGGATTTAGACCCCTGATCTAAAGCTGTCAAAACTCCAAAAACTGGTCAAGTAGCTCTGGGGAGGCCAGTCATAAATTAGAACACTTGCTAAACAACTGGTCATTAAGTGAGGACCACTTGTATTCGGTTTGCCAGTCACCTGGCCACGCCCACCCAGTCACATGACCAGCAAGCCACGCCCACCCAGTCATGTGACCAGAAAACCACACCCTCAAATTAGGCCACACCCACAGAAATTTGAATCCCACCCCTGAAGTTTGTCCAACAGAAACAATGTGGGTTTTTTTTGAGAGACAGAGATTAGCTGAGATACAAAGGAAAGAAAATGAACTTTAAAATAGCTGGGAAGTAAAAGTATTTTGAAACAAATAAAAGTTTATAATGACAATTTTCTAGGTTGATTGTTAAACACACACACACACCACCCAAGTAAATTAAGGTAAGGTAAAGTAAGGAAAAGAAAAGAAGAAAGATAAACCAGGAAATAATTTATAAACTAAGAAAGAAAGAGGAGAAAAATCAGGAAACTTTCCAAATCCACATAAAACAAGATGGGCCAGCCTGTCTTTCCTTGCAATTATATAATTATTCTTGAGAATCATTTCTGTTTTCAAATAAATGAAATAAGGCAAAGCATTAAAAAAAAAACCTCTAGAATCTCCAAACCTATTACCCTCATAATTAAACCAAGCAGAAATAGCTAGGTCAACATGTGAAAGGGAAAGAAAACTATAATATTTATTAAAATCCCATGGGAAGGAGTCAGTTTCTCCAATGCCTCTTCATTATATTTTCTTTCTTTTCTGCTACTTCCTCAAAATTGATTGGGGAAATTTCTGTTTCTTTTTAAAATGAGACTCTAGGCTATTATTGCAAGAGTACCTTTGCTGACCCACTGAACTTAATTCAAACGATGATGTCGGTCTCTACAGGGTCTCTCTGCATCGCGATGAGAATCGCCTTCTCCGCACTGCAACTCGAGTCTCCCCGCACAAGCAATAGCTTGCTTTACAGCCCTTCAAAGCCCTTATTAGCCGAGCGTAATTTACAGGAAGTGTGAGAGACTTGATTTGTGGATTTTGGGAAGATTGGAAGGACAAATCTGAGACCGGGGGTGGGGGAGTTCCGAAGTGAGGAAATAAACAGCTTTATCATAACTTTAAATATTCCTTGAACGAAACCTAATAACTTACTGGACTCTTTTTGGATTATTGGCTTGGAGCTGTAATAAGTGGAGGAGATCTATTAAATGAAAAGACTATATGAAATGTAGAGAGTGACATGCAAGACTTTTAAACAAAAGGAGGAACAGTTATAGTGGAGAGTGCAGTGAGACTGTAAAACCAGACACATTACTCAGCAAGATTGTGCTTCCGGTGTGTTTGGTGAAGGAACTCTCTGGTTTAGAGATGAAGAATTGAACAGCTATATCAAGACACTTTATGCCTTTTAACTCCTGCTGATTGTATTAATTATTTCTGGACACCAACTGTTTTTCGAATGTGGTAAACGTGATACATATATGGTTTAATTGATATATTAGTAAATATTGAAGTTCATATCTGGGTTTAATACATAGAAAAAAAAGGAGATGATAATTAATTATTTAAGTATTGATATTTGACTATAGGCATTGACTGTATTAGATTAAATAATTAATTGTGATTAATTGTGATTACTATAGATTAAATAATTAACTGTTGTATAGCAAGTTAGATTTGTAAACATTTGAAATACTGTTCTATAATATTGATATTTAGATTAGGAATTTCATAGCACTTATAGATATACAGATTAGTAGTACTTAAAATATAAATAGAGGAATTTGATACAATATTTAGATCTAAAAACCCAGGTATTTGATTTAGAAAATAGCCTTAAAACTGTTTTGGAGAATATATATATTGATAAGAGTGATTAGTTTATTAACATATTAAATTAATTAGAGCAGTAACCATTGCCATTTGATACTCTTCAAAAGTGAATGCTAATTTGGCATAACGTATTTAGTATAATACAAAAACAGAAACAAATTTTACAAGAAATGACCTCTACAACTAATACAACACTTAAATCTGGGAAGAAGATTACCTCAACACAAACAACTGTGGTGGTATCGCCCTCAGTGATGGCACAAAAGACAATTGAGGAAATACTATCTGGAGATAAACAACCTCCCATCACGAATGCCAATATCCAAGTGACTCTTCTTACTTTACAAAAATCTATGCTGAAACTTCAGGAAATAATGATGAAAAACCATACTGAAACAAGAGCTGATACAAATGATTTAAAAGAAGAGATGGGGAACTTAAAGGCAGAAATGAAATTAGACATCTCAAAGCTGGGTCAAAAAATTGAAAGAATACAGCAAGCACTAGAGAGAAACGAATCAACAATAAAGGAGGTTGAGAAAAGGATGGAACAAACTGAGAAGAAGCTGGAAATGGTTGGTGAGCAACTAAGAAACGTGAGCAAAGAAATGGACGACTCCTTGGTCTATCTGGAAATGGACAAGGCCTCAGCATATCTGAGATTCCAGAACATAATGGAATCTAAAGAAGAGGATTTGGAATAAGTGATGCCAGGAATATTAGCAGAACTGTTGGAAAAAGATAAGGATGATATTCTGAAAGAACTAGACAAAGTCTACAGAGTGAGCACAAATTACACAAGACGTCTTAAATATCCAAAAGAGGTCCACGTAAGATTTGCCAGAAGAAAGGTTCGGGATGTTATATATAAAATATCTAGAGAAGAAACAATTACATATAAAGGAAAAGAAGTCGGTGCTTAAACAAATCCCAAGAAGAGTAAGAGAACAAAGGCGAGACTATAAATTCTTGGCGAACCAATTAAACCAAAAAGGCATTATATTTAGATGGCTAATCCCAGAGTGGATGTTAATTTCATGGGAAGAAAGAAAAATCAGAGTAGATTCCATGGAAAAAGCCCAAGAATTCTATGAACGATTGGTAGGCCCCGAAGAATCGAGTAGTAAAGATGAACTAGAATCAAATTTGCAAGATGATCAAGACTATCAAAAGAATAGTGATAGGACTCAAAAAACATACAACAACAACAAGAGAGAGAAGAACCAAAGACACATAATCAGCTACAAAGAGAGACAGGAGTAACTACAAGACAAAGAGCAAGAATCAATTAGGTAATGGACGAGGAAAAGAAAATATTACCAATTAATATGAATGGCCTGAACTCTAGGATAAAAAGGAAAAGAATATTAACCAAACTAATTAAATAAAATGCAGATATAATATGCTTACAAGAAACTCATAAGGAAGGAAGATGAAAAATATCTAAAATGCCACAAGCTAGGGAATTTGTATACGTCGCCAGCAGACCTCGGGAAAAAGAAAGGGATAGCAGTATAGTGAAAGAGGATATGAAAGCAGAGCTAATTTGGACAGATCCCAATGGAAGAATTCTGGTATTACAAATTTGGATTAAATCAATCCCAATTCTACTAGTAGTAATTTATGCTCCTAACGACAACCAAAAGGAATTTTTTAAACAACTACCTGGAAAAATAGTGGAACTAGAAAAAAGGAATATTTGTATCTAGGGGGACTTCAATGCCATTGTGGACCATCAGAAATATCACAGTAGTGGTGGGGGAAAGAGGAAAAAGAGAGAATTACCGAAAGCATGTGAGGAAATGATGATTGAACTAAATTTGATAGATATATGGAGGAAATTAAATCCGGAGAAAAAGCTATTTATATTTTATTTCAATCCACATCAGTCATGGACACAAATTGATATGGTGTGGATGAATGGTGAGCTAGCAAATGAGTTAAAAGAGATTGAAATTTTACCTAACGAATGGAAAGATCATAATCCGATTCAGATAGTGTGGAAAGGTAGGAAAAAACCAAGGAAAAAGTGGGCTCTAAATGCACAGCTAACTAAAGAGAAAGAATTTATGAATAAACTTAAGGAGGAATTAGACTACTTCTTAAAAGAAAATAATAATGAGGCAACTACGAAACAGAATATTTGGGACACAATGAAGGCAATAATAAGAGGCATAACGATATCATACATTGCTAGGAGAAATAAAGAAAAATTTGCCCAACAAAACAAATTAAAACAAAGAATTAAAGAATTAGAAATCCAGTTACAAAACACCCGAAAAGATTGTAAATTGCAAAACCAGATGATAATAACTAAATAAAAATTAAATTTAATTGAATAGGAAGGAATGGTTTCAAAGTTGAATATAGCTAGACAGATATACTTTGAACAGGCCAATAAACCAGGAAGATGGTTGTCCTATAAACTTAAAAAAGAGAAACAGAAAAGATTGATTTACCAATTAATAGATGAAAATGGGGATGCCCAACAGGGAATAGAACAGAAAAGAGAAATTGCATGTAAATTTTTTGAAGACCTTTATAAAAAGAAGGAGCCAAATGAGGACATGATAAGAAACTATTTGGGTGCAACAAAAGATAAAATAATCGGGGAGGAGATGAAGGAAATGTTAATTAGAGATATTATGTGGCCTGAGCTAAAAACAGCAGTAGAAAATGAAAAGAACAACAAAACCCCAGGACCTGATGGGATTCCAGGGGAACTATATAAGAAAATAGGAGAAGAAATAGGACCTCTCATGCTGGAAGTATATAATGAAGTTCTACTTGCAGCTAGAATGCCGGATTCATGGAAGGAGACACTGATCTCGTTGATCCCGAAAGAAGTCTCAGATTCATGACTCATACAAAATTATAGACCAATCTCTCTGTTAAATACTGATTATAAAATATTTACTACAATTATAGCAAATAGACTAAAAAAAATACTGAATGAATATATACATAAAGATCAAAATGGATTTCTTCCCAATAGACAAATTAGGAACAATTTAAGAATAGTGTTAAATGTCTTGGAATACTAAGAAGCCCATCCAGAAAAACAAATAGCCCTTGTATTCTTGGATGCACAGAGGGCTTTTGACAACCTAAATTGGCAATTTCTAATTCAACAAATTTACAATATGAATTTAGGCACTAAATTCGAAAACATCGTGACTACAATTTACGACTTACAAAAGGTGAATATTATAATTAATGGAGAGTATACGCGCTCAATAAAAATCGAGAAAGGAGTTAGGCAGGGGTGTCCATTATCTCCCCTGCTATTCATATTATCTTTGGAAACATTGCTTACATGAATTAGACAGAACCCAGGAATAAAGGGGCGAAAAAATTAAGAAAGAAGAATACAAACTGCAGTCATTTGCGGATGATATGGTTTTCTTTAATAGAGGAACCAATTGAAACAGGTCAAGAACTACTGAAAGAGTTAGATCAATTTGGGAAAGTTGCAGGACTTAAAATTAATAGAGAAAAATGAAATTAATAACTAAAAATCTAACAGAAAAACAGAAATTAAAATTGGAAAGGATAATGGGATTACAAGTGGTAAAAAAAATTAAATACTTAGGAATTTGGCTGACAGCTCATTGCAAAACCCTAATGGAAAATAATTATAGTAAATTATTACAACAAGTCAAAAAAGACTTAGAGCTATGGGTTAAATAGCAAATCTCCCTATTAGGGAGGATTGCTACTATTAAAATGAACATTCTTCCTAAATTTATCTATTTATTCCAAACAATACCAATAAAAATACATAAAAATTATTTTGTGGAACTTAATAGGATAACCACAAAATGTATTTGGCAAGGCAAAAAACCGAGGATAAATCTAAAGGCAATGCAAGATATGAAGAGCAGGGGGGGGGTATGGCACTCCCAAATGGGGAACTATACTATAGCGCAGCCTCCTTACTTTAGTTGAAAGAGTGGGTAAACTTGTCGAATAAAAGAATCCTATTCCTAGAAGGTCATGACTTACAGAGGGGATGGCAAGCATTTTTATGGGACACCAGAAAAATCAAACAAAATTATTTTCACAGACATATAATTAGAGACTCTTTATTGGCTAATTGGAATAAAATAAAAACAAACATTATCTAAAAATCCCAATTTGGATCTCAACGATGGAGGCGATGATACATCCAAATAATTTGGATCTTAACAAGATGATAAAATACAAAGGCCTTCTAGATGCACAAGGAACTTTAAAATCTTGGCCGGATCTCCAAGAACAAGGGCTAGGAGAAGACCGGTGGGCTTACCTGCAAATTCAAAATAGACACAGTCAGGATAAGAAAAATTTCAGAATTTACGGTAAGCTACAACAACTACAACAGCCACTGTAACTTTAAATGATCACTCCACACAAGCAAAGTACCAGCAAAGGAGGGGGGAAAAAACTCCAGAGAAGTTCCTGAGACAGGAAGTCTAGTCCTGCCAAGAATGTAATAAGGGTTAATGGAGAGGCAGTTTCTGTAAGCAACACCAGAATGTTTCCTTCCTGCCTTCCTTACAGGATTAGGCCAATAATTTCTTCTAACAACCAGTTCTCCGAACTGCTTAGAATGTTAATAACCAGTTCTAGCGAACTGGTAGAATTCCACCCCTGTTCCTCCTGCATAGGTATTTTATCATTTTTCCAATTCTTAGCAAATACAATTCTAGCTGCTGTTAAAACATTTACAATCAAATATTTCAGCACTTTGTTGTATATTACCAGTATGATTCCCAATAAAAAGATCTCTGGTTTAAAGTCTATATATTGTTTTATCATTTTTTCTAACCATGTGTGGATTTTAGTCCAATATTTTTTTGCATCTGAGCATGTCCACCACATGTGGTAATATGAACCAGATATCTGATGACATTTGCAACATTTATCCGATTTATTCTTAAACATTCCTGCAAGTCTCGTCAGAGGTAGATGCCACCTGTAAAACATTGTATACAAATTTTCTATATATGCAGTTGACATTGTCATTTTATAGTTTTGAGACCACAATTTTTGCCATTTTTCTAAGTCAATCCCATATCCAAAACTTTTCCCCCAAGCAATCATCGTTTCTTTAACTTGTTCCTCCTCCAGTTTAAATTCTAAGAAATGTCCATAGTTTTCTAATTACCTTTTCATCAGTACCCATCAAAATTTTGTCTAAATCAGTCAACTTACCATAAATACCTTCTGTTTTAGAATCTTTATCAAATCTAGATTGTATTTGCAAATATGAAAACCAGTTCATTTTTACACCTTGTTCTTCCAACGCTTGCATAGATTTAAGTTCACCCTTTTCATTCACTATCTCCCCATATCTAACTGTTTGTTCCTTTTTATATATTATTGGATAAGAAAAAGCTTCAATGGTAGATATCCATAGTGGAATTTTTAAGTAGTATTGTCTTTTTATCTTCTCCCAATTCAAAAACAGTGCCTCTCGAATATAATGTCTTCTAAAATACCCCTGTGCTTTAGTTCCCTTATACCAGAGGAAAGCATGCCACCCCAACAGCAAGTCATGCCCTTCTAAGGTCAATAGTCTACTGTTCCTTAATGTTATCCATTCCTTTACCCACATCAAACTTGTCACCTGGTAATATAACTCCCAACTGGGCAAGGCAAACCCTCCTCTTATACTAGTATCTTGTAACAGTTTTAGTTTTTTTTTAATTTTATTGGTTTTTAAAAACAAACATAAACAAACAAAACATAAAAACATCAAACTATCTTCCATAGGTGTAGTTTTATTCCAATTTTGGTTTTATTCTTGCTTTTTTACCCTGCCAAATATATTTCAACACAATTCGATTTAAGTCTTCAAAAAACTCTTTCCCTAATCGGATTGGAATTGTCTGGAATAAATATAAAATTCTAGGCAATACATTCATCTTAATTGTAGATATTCTCCCAAGCAATGATAATTGAAGTTTTTCCCATTTTATCCGATCTGTCGCAATCTGCTGTTTGAGTTTAACATAGTTATCCTCCTTCAGTGTGCTACATCTTGGTGTAATATATATCCCTAAATACTTGACCTTGTTTGTGACCTATATTTCTAAAATTTCTTCCAACTCTTTCTTTCATCTTGCTATCATATTCTTTGTTAATATCTTTGTTTCATCTTTATTTATTTTCAAACCTGCTACTTTTCCATATTCTTCTATTTTTTCTATTAATTTAGGTGCTGTTTCCAATGGATCTTCTAATATGAATACCAGGTCATCTGCAAAAGCTTGCAATTTATACTCTTCCTTTTTGATGTTGATTCCTTTTATTTCTTTTTCTTCTCTGATGTTCCTATTTAACACTTCCAATGTTAACACAAACAGCAGAGGTGACAGTGGACAACCTTGCCTTGTCCCTTTTCTTATATCTATAGATTCTGTTAATTTTCCATTTTCCATAACCTTTCCAGTTTGTTCATGGTATATCATTTCAATGGCTTGGATAAATTTTTTACCAAAGCCCATTTGTATCAATCGAAGTAAAGTGAATCGCCAACTCACATTGTCAAAGGCTTTTTGTGCATCTAAAAACATCAAGGCCATTTGCTTCTCAGGATGCGCTTCATAATATTCCAAAGTATCCAAAATAATTCTCACATTGTCTTTGATTTGTCTCTTTGGCAGAAATCCATTTTGGTCAATATGGATAAAGTTATTTAAGTATCTTTTCAGTCTTTCTGCCAAGATTGAAGCAAAGATTTTATAGTCTGAGTTTAATAGGTATATAGGTCTATAATTTTTAACTTGCTGCAGGTCTGTATCCTCCTTCGGTATAAGTGTAATATATGCTTCTGATCATGTTTTGGGTATTCTTTTCTTTAGCATAACTTCATTCATAACTTCTAAGAGGTGAAGATTCAATATTTCCTGAAAAGTCTTATAGAATTTCCCTGGCAAACCGTCTGGACCTGGTGCTTTCCCAACATTCTGTTTTTTGAAGGCTTCTCTTAATTCCATCATTGTTATATTCCCTTCTAGCATTGTTTCAATATTTTAGGTATCTGAGGTAAATTCACTTTCTGTAGATATTACTTAACTTTTTCTTCTTGAATATTCTCTTGAAAATACAATTTTCCATAGTAATCTTGTATAATGTTTTTTTTTCTCCTCATTTCCATAACAAACATGTCCTTCTTCATTTATTAATTGACTAATCCTTCTTGATTCTCTTTCCTTTCTCAGTTTATAAGATAGCCATCTGCCTGGTTTGTTTGCATCTTCAAAGTAATTCTGTTTAGCATTTTTAATTTTTTGTGCTAGTTCCTCTTTTTTCCATTAGTCCCATTTTATGTTTAATTATACCCATTTTATTTTTAATGTCTTTTTTGTGGGGAATTCTGTAAATCTTTTTCCAATCTTTTAGAATCATCCTCCAATATTTTGAAAGTCTTTTTCTGTTTTATATTTCTTTTCCTTGTATAGTCTATTATCAAGCCTCTCGTGTAGGCCTTCATTGTGTCTCAGAGATTCTGTAAAGATGTATCCTCTTTTCTATTTTCTTTAAAAAAGAAAACAAGTTCATTCTCTATTTTCTGTTTAAAGTCTTTTTCTTTTAAGATCGTATTATTTAAAGTCCATCTAGATCTTCTCTTGTATCCTTTCCAAATAACTGTCACTGGATTATGGTCTGCCCAAGTGCTTGTTTCTATTTCAATCTCTCGTATGTTAGTCAGTAATTCTGCTGACATCCATATCATATCTATTCTAGACCATGATGCATGCCTGTTTGAGTAAAAAATGTATTGCTTACTTTCCACATTTCTCTCTCTCCATGCATCTTTTAAATTAAATTCTTCTGTTATTCGAAAGAAAGATTTTGGTAATATCTTTCTAGCTTTCTTTGTTGATTTCTGCATTTTATAGTCCAACCGATCATTAATTATTCCATTGAGATCTCCAATCATACAAATATTAACATAGTCCAATTCAATTATTTTCATATGTAATTTCCTGTAAAATTCTTCTTGGTTATCGTTCAGAGCATAAGTTGCAATTAAAAGTGTTTTAACATTATTGTCCATTATTTCCACCATCAAAATCCTTCCATCGTCATCTGTATAGATTAGTTCTGCTAAAATTGTGTCCTTAATATATAATGACACACCCCTTTTTTTAGATTGTGCCAGCGACATAAATAATTTCCCTAATTTTTTTTGTTTTAATATATATTCATGTTGTTTTTTGATATGTACTTCTTGTAAGCAGATTATATCAAATTTTAATTTGTCTAATTTGTGAAATACTTTCCTTCTTTTAGTAGCCAAATTAAGTCCATTTATGTTAATCGTAATCAATTTTCTTTCATCCATGTTAAGCTTTATAAGGGGGTTTTATTGCTCTCGTAGATCTTAATTCTCGTTGCTCTCTGGGCACACTGCCTACTGCACCTTCTTCTTTTTCTTTTTCAATTACTGCTATACACTCCTCTTGGAATTCAATTAATGACTCTTCCTTTCTTGCTTCTTCCTCCTTTCCTCTAAAGTATTCTAAGTAGAATAGCTTAGCTTTTTCAACTGTGTCAATTCTGTGTCTTTGTTCCTGCCAAGTGAACAAGAGGCCTTCTGGCATCAACCATCTGTAGTTTACTCCTCTTTTAAGTAACTCTTTAGTCAATAATAAATATTCTTCTCATCTCTCTTACTCTTCTTGGTATCTGTTTCAGCACCACAATTTCTTTGTCTTTATATTTTAGTGTTTTCTCTCTTGCCACCTGCAGTATCTGTGTCTTAGTAAATCTGATATAGACTTCTCTTGGTAGTCTGTTTCTCATTGCATATCTTGTATAAACATGGAACACTTCATCCATCCCATCCATCATCTTCTCTTTGGTTATCTCTAGAGCTTCTGCCAATATTTCTGTCATTATTTTGGCAAGATTTTCACCTTTTCCTTCTACATTTTGAAATCTTAGGTAGAATTCTGATCTATCAATTTCCCATCCTAATGGTTCACACCTGCCCTTCTCAACATCGCTCATTCGAGTATCAATATCTCCAATTTTATTGTCTCTTTGTGTATCTTCTTCAATTTTTTAAAATCTGTCTTCATATTTCATCTTCATCTGTTGAATATTTTCTACTTTCTCATCTGTCTTTTCAGTTCTTTGCTCAGTGTTCTCCATTCTCTTTTCAATCTTCTGAATTCCTTGCATAATCATCTGTAATGTCACTTCCTTCTCTTTCTCCTGTTGTAAGATTGTCTGTATTGACCATTGTCCTCCAGATGGTGAAGAGGCTATTGGTACTGAGGAAGCTGGGGCTGTTGTCTTTCTGCTCATCTTGTAGTACTTATCTGTAAAGAAAGAAAGAGAAAAAAGAGAAAAGGAAAAAGGAAAATAAAAGGAGCACAGGCAGGCATTTGCCACTCCAAAAAATAAAAAGGGAAAAAAATCTTCAGGCACTTGTATACCTTAATCCAATTATTTCTCTCAATAAGAAGGAAAAAAGGAAGAGAGCAAAAAATAAAAAATAAAGAATCTACATTCTAGTTCCTGGAATAAAAGGTTGAAATCCAAATATAAAAATCCAACTGAAGGAGAAGTAAAAGAGGGAGTGAAAAGTAACAAACAGTTCTAATGTGAAGCCAGCCACTGCCGCTGAATATCCAAGGCTGTTAGATAAACCAACTCAAAGTTTTTATTTCCAGTATTTTCAAGGTCACTTCAATCTTCTTTCTTTCAATTTCAACTCCAGACTCTAATTATCTATAGTTTCACAAATGGACACCTGCATAAACAATTTGCCATGCTCATCCCACTATCTTTTCCAGTGCAAAACTCAGAGTCCTTGAGTATAACACGGATGCATAAACAAGTAGAAGAAAAAGAAACAATATGTCCAAGCCTCTAGATGGCAGTGCTACTTTTTTTTCCTTCACTTTCACTGCCCCCTCATGTATCCAATGCCAGGAACAAAAGGAAAAAAATAAAATCCTTTCTTTTAAAAAGGAAATAAATCCCAGGTCAAAAAAGAGTCTTGGTCAAAACACACTTTCAAAAAATTGTTAAGAAAATACAAACAAGAATAAATTTTTTTAAAAAGGTTCTGTCCAATTTAAAATTAAGAAGCTTTGCCAAGTTCTAAGTTTCAATAAAAAGGAAAAAAAAAACCTTTCACTTTAACTAGCTTAATTTCGCCACTTAAACTCTTTTCTCTTCACTTTTAATTCACTTTAAGTCTTTCAGGGTGTTCTCTTCAAGAAATAATAAGTAAAAGTTCATCTCACCAAACTGTCACACTTTCTTTCAATCTCTTCCGTTCTGGAGCTGTCCCAGCTTCGGCAGCTTGAATGGCTGCCTCTCTACCACTGGCAAAAGGGCTTTTCCTGGTTCAACCAGGGACTTTGCGAGGTCCCTGGGATCAACAGGACGTGCCCTCCTCAGTCACAATCTCTTAGGTCTGGTGGGACCGTCCTGCAATGGAGATATTAGCGGCAATCTTGGAGCTTCAAGATCGTACGCTGTACCGCCAAGACGCCAGCTCCGCCCCTCCCAAGATTAGAGAATATTAATGTAATGAATATGACTGTAAATATCAACTGTATTGCACAAGATATTTGTACTCAGATGACACATCATCAAATGGAAGAATATATGTTTGTAATAAAAATAAAATAAAAATTTTAATTTAAAAAAAAGGAAAGGTGGACTGGATATATCATTCTGAGAGCTTCTATATATCCCTTCCTATAATAACTGGGCAACAGAACATTCATAATTCCTAATAGTAATTTAAAAATACAAAGGTGAATGAGTTCAATTGTCAGAAGAGGGCTTGAATCCCAAAGAATAGCATCTGGTTACCCACATCTGAGGAATCTCAAAGAGGACAAAACTTATGCCTCCTAGTGGTCCATGTATTAGAGATTACAGGAGTCAAATACAGCACATTTAGAAAATTCAGGAAAATTGTGTTGCATGGTGGGAGACTGATTGATCAACTCTTTCAACCTGCTTACACGACTTCACTTCTTCATGGCAAGTAATAGAATATGTCCTTTAGGTGCAGAGGGGATGACAGTGAGGCAAGAAAAAGCTCAACTATCAGGTGACTTTGGATTAAAGAGGAGAGGATTCCTTCTATTCTTTATGATAATTGGCATTATTGTTCCAATATTATCTACAGGCTTATAAGAATAATGCTGTTTTGATATGTTAGTTTAAATTGTAGCCCTGATTCTTGATGATGGGAAATTCAAGGCTAGAGTGAGAAATCAAAAACCATCCCACAAGGCAAACATCTGCAGAAATAATACAGATGTTTCCATAGATTCAATAAGACTTGAACTCAGCTTCCAGACAACTTTATGCTCATATTTATTTTGTAATTTCCAAAGCCATGGAGGTAAGATGGCAAACACAGCTTGGTGCCTATCAATGTAGAAAACTGAGTACAGCCAGCTCACTCAAAGTTAAGTTGAAAACATTTAATAGTATACTATGGCTTCAAGGTTTTATTCCCTCATCCTTGAAATTCTGAGTCATTATCTTTATAGTTTATGACCCAGACCTTGGAGAGAAACAAAGAGAGTGAAGAGAAAATAATTGGAGCTTTTAAGGCCAGGTTACTAAGGTAGAAGCAAAGTAAAACAAACGTATTAATTAACATCTGGCATTTATTCCTTTTTTTGCAAATGCAAATCCAGAATATATGTGACATTGCTTTAAGAAATTACTATGAACTGTATTGTTAAGCTTTGGTTAAAGAATTTTTGTGGCAGGTTTGCGCCTAAAGCAAGAGGAATTTAAAAATGGATTTAAACAAGCATTTTCATTAAACAGAAATATGTAGGCAGTTTTGTTTTATACAGAATGCTTCCAATTTGGGGAATGTGTTTTTCAGCAAAGGACAAAGGATCAAAGATCCTGAAAATAGAGGGAAGGGAGGGGGAGAGAAAGAGAGAGAAGTCAGCCAGGGGCAGAAGTAAATCAAAGAGTAGGAGTGTGTGTGTGTGTGTGTCTGTGTGTTTTCATAGATTTTTACAGGTACAGGTACGCCAAGACCTGCATGTGTGTGTGTGTGTGTGTGTGTGTGTGTGTGTGTGTGTGTAGGTCTAGGTGTGTTCGGGTCTTTTCCCGTGTAAGATTAAGAGTATCTTGGAGACGTTTTGGCGAAGTCCCACTTGCCATCCTCAGGCTGGTGCTTTCAGCTTCGTGTCAGTGCAAGCAGTGCAAGCAGTGCACTGGCACAAAGCCAAAAGCACCAGCCTGAGGATGGCGAGTGGGACCTCACCGAAACATCACCAAGATACTCTTAATCTTACATGGGAAAAGACCCGAACACACCTAGACCTACATACCTGTACCCGTGAAAATCTACGAATATATATATATATATATATAAAATGTGTGTGTGTGTGTGTGTGTGTGTGTGTGTACGTACGTATGTATATATACCCCTTGATTTACTTATATATATATATATATAATTTGATTTGTCAATCGCTTACAAGATAATAGGTATAAGTATAAACATAATTATGAGTACATGAAATGGATACATATAAGAAAAATAAAAAGAAACAATAGGACAGGGACAGTAGGCACGTTGGTGCACCTATGCATGCCCCCTACAGACCTCTTAGGAAAGGGGTGAGGTCAATAGTAGACAGTCTAAGGTTAAAGTTTTTGGGATTTGGGGAAGAAACGAGAGTCAGATAGAGTATTCCAGACATTGACCACTCTGTTGCTGAAGTCATATTTCCTGCAATCAAGTTTAGTGTGATTAACCTTGAGTTTGTATCTATTGTGTGCTCTTGTATTGTTATGGTTGAAGCTAAAGTATTCATTGACAGGTAGGACATTGCAATGTATAATTTTATATACTATACTTAGATCGGACCAAAGGCGGCGTAGTTCTAGGTTTTCTAGGTCTAGAATTTTAAGTCTGGTGGCATAAGGTATTCTGCAATGAGTAGAGGAGCAGAGAATCCTTCTTATGAAATATTTCTGGACTTTCTCAACTGTGTTAATATCAGATATGTATGAGCTGTATTCAAGTATTGGTCTAGCAAATGTTTTGTATGCTCTAGTAGTAGTGTGATATTACCAGAGAAAAAGGTATGTAGGATTAGGTTAACAACTCTTAATGCCTTTTTGGCTATGTAGTTACAGTGGGCTCTAGCACTCAGATCATTAGAGATGAGTACTCCAAAGTCCTTGACAGAGTTTGGATCATCAACAAGGTCTTGACTATTCAGCTTGTGTTTTATTTTCTGAATTTTTTGCCAATATGTAAGACAGAGCATTTATTTGTTGAGATTTGAAGTTGCCATTTGTTTGACCATTCTGATACATAGTTGAGGTCTTTTTGAAGGGTAGCAGTATTGTCTGTGGTGTTGAATAGCTTTACATCATCAGCGAAGAGAATGCAGTTGCTCTTAATATGATCACAGAGGTCATTTATGTAGAGTATGAAGAGAGTTGATCCTAGAACACTGCCTTGGGGGACACCACTATTGACAGGTACAGAATTTGATAGGATGCTCCCAATTTTGACCATTTGTTATCTATTTGACAGGAATGCTTCTATCCAGTTATGCAGGTGTCCAGAGATACCATAAGATTTTAGTTTTAGGAGTAGTTTGTCGTGTACCACTGAATCAAAGGCTTTACAGAAGTCTATGTAGATTGTGTCTATTGCTTTGCCCTGATTGAGTTGTGTAGTCCATATGTTTTTGCAATGTAAGAGTTGCAGATTACAGGATAGTTTTTTCCTGAAACCAAATTGTTTATTAGAGAGTAGGTTGTTTGTCTCTAAGTGGAGGATAATGGATTGGTTAATAATTGATCCCATGACTTTACAGGTGATGCAGCATAAAGAGATTGGTCTGTAATTTTCAACTAGGCTGGGGTCCCCCTTTTTGAAGATGGGGATGACCATGGCTTGTGCCATAGATTTGGCAAGGACCTGGTCCTGAAAGATTTTTCAAAGATTATGCTTTGAGGTTGGGCTATGGCAGTGGATAGCTTTTTTAAGAAGTAGGCACATATTCCGTCTGGTCCAATAGATAGAGATGGTTAGTGATGATAGAGATTGCGTAGTGCTTTTTCAACATTGTCGTCTGTAAAATCGATATGTATTAGATCATTGTAGTTGTCTGTGGTTCAACTAGGAAATACTGGGCATTATCCATTGTTGTTTACAAATACTGAGCCAAAGAATGTGTTAAAGAGGTTGACTTTAATGGTGTCGTCGTTACAGTCTTTACCATTAGGTCCTTTCAGGGGTGGGATGGACCTTGAGTCTTTTAATGTGTTGTTTACAAAATTGTAGAAAGCACAGGTAGAATTGGTGCTTAGAAGGTTTTCCTTTCTTTAATGTGATAATTGGTGCATTCAGTCTTTATCTGGTGGCATAAATTTTTTGTATCAGCTTTTGAAGTTGGCAACATGACCGGATTTGTTTTTCTGCCAAAGTGATCTCTTTTTGGATTGAAGCTTCCTTATTGTTATGGGTAATCTGTTTTTTCTGGTTTTGGGAGTTTTATTGCTACATATAGTTTAATGACTCTTTTGACTTCAAGTAAAAATATGTTGTAATGGTCTTCAACAGTATTGCATCCACTGAATAGAAATTTCCAATCAAGGGATGAGAGATCATTGTCTATAAGATCATAGTGCCTTTTTTGAAGTTATAATTAGGGATCACGTCATTGTGATTATTTTTGTGTGGACGTATGTTGAGACAAAAGTCAATCATGTTATGGTCACTGTTGGAAAAGGGTTCTTTAATTTGTATTCTGTAAATTGAATTCAAACTATTGCAGAAGATGAAATTGAGGCAGTTGTTAAGTCTAGTATTGCTGGTTACTAGTTGTTCCAGTCCCAGATATGTTACAGCGTTGTAGAAGGTTGCATGTATGGATTCAGTTTTACATTCATTTAGGGTCCAGTTAATATGAGGTAGATTAAAGTCACCAAGAAAGATAAAAGCGTATGGGCAGGATGTTGCCCATGTTAGTAGTGAATTTAGCTTGTTTACATGTTCGATATCATAATCAGGGGCTCTGTAACATAGTAAGAATCGAAATGTGATATTTAAGGACAGTTCACAGATGATGGTCTCAGGAAGTGCAAGCTCCTGGGTAACTTGGATGTTTTTTAGATGTAAGGACTTTTTATAGAAGATAGCAACACCACCTGCTCTACAGATTTCACAATCTGATCGGTAAACATGATAGTCTCTTGCTGGGGTAATGGAGTCAGGGAGAGATGCTCTGAGCCATGTTTCACAGACAAATATGATGTCGAATTTAGTCATATTTAGTAAGATGAGAAATTCAGGTGTTTTATTCACAAGATTTATTGCATCAAATGGCTTGCATTTAAGGCCAGTTGTAGTTGGAATTGAGGTAGTTAGGGGCATGCATGCCTAGTCTTGGGTGATGGTGGATTGGTTGAAGTAGGGTTGGATGCTGAGTTGTGGGTTGTGTGACTTACTTTTGATACAGTCAGCATGGGAGTCAATGTACAGGTCCTTCTCTCCATTGTCTAGATGTTTTTTTAGTTCTGTGCAGAGTTCACAGGAGCAGACACGTTGCTGTACGGTTAGGTCAGGGCAAGAACGGAGGTTCTTATGGTTGGTGTTGCTTTTGGCGAAGGAATTTATCGTATAAATGAATTGATTCATTTTTGCAAATGACCCTGCAGAAGCATGGGGCCACCGAGCCGTCTGTGTTTTTGAACTCTGGGCCGATGTGGGAAATGTCAAGTATTTCATCAGGGGAGATGGTTGATGCTTGATAGTCATTGATGATGTTGCGGACAATAGTGATGTCATATTGTGTGTGTGTGTGTGTGTGTTGTATGTATGTATGTATGTCAGGGCTCCAGTAGTTACCCCCATTTAAATCATGAGTCTCTAGACAGATTTTCAAAGCTTAAAAGAAGATTTATAAGGAGTAAACATGCCGGTGTTCCCTGGGTGTAGCCGACTCTGAGACACATCATTCATTGTCACCCTTGACCCTGGTTTTCCCCCACCCACTGGGTATATCATAATTCATATTCTCCAGTGGGACACATCCATCAGTCATACTCTCCAGTTAGAATTTTGCTGGCAGAAACCTCGGTAGCCTAGAAACTATCTATGAAAACATTTATGGAATGCAGTTTTGGTTTTGCAAGCTGCTGCACTGCCTTTCTGTTGGCAACTCTAAAAGACCAGAGAAATATTTTATGAATTGACTATATATATATATATATATATATATATATATATATATATATATATATATATAAATAACAAACTAAGCCAAACAAAAACACTATAACTGATAATTAAATACAATTCCAGTGCAGAGAATTAAAACTAACATGTAGAACAGTCCAATAAGCATTATCATCATATATGGTTGCATTTCACATTTGCTAAGTCATACCTGAAGATACTGCCAATCTCACATCAGATATAATACTCGCTGCTTTGAAACCTGTATGGTTAAAGTATTCTAGCTCTGTTGCTTCTTTAAACAAGACTTTTTTTCCCTGATAGGTCAGCTTGACCCCTCCAAGAAACTTACAGGGACCTTACAGATCACCAAATTCAACCTCTTGTCCAGGGCAGGAATCCACTGTTACTTTCCTGACAGATGGCCTGAAATGTAAATACCTCCAGCAAAGGAGAATCTACCATCTCCCAAAGGTGTCTGATCTATTGTTGACTAGTAATTCCTGTTTTTAAAATGTTTTTCTCTGCAGTTCAAGCTAAACCTGCTTCTTTTAATTTAAAACCATTGTTTCTTGCTCTTTTGTCTGAAACATGTCTGAATAACTTTGCCCCACTTTCTATAAACCCAAATCAAAATCCTTAAAGACAGCTATTGTATCACATTGTGGTCTTTTCTTCATCGGGTTCAAGATACCCAATCATTCTTCAAAGGCTTTTCCTTCCAAAACTCTTTTATCATATTAATTGCTCTCTGCTGAACATGCTCTCATTAATCTATCTTCTTCCTATAGGTAGTGCTAAGAACTGAAGGCAATATTCTAATATAGTTTGACTAATGCAGATTGGAACACAACAATTACTACTCCAGACACTCTATCATTATTATGTCACTCTATCATTATTCTGTTAATGCAACTGGCATTTGTTTTTATTATTATATTATTCTGTAATTACACATTATAATAATATAGCTGTAATATTTTCAGCACATGCACCAATGAAACATAGAAAATAGGGTATACGGTTGGATAAAATGCAAGATAGACATATGTCTTGTACATAATGATATTGGGCAAACCACTTGGACACATAGGATGGAAACTGAATTGTCATTAGCAATGTATGTAGATAGATGTTGCATTAACATCTAAGTAGGTCTATAAAATTAATTAAAGTTTTAATCAGAAGTATTTAAATAAAAACTCTGGTAAATCAGGAAAGTATCCTGTATTTTATCTTGTAGGGCAAAAAAGGGTCGAGGGTAATTCCTGAATTTGAGAGCCAACTCGCCAGAGATATTCTGTTTTCCTGGAATTCAGCTTCAGTCTGTTGGCTCTCATCCAGACGATCAGCTCAGATCCAGCATTTCCACTGTTTGATTGAGAGATAGAGGTGAATGACATCTGCATATTTGTGCCACTCCCAGCAGCTTCATACTTTATATTAAGCACCACAAGCAGGCATTGAATTCCATGGTAACCAAGGAACCTTCAGTGTGGAAATCTCAAAACCAGATTGTGACAATTCCCTAAAACTGGGCAAATCCAGAAATTCAGAAGTTAACCATAGTTATCCAGTCCATATCCATTCAAAACTTTTGTTTCCTAAGGGGGTGAAGGTGTCAGAGCAGCCATTTAATAGTAGCTATGCTGTACAGAGGTCTTCTTTAAGAAGGGTTGAGTCACTGACATCTTCACATCTGTCAATTAATGGCTCTTAATGGATTCTTCATTACTCTTTCAACTCATCCCGACATCATTGGCTATAGCCTGTTTTTTAGAGCAAAGAAAGGCAATGAATAAGAACATTCATCTCTTGACTTCAGTGGTTGACATTGATCCTACTGTGCTCAAAGTCTTTACCCAATTTATTTCAGTTTTGACATCCATATCATTTTGCCCATGAAGTGCAGCATAATCTCAGTGCATCTGACCAGGGACCCAACCAACTGAAGTAATATCAGCCAGATCAGTACAGGAGACAAAATAATATACTTTTTGCTTCTTTTCTTTAAAGCACATGGCAGGCCTATATTGTGTTTTTACCTATGCTCAAATGTGCACATCATCTGTATCCCCTGTTTCATTATTCTGTGCTCATCAATAAAACAAAGAATCCTCTCAGCTTTGTATGAGTAGAGCAGATTCTCTGATGTTATCAGGTCAACTGTCCTGGCCAACTTCCTATTCCATGGTGAGGCTAGGGCTTAGCAAGGGTACCAGTTTTGGTCATTGGAAAAAACCCCAATTGATAGAAATTGTTTGTGACAATTATTCTGCATTTACATTGCTATCAATGAATATCTAATTTTGGATTGCTTTATTCTGCAATTATTTTCTCGTTCAAAAATTATATGGAGATTGTCTTCCATTTGTTACCCTTCCATAATTAAGAAGGAAATTTGAAGTAGTTGCATAGAATCTAAGAGCCATCTGTGAAAATGTCCAGAAATCTACTGAGGTGGAAAGTCTACATTTGTTGCTGTAGAATAGATATATGATGAGAAAGGTGGAAGGAAGGAGAAAAAGAGGATGGTCAGCAGTATAGTGGATGGATTCAATTACAACAGCACTTGTCAGAAGACTAGACTGGGGACTGATCATCTTGGAGACAATCTACCTATGTGATCATTAAGAATCAACACCAGCTTTTTTTTATTTTAAAACAAAACTATTATTAAATAGTTATTAAACTATTATTATTATTTAAAACAAAAATATTATTAATATTCAAGATATTTAAAAGTTTACAAATGGGTATTTTCCCACGTCATTGTAGTTCTGCTTTTAAAGTTGTAGCAACATTTCGGCAGAATCTCATCTGCCATCATCAGGCTTCTGTATAGTGTTCGTCTGTGAGTCAGACTTTTACAGTTGTTTCAGTTTTAAATTTGGGGCTAGCCTACTGCTGTGCCAGAATGGTTTTTTCTTCAGTCCTGATTGGTTGGGAGTCTTGGTCTTTGTTTATTGGTCTTGGAGTTTGCTGTGTTCTGCTTGATTGGTGTTTCTAATATCTTCTGTCTGTTTTGTGGCTCTTTTTGTGTCTTGATTGGCTGGCAACATTGTGTTCCTGTATTGGAGGCTTTTAGTGCAGCTTGGCTCCAAGTAAATGGATGGCTATCATTTGTTAGGAAGCTAGGTTTCATCTGGGTGCCTGGTTGAGGTGTGTTTGAGCTGGAGGTATCAGGGGGGATCTGTTTGTGCCCAGGTGTTTGCCTGGCTAGTGGTGTGGAGATTTTTTTGTTTGTGAGTGCAGGCTTCCAAATGATTGACAGTCTGGTGGAATCATCTCTTCTATTCATGCTTTCTGGTCTTTTTTCAATCTCTATGGCTTCTCTGGTGATTCTGTGGCTGGGGTTTTCTATAGTGGCTAGGATTTTGGTGCCATTGAAGTTGATGCTATGACCTGTGGCTTTCATGTGTTGAACTAGTGAGGAAGTGTGTTCCAGCTTTTTTACTGCATTTTTGTGTTCATCCAGGTGGGTACTAATTCTTCTATTGGTCTGTCCAATGTATGTGGCCGGGCATAATGCACAGGTGACTTCGTATATGCCTTGGTTTTCCAGGTCAATTTTATCTTTGGGGTTTCTAAGGATGGCTGCTATTTTTCTGTCTGTTTTGAAGGCAGTCTTGATGTGATGCCTGTGTAGTATCTTACTGATTTTGTCTGTAGTACCTCTTATGTAGGGCAGGACAGCTGTTCCATAGGTCTGTTCATCTTCTAGGTCTCCATTATGTCTCAGTGTGCTTTTGTGGATCAAGCCGGTGATATTGCTTTTGTGGAAGCTGTTGGCTGTCAGTACTTTAGTCAGGGTGCATAGTTCAGTCTTTATGTGTGTCTTGTCTGCCAGGCGTTTGGTTCTAGCAATTAGTGTTTTGGCCATGGAGTTTATCTGTGCTGGGTGGTGGTGGGATTGGGCGTTGAGGTAGCGGTTGGTGTGTGTTTTCTTCTGGTATATGGTGTGTCCTAGTGTGCCATCTGTTTTTTTGTAGATTAGTACATCTAGGAATGGTAGTTGTTTGTTTGTTTCTGTTTCCATGGTGAACTTGATTTTGGGGTGTGTGCTGTTTAGGTGTGTTAGGAAATTGTTTAGGTTTTCTTTTCCATGGGGCCAAATCACAAATGTGTCATCGATGTATCTTAACCATAGTTTGGGTTTGTGGGCATTAGCCAGGGCTCTGGATTCGAATTCTTCCATGAACAGGTTTGCAATGATGGGTGACAGTGGTGATCCCACAGGGGCTCCTTCAATTTGCTTGTATCTTTGTCCTTTGTATATGAAATATGTGTTGGTTAAGCAGTGTTCTGTTAGTTCAATGAGGTGTTGAGCTGGTTGGTATTTATTTTTGATGATTTCAAGAGTTTCTTTTATCGGGACTTGAGTGAATAGTGAAACCACATTGAAACTTACAAGCAGATCTTCTTGTTCCACGTGTAGATATTTGATCATTTCCAAGAAGTGGTATGAATTTTGTACATGTGATGCTGCTGTTTCAGCATGGGGCTGTAGCTGTTTTGCTAAGTGTTTAGCTAGGTTTTGTAGTGGTGCTCCTCTGGAGCTGACTATGGGTCTGAGAGGTATGCCTTCTTTGTGTATTTTTGGGAGGCCGTATAGTTTGGGGCATCTGGAAGATTTTTCTCTTGGGATGATCATCTGTTGGATCTCTTTGCTCATGTGGCTGGTTATAATTTTCTTCTTGGTTAATTTTTCCAGTTGGGTCCATGTTTATGGGTTTGTATGTGGAGTCTTGGAGTAGGTCTGTCAATTTTGTTTCGTAGTCTTTTCTATCCATTACTACTGTGGCATTCCCTTTGTCTGCTGGAAGTATGATTATGCTGCTATCCTTTTTTAGGGCTTGCAGTGCTTTTAGTTCTTCTTTGTGCAAGTTGCTTTTGGGTGGTTTGCTCGTGCATAGGATGTTAGTAACTTGGTGTCTTATTCTATCAGCTTCATCTGTATTTAATTTAGTTAGGCTGGATTCTACTGCACATATGATGGATTCTGTGGGGATTTTTTTGGGTGCTATAGCATAATTGAATCCTTTGGTTAGGACATCTGTTTCTGTTTTGGTGAGTTCTCTGTTGGAAACGTTATATACTAATTGTTTCAGGGGTTGTTGTGAGTTGTTGGGGGCTTTCCTGTCATGTTCTAATTTCTTTAGTTTCTTCAAGAGTTTGTCATTTTTGTAAGTGGTTTCAGTTTCAGCTCTCCAAGTTGTAAGTTGTTTTATCTTGTCCCAAAGTAGAGGGTGGATTTTGCTGCTCAATTCCAGGTGTAGTGCTAGCAAATCTTTGTTTAACTGATCCAATTGGAATCTCTTTCTGTGGAGCTCGTTCCTGAGTAGAGCCATTTCAGTTCTTTTCAGGATACGTTTAGTAACTGCTGTGCTGTGATGAAATGTTAATTTGAAGCAGGTTGGTGTTGCATTGTTGTCTCTGCAGCTGTGTAGGAATTTGAGGTCACATAGTATGCCTGCTCTTTTAACTTCTAGCTTCTCATAGGTTTTGGTCTGGCTGTTTATTTCCTCCCCGTAGAGGTCTGATATTTGTTTTCTTAAGTTTTTGCGGGTACTTACATGTATGGTATTCAGCTTTGTTCGGGTATTTTCGCACGTCATTGTAGTTGTGCTTTTAAAGTTTTAAAATATATTTATATATATATACCGTGTTTCTCATATAATAAGGCCGGGTCTTATTTTTTTTTGAGCCCCCAAAAAATGGCTAGGCTGTCTTTTCGGGGGTGACTTAATTCCCCCCCCCTTGCATCTTTGGGTGGGCGGGCGGCGACGGCTTGGATGTTGACCTTAGCGTTGGTGGGGCACTTCGTATCGGGGTCAACGCAGGCAGCACCATATCCGGGTGTGCAACAAAAGTATTTCCTAACGGCAAGCCCCCCCATTCCCCCCCATTTCGCATGTTTTAATATAGGCCTTAATTTGGGGGGAGGGGCTTAATTTCATTTCATGCCTATAAAACATGCTGGGACTTCCTATTGGGGGAGGCCGTATTGTTGAAGAAACAGGGTATATGTTTTTTATATGTTTATATATGTATATGTGTGTGTGTGTGTGTGTGTGTGTGTGTGTGTGTTTATTTTTTATTTATATACATATACATATACATATACATATACACACACACACACATATATATATATATATATATATATATATATATATATATATATATATATATATATATAATTTGACAGTTTTTAAGCATATTGTCTGTATTAATTCTCAATTCTCAATTACTGTTAATAAACAAATTATATCATCTTTTAAGATCTGATTCTCATATACAGAAAAGTGAATATCAATTTAACATTTAATATATGCATGCATATCTAAGGGGAACATCAAGGATATTTATAGTCTATATGCTGTAATTTAATATTACGCGACTATAGCAGAAAACAGGAGTCACATTTCTACCATTCTTTACATATTTCTACACATTTCTACAATAAACCCAAATAATTATAAATCCTAATCTGGATGTCTATCTAACTCTTATTTTCCCCTAGCAGTTCTTCAGTTTCTACTACTTCTCCCTCATTCTGTTTACTTGTATTCCAGTTTTATTTCCCTTGTTTCTTCCTTTTTAAATTCCTTTTGTGACCTTTTTATTGTACTTTACTGTCTAACCATTGATACCAAATGTTCCAAATTAAAAAGTATTCTGAGTCCTCCTTTTCCCTTAATTTCAGTGTATGCCTATCCATCTCCGCACATTCTAAGATTTTGTGAATTATAACATTATTAGATGGTGTGGTGGACATTTTCCAAGTCTGCACCAATGCAATTCATGCCGCTGTTAATATATGTATAATCAAATATCTAATTTTGGGGGGATACTTTTCTTTGATGATTCCCAGGAGAAACAATTCCGGCTTCCACTCCAACCTGCAGTGTGTAATTTCCTCCAGCCAAGTTTTGATCTTTATCCAATATTTTTTTATTCTGGGCATGGCCACCAGGCATGGAAAAAGGTACCTTGTGTTTTTTTTGAATTTCCAACAATTTGGGTTTAATTTAGGGTACATTTTTGCAAGTCTGGAGAGTGCTAGATGCCATCTATAAAGCATTTTATATAAATTTTCTTTATAGGCGACTGACTTTGTTAAAGAGAGGGTTTTTTGCCATACTTCTTCCCAATCATCCAATTCTATATTGTGTCCAAAAATTTTTGCCCAAGCTAGCATTAGTCCTTTTACAATTTCCTCCTCTAGTTCAAAGTTTAATAAACAATTATATAATTTTGTTATCATTTTTTGTTCTGATCCCAATAATAATTTGTCTAATTGAGTTGTTTTTATTTCAAATCCAAATTCTTTTAGATCTTTTTTTATATCTCGTCTGTATTTGGAGATACAACCACCACTCTATGAGTATTCCTGCCATCTCTAGTTCTTGGACTGTCTTGAGCCTTCCCTGATTATCCAAAATTTGGTACTATTTGAGTTTTTTACTGATATCCATAGTATTTGGGTGAAACATTGTCTCCATAGTGGATAACCAACCAGGAATTTTAATACAGTGGTTCTTCCTTATTCCCTCCCAGATTTTGATCAACGAGTTTCATAAGTTATGTCTAAAAAAATAAGAATGATTCCTATTCCTGGGGTCCCATATGAAGGCATGCCACCCTATTTGCATATCATATCCTTCTAATATTAATATCCTCTTGTTCCCCAATTTAAGCCAATCCTTAATCCATATTAAGGACACTGCTTTATAGTAATTTTCTCAAATTGAGAGTCCAAAGCCACCTCTGCTTTTACTATCCTGTAAATTGCTTTAATTTGTGCCTTTTTCCCTGCCCATACGAATTTCACAGTCATTTTATTCAGATCTTTGAAAAAAAAAAATTGTCTAATTTAATTGAAATAGTTTGGAATAATATAATAATTTAGATAGAATATTCATTTTAATTGTAGCTATTTTCCCTAAGAACGAAATGTGTAGTTTACTCCATTTTTCCTTGTCTTTTCCTATTTGTTGTATCAATTTTATATAATTGTCTTTTTTTAAGGCTGAGCATCTCACCCTAGATATTTGACTTTTTAAACAATTTGGAGACCTTTTATTTCTTCTAATTCCTTTTTATCTTTTACTGATAAATTTGTAACTAGCATTTTATTTTTTTCTTTATTAATTTTGAGGCCTGCTGTTTCATTGAATTTCCCTATTTCTTGTAATAATATCGGGCCTGATTCTAGGGGATCTTCAATTACAAATGCCATGTCATCGGTAAGGGCCTGTAATTTATATTCTTCCTTTTTGATTTGTGTTCCTTTTATTCTCTTATTTGATCTAATTCTTCTCAATAAAGTTTCTAATGTTAGGATGAAAAGCAGAGGTGACAATGGACATCCCTGCCTAACTCCTTTCACTATTTTAAATGGTTTTGTTAATTCCCCATTTATTAATACATTTGCTTTCTGTGTGGAATAAATTGTTTCTATCATTTTCTCAAATCTTTCTCCAAATTTCATCAATTTAATCTGTTGTATCATAAACTTCCAATTAACATTGTCAAATGCTTTTTGTGCATCCAGGAAGATAAGGGCTACTTGGCTCCCTGGATGCATCTCATAGTATTCTAATATATTGATTATTATTCTAGTATTATTTCTAATTTGTCTTTCCAAGAGGAATCCATTTTGATCAGGGTGTATTCTATCGTTTAATATTTTCTTCAACCTATCTGCCATTATGCTCATAAAAATTTTATAAATGGCACTTAGGAGAGATATCGGTCTGTAATTTTTAATTTGATTAGCCTCTGAGTCTTTCTTTGGGATTAATGTAACATAGGCCTCCTTCCATGAGTCTGGTATCCTAGCTTCCAACAATACCTCATTGCAAACTTCCCAGAATATTCCTTCTGTCAATTCTCCTATTTTTTTTATAAAGTTCACCTGGTAGGCCATCCGGGCCTGGGGTTTTATTATTTTTTTGTCTTTTAGTTGCTTCCTTTAGTTCAGTTGGTGTTATTTCCTTATTTAATATTTCCTTTTCTTTTTCCATTAATGGGTGTTATGGTTCTTCTTTCAAGTACTCATCTATTTTCCTTGTTTCTATTGTTTCCTGACTGTATGAATTCTCAAAATATTCCCTCGCAATTTCTTTTTTCTTTTCTGTATTGGTTTCTGTTGTGAATCAATAAAAAAGTAACTAAGCCCAAATGCAAAGCGGGTTTTGAAAGCCTGCACACCTGATTGGTCCTTAAACAACGAACAAGGATTGGTCCATAACAAGTCCCTGATTGGCCCATATTAGGACACTTCTTATTGGGTATTAGTTGAACTAGTTGCACATATTATTGGTTAATAAGGTAGCAGCCAACCCTATAAAAGGGTTACTGCTGCCCATAGCCTTGCTCTGTTCTGTTCTATCCACTGTTATTAAAGAGTTTGAAGTCACTGGTCAGATGTCTGGTCTCCATTATTCTCCAAACTTAACACTGGCGACGAAGGTGGGATACGGAGACCGAAGAGCTGACTGATCTACAGAGCAACCAACAGAGCACGTGGTCAAACACGCACTATCAACGGCAACATGGCCAGCGGTGCCGTACCACCCGCTCCATTCGACCCAGAAACCGAAGACTGGGAGTCGTACATGGATAGGTTCCAGATGTTTCTGGAGACCAACAACTTGAAAGATGCAACAGCCAGCAAAAAAAGAGCTGTATTTCTAACCCACTGCGGGCCTACCGTGTTTAAAATGGCAAAATCACTCGCCAAGCCAGCCGAAGTAAAAGC
The DNA here is from genome assembly GCF_049901735.1 of Notechis scutatus. Classification (NCBI taxonomy): domain Eukaryota; kingdom Metazoa; phylum Chordata; class Lepidosauria; order Squamata; family Elapidae; genus Notechis; species Notechis scutatus. Next base: position 174,182,151 of record NC_142009.1, on the reverse strand, counting down.
GATGGACTGGGACATCCTCGAGCCTTTGCTACGGGCCCACTACGCGCCCACCATACCAACCTTAGTCAGAAGGCACGAATTTTACCAGAGGGTCCAGCGGAAAGGCGAAAGCCTTGCCAACTACGTCGCAGACCTCCGAAACCTTGGAGGCCTCTGCGGATTCTCTAACTTAGAAGAAGCCCTCCGAGACCACCTAGTTCTGGGCCTAGAAGACTGCACGATCCAGAGCAAAATCATGGCTAAGGGGGACATCAGCCTCACCGATGCCCTTAAAGAAGCCACTGCAGCAGAAGCAACCAAGAAGTCGGCAGCCCGAATGCGCCGCACCAGCGCACCGCTACGTCAACTCGCCAATGATACCTCGCCTCGCTCAGAGAGACACCGGTATCGACTCACCACGAAGACCTAGAATCCCGTCAGAAAGTGATGAGGAAGAGGTCAACCGACTCCGAACTGAGCGAGACCAGTTCACACAACGCTCACTTCGACCTTGTGCAGGATGTGGAGCGAATCACCCACGATCCAGCTGCAAATTCCTCGACGCACTCTGCCGCGTTTGCGGGAAAAGAGGTCACATCGAAAAGGTTTGCAGAAGCAAACAAAACTCCAACTCCAAACCCCGACAGGCCGAATGCCAGTCTTCAGGATTCATCGGCACACCCCGAGACAAACTGAATCACCAATGGGGAAGCCACTCCTACAGAAACAAACCGTCCACCACTTCCCCCAGGCGGGAAGAAACCAGGCGGGAAGAGACCCACCAGACAATTACCATAGGCCACGCTACATCCCTAGATGCCGGGAAAATCAGAGTGAAGGTCGCTATCGAAAACAAACCTTGTGTGATGGAGGTGGACTCAGGATCATCCCTCTCGATGGTGTCCTGGAAGACGCTCCAACAGCTCGTTCCGACGATTCGCCGCCAAGACCTCAACCCTCAAAGGGTTATACTCAAAGATTACCAGGGTAACCGAATTCCCGTTATCGGGTCCCGCCGATTCCAGGTCTCTTTCAAGGACCGCACCATCGCACTGCCACTGACTGTCATTGACCGTGACCGGCCTAGTCTTTTAGGCCTGCAATGGTTCAGACCGCTCGGAATCACTGTAGCAGGTCCACCGTGCGAGAGCAACGATTGGGAGGAAGCCCTCGTGCAAGAATTCCAAGACGTTTTTGCGAACGGACTAGGCAAGTACAAGGGGACCCCGATCTCATTTAACTTGAACCCTGAGGTAACACCCATCCGCCTTAAGCCGCGTCGGGTGCCGTTCGCCCTAAAACCTAAAATCGACGAACAACTCGATAAGCTAATAGCACAGGGCGTGCTGGAACCCACCGACCACGCCCGGTGGAAACCCAAATAGTGACGCCTATCAAGCCTGATGGGTCACTGAGAATTTGCGGAGACTACCGGGCCACCTAAACCACGCACTTCAGCAAAGTGCATATCCAGTGCCGGTAGTGCAACACCTGCTCCATTCCCTGGGCGGCGGGAAAGTTTTCGCTAAACTAGACCTAGCGCAGGCGTATCAACAATTGCCTGTAGATCCGGCCACCGCGGAGGCGCAAACTATCGTCACGCATAGGTGCGCATTTAAATGCAACCGGCTCCAGTTCGGGGTGAGCGTCGCTCCAGGAATCTTTCAGAGCTTAATGGAAAGGCTGTTACAAGGAATAAGAGGGGTCGTACCGTATTTCGACGATGTACTCATCGCCGCCCCTAACAGAGACATTCTAGAAAAACGACTCTGAATGGTCTTACAAAGGTTCCAAGACGCCGGCCTCAAAGTTAAAAAAAATAAATGCCAGTTATGTACCGAAAGGGTGGAGTTCTTAGGATACCTCCTGGACAGTCAAGGAATCCATCCCACTGAGGACAAATTAAAGGCAATTAAGAAGGCCCCCACTCCAAGGAACAAGGCAGATCTACAGGCGTTCCTTGGACTTATCAATTTTTATAACGTCTTTTTACCCAATAAAGCAACGGTAGCTGAACCATTACATAGACTCTTAGACAAAAAAGCAACGTGGGTTTGGGGACAACGTGAACAATACGCTTTCCAACAAGTAAAGAAATTGCTAACTTCTGATTCTGTACTTATGCAGTACAACGAGACTCTGCCGTTAACTATTACCTGTGACGCTTCCCCTTTTGGGGTTGGAGCAATCCTGGCCCACGTATTACCGAACGGAACTGAAGCTCCCGTCACATTTTTTTCGTGAACTTTAGCTAAAGCTGAAAGAAATTATAGTCAGCTGGATAAAGAAGCTTTAGCTATTGTGGCTGCAGTTAAACGATTTCATGAATATGTGTATGGGCGAGCGTTTACAATAATTACTGATCATAAACCACTACTGGGGATTATTGCGGGTAATAAACCAACCCCGTATATATTGTCCCCCAGAATGACCCACTGGTCTGAATTCTTGGCGGCGTACAACTACACCTTGCAACACCGCCCGGGGAAATCAATTCTCCACGCTGATGCATTGAGCAGAACACCACTTCCAGAATCGGTTGAAGATCCAGCCCCAACCGTCACAATGCTACAAATTGAGGCTCTACACGCGCCGCCATTGACGTCGAGAGACATTGCCCTCGAAACAAAACGAGATCCGGTCCTGCAACACATCCTACGTTGGGTTGAACGTGGTTGGCCAACAGAACAACTATCACCGGAATGGGCGCCTTTCAAAGCCCGCCAAACCGAACAGTTTTCCCAAAAGGGCTGCATCTTGTGGGGCGATAGAGTAGTAATCCCGGGCAAACTGCAACGAACTGTTTTAGCGGTATTGCACGACGGACATCCGGGCATCGTGCGGATGAAAGCACTCGCACGGAGCTACGCCTGGTGGCGGAAATCGACAAAAGAATCGAGGCCTGGGTCGCTACTTGTCAACGTTGCCAGGACGTCAGCAACGCCCCACCTAAAGCAAGCCCAACCGAATGGGAAACTCCGAGGGGACCATGGTCCCGTATTCATATTGACTTTGCGGGGCCTACAAAAGGGCACACTTTCCTTATTACAGTCTACGCCTATTCAAATTGGCTCGAGATCCATCGAATGAACACAACTACAACGGACTCAGTTATCAACAAATTAAACAGGTTATTTGCCACACATGGTTTTCCGGACGTTCTGGTCTCGGATAACGGCCCACAGTTCACAGCATTACCATTTGAACAATATCTCGCTGACCGGGGCATCCGCCATGCGCTAACCTCGCCCGCGCACCCTGCGGCGAACGGACGTGCAGAGCGCATGGTACAGTTTGTAAAAAAGACCCTCCACAAAATGGAATTCGGCGACATCGATGAAAAAATCAATCGAATTTTATTGTTGCAGCACATCACGCCCCACAGCGTTACCAACAAAACGCCCGCCGAACTTCTCATGGGGCGGAAACTACGATCGCACCTTGACTGGCTCCACCCCACATACGCACCCGAAAAGCCTTTCGGCTCCAGCAGCAAATGCCGGGAATTTAAGGTAGGCGATTTAATCTTTGCCAAAAACTTCTCCGGCGACCCTTTATGGATACCCACAACCGTCACCCACCTCACAGGGCCTAGATCTTACCGCCTGCTAACAGACGATGGGAGGGTGTGGAAACGCCACATAGACCAACTCCGTTCGAGATTACCACCCAGCGCCCATGGCTCCCTGGGTTCACCAACTGAGGGGGGAGGAAATATCGAGGAAATTGACTTCGATATGACAGATAGCAGGCCAACGGAAACCCTACGGCCCAGCGAAGTACCGGGAATCGAAGCAGGGAGAGAGTTGACTTTCCCATGGGACGTGAACACGGGGGAAACCGAACTGCGAAACCCCAAAGAAACACTGATGGGTGGGGACAACTACAACGAAAGCAACACGGAATTTCCATGCAGCGAAACGGAGCTTAACAGAGATCATCCAAACGCTCCACTGGAACCGGACTTTAGGCCAAACCCGGTGGAACCACGGAAATCATCCAGACAGACCAAACGGCCTGCCTATCTTGAGGATTTTGTTACAGCTCCCCTCAAACGGAGCCCAAGGGGGAGGGGTGTTGTGAATCAATAAAAAAGTAACTAAGCCCAAATGCAAAGCAGGTTTTGAAAGCCTGCACACCTGATTGGTCCTTAAACAACGAACAAGGATTGGTCCATAACAAGTCCCTGATTGGCCCATATTAGGACACTTCTTATTGGGTATTAGTTGAACTAGTTGCACATATTATTGGTTAATAAGGTAGCAGCCAACCCTATAAAAGGGTTACTGCTGCCCATAGCCTTGCTCTGTTCTGTTCTATCCACTGTTATTAAAGAGTTTGAAGTCACTGGTCAGATGTCTGGTCTCCATTATTCTCCAAACTTAACAGTTTCCTCAATTCCATTCCTATCTAATAATTGATGTATAGTTCTTCTCTCATTTTCTTTTTTAAGTTTATAGGCCAGCCATCTACCAGGTTTATTTGCATGCTCGAAATAATTTTGTTTTGTATATTGTAGGCTCCTTGCCAAATCTTCCTGTTCTAGGATGTTCAATTTATGTTTTGATAATGCCAAATTATTTCTGGTTTGTTCTTCCCTTGGGCCTTTTTATAATTTATCTTCTAATCTCTTTATCTCCCCTATTAATGGGTCCTCCATTTTTCTTTGTTTCTTTTTGCTGTGTAGGCTATTGTAATTCCTCTTAGATATGCCTTCATTGTATCCCATAGGTTTTGCTTTTTTAAAACTAAACTTTATTGATTTTACAATTAAAACAAATGAATAAACACATACACAACATAGAAAAATAAGAAAAACGAATAAAAGACAGTTCCATTATTGAGTTTGTGGTTCCTTATTTACATCATTATTGCTGTCATATTTACAATTAAAGCTTAATGCAAATATATAATTACTACAGTTATATCTTAGCCTCCTTTATAGTTTATTGTTGTTTATTATTATATTATCTACCTTTGTTCTATCCAATCATACCATCAGTTCCAACTCCTATAATATTCTGATGATTCTTTGTCTCTAAGTGCTAGGGTCAATTTATCCATTTCTGCACAACTTACTATTTTCTGAATAGTTATTTCCTCTGTTGGAATATAAGATTGTTTCCAACATTGTGCAAAAGCCAATCTAGCTGCCATGTGTATGTGTAATATTATGTATTTGGCTTTTGGGAGGAATTGTCTATTAAATATCCCTAGTAAAAAGAATTCTGGTTTGAGTTCAATCTGTTCAGTCGTAATTTCCTCCAACCATTTTTTAATTCTCCACCAATATCTTTGGGCTTCAGTACAGGACCACCACATGTGGTAGAATGTTCCATATTTTTTTTGCACTTCCAGAAATTCGGATTCATGTTGGGGGAACATCTTCGCTAGCCTCGAAGGAGGGAGATGCCATCTATAGAACATTTTATAGGCATTTTCTTTGTATGTTGCCGATTTTGTAATTTTATTATTTTTGGTCCAAATCTTTTCCCATTCTATTAAAGTAATGCTGCGTCCTATATTTTACTCCAAGCTATTATTTTACCTTTGACTACTTTCTCCTCTAATTCTATCTCTAATCGACCCCAAACAATCAGTCACATCACCCAATCAGCGTCTGCTGGTCTGATCACATCACCTCTCCTTCCTTCCTTCAGTCAGGTATGAGAATGTCCTTGGGTCCCAGGAGAAAGTATTTTATTTTGACTACACAAGCCCAGCTATCTCTAATCCCCACCTCCCTATCCCTCGCCCCAGTGTGGTAAAACTGAAGCTCCAAAATGGCTTTGCCCAGTTACACTTCAGGGTTGACAGCTGCTGCCTCCACTCCTTAGTCCCCCAGCCCCTGCCATCTTCCCCTCATCAGGGACATCATAGTAGGAACTACATTAATAATTTATATTATGGTTAATAATATTCTACAAGAGTAGAGAATGTGTTGATGCTTCAGATGTTCTCTTCTCCACTGGCCATGTTTCCTGGAGCTGCCACAAGCTGCAACTCAGCAAGCATGAATGCCAGCTGGCTGATTTCGGGCCAGTAACTTTCTCTCAGCCCAACCCACCTACCTCAGAGGGTTGTTGTTTTGGGGAAAATAGGATGAGAAGGTATTCACTGCCTTGTTATTTATGACAAACAATAAAGTCAGGATTAAAATATCTAATAAATAAATAACATTTAAATGGCCATAGGTTGACAGTCTCATGTGATGGGTGAAAATTGGAATGTTCAAAGTCTGCTACTTTAAGAAATTATTCCATATTCTTCCAAATCAACATCAATCAGCAGGAGAATGGGCACCAGGCTCAAGCACTGATGGATTCGGACATATGCAGGCATATTCATAGAGGCAAAACATCCTTACAGAATAGCAATAATTTATTATAGTTTTCTAACAAAAACATATAAATCTGAAAGGAAAACAGAGATCTGCATAAATAATTTTCACAATGTATTAAAAAGATATAAAACTCTCATTTTAGTTGAATTCATCTCATGAAAACATATCTCATGTACACATCTATTTACTTTTCTCGATAATAGTTCAAAAGTGCTATGTCACTGCCTTCTTTGAGAGTGTTCATTGATAGTAGTGGTCTCTCAATCAAGCACTCACTAGTCCCAACTCTGCTTAATTTCAGATGCAGTTAGTTTCTGTTAAGGTGGCAGCCTACAAGATGTTGTGGTTCGCCAGCAGCAGGTGCGGACAGCAGAGATCTCTGACAGAGAGGACAAAAGAGAACCAGTCTGGCAAGGACTTGGACAAGGGTCCTGCGTATGATGCAGGGATGGGGCCAGGACCATCTGAGAGTGGGGTGCTGCCTTCGGAGCTTTTGGAGTCTGGCAGCAGTGAAGCAGAGGACCCCGGGGAGCCTGTGCCCAATGCATGTGTGCAGGGCTGCTCGAAGGAGAGAGCAGCTGAAGCAGCAAGGGAGACTTGGGAGTAAGGCTGGAAGATGATTGCCCCTCCCATAAGAGATAAAAACCAGCCCTCGGGGATGTGCTCTTTGTAGGAAGCAAAGAAGTTCTTTAGACTATGAGTCCTCGTTGAAGCCCTGTGAACTCGTTTGTTTTTGAAACTTCTGTTAGTTGATATTTATCAGTAATTAGACTCCTGTTCTTGGCAGCCTTTTACAACCTTGAAAGGACTTGCTTTTATCTCAGACAATTAAGTTTAAATGACTCTTGGCTGGGAATTCAAAGAATTCCCAGCACCGCATTAAAAAAGGTTTGCTTTTATACAGTTTGTGTTTGTTTAATTTGAATAAGGCTTGGGTCAGAATACAAGAATCCTCTCCTTATGTGCAACATTTGTTATGCTATTCCCCAAGTAGGATGGCAGTGGTCAGTGACTACTATCAATAGTAGCTGGAATCAAAGACTCACTTATTGGCTGTTCAGGCTGGCCAACTTGTCTTACCACCATTTTGCTTTTGCCTCCTTAAAGACATGGGTGCACTATGTAGTAGCATCAGACTGCTCAGCCATAACTCTAAGTTCTTCAACTCTATGCCCCCTGCAAGTTTAGCACAGAGCTAAAATACCGAAATTGTCGAATGACACCATCATATACACTTTTCCTTCAAATCCAAATACAAAGTTGTCATTTGTTGCCTTTTTAAAGGAAAGAAAAATGGAAAAACCCAAAATACCGCACTGCATTACTGTACTGCTTAGTTTCCTTCATAATTCTGATTTAATTTGATGTTTATTCAAGTTAAGCTGTGAGAGAATGAGGGGTAGGAAGAGGAAAAATTAGGAATGAGAGAGCCCTTTGTTCAGACAGCTCTTCCACCCCCACCCCCAATTCCTTCTACTGCGTTACATTGGGGGAATGTTTCCCCTGCTGGCTCATGATAGGTAGACAGGCTGGAGGATTCAACCATTCACTTTGCTTATTATATGTGTTGTGAATCAATAAAAGTGAATAACCTAAATGCAAATGAGGGGTTGAAAACCTGCACACCTGATTGGTCCTTATACAACTTGGGCCAGAACCGGTCCCTGATTGGTCACTTTTGGGACTGTCCTTATTGGTCAGTAGTTGGAACCTGTTGCGCATTTTCATTGGTTAATAAGGTAGCAGCTAACCCTATAAAAGGGTTACTGCTGCCCATAGCATTGCTCTGTTCCATTCTGATTCCTGTTATTATTAAAGAGTTGAAGTCACTGGTCAGATGTCTGGTCTCCTTATTCTCCAAACTTAACACTGGCGACGAAGGTGGGATTCAGAGACCGAAGAACTGACTAAACCTACAGAGCAACCTACAGAGCACGTGGTCAAACACGCACCATCAACAGCAACATGGCCAGCGGTGCCGTACCACCCGCTCCATTCAATCCAGAGACCGAAGACTGGGAGGCCTACATGGATCGGTTCCAGATGTTTCTGGAAACTAACAATTTGAAAGATGCAACAACCGGCAAAAAAAGAGCTATCTTTCTAACGCATTGTGGGCCAACCGTGTTTAAAATGGCAAAGTCGCTTGCCAAGCCAGCAGAGGTAAAAGAAATGGACTGGGACGTCCTCGAGCCGTTACTACGGGCTCACTACGCGCCCTCCATACCAACCCTAGTAAGAAGACACGAATATTACCAGAGGGATCAACGGAAGGGCGAAAGCCTTGCCAATTACATCGCGGACCTCCGGAACCTAGGAGGCCTCTGCGGGTTCGCCGACTTGGAAGAAGCCCTCCGGGACCGCCTGGTTCTGGGCCTAGAAGACGGCGCTATCCAGAGCAAAATTATGGCTAAGGGGGACATCAGCCTCACCGATGCCCTTAAAGAGGCCTCGGCAGCAGAGGCGACAAAGAAGTCAGCAGCCCAAATGTGCCGCACCAACGCACCGCTACGTAAACTCGCCACTGATACCTCGCCTCGCTCAGAGAGACACCCGGTATCAACTCACCACGAAGACCTAGAGTCCCCGTCCGACAGCGATGAGGAAGAGGTCAACCGACTTCGAACGGAGAGAGAGCAGTCCTCATAACACTCATTTCGACCGTGTGCCAGCTGTGGAGCGAATCACCCACGATCTGGCTGCAAATTCCTTGACGCACTTTGCCGCCATTGCGGGAGACGCGGTCACATCGCAAAGGTTTGCAGAAGCAAACAGAACTCCAAACCCCGACAGGCCGAATTCCAGTCTTCCGGATTCTTGGGCACACCGAGAAAAAGTGAACCACTCCTACAGAAACAAGCCGTCCACCACTTCCACCAGGCGGGAAGAGACCCACCAAACAATCACTACATCCCTTGATGCCGGGAAAATCCGAGTAAAGGTCGCCATCGAAAACAAACCTTGCGTGATGGAGGTAGACTCGGGATCTTCCCTCTCTATGGTGTCGTGGAAAACGCTCCAACAGCTCCTTCCAACGATTCGCCGCCAAGACCTTAACCCTCAGAGGGTTATACTCAAAGACTATCAGGGCAACCGAATTCCTGTCGTCGGGTCCCGCAGATTCCAGGTCTCATTCAAGGACCGCACCGTCACACTACCACTGACTGTCGTGGATCGAGACAGGCCTAGTCTTCTAGGCCTGCAATGGTTCAGGCCGCTTGGAATCACTGTAGCCGGAGTCCACAAGGCCGAAAGCGTCGATTGGGAGGAAGCACTCGTGCAAGAATTCCAAGACGTTTTCACGAACGGACTAGGCAAGTATAAGGGGACCCCAATCTCGTTTAATTTGAACCCTGAAATAGCACCCATCCGCCTTAAGCCGCGTCGGGTGCCGTTCGCCTTAAAGCCTAAAATCGACGAACAACTCGATAAGCTGATAGCGCAGGGCGTACTGGAACCCACCGACCACGCCCGTTGGGAAACCCCAATAGTAACGCCTATCAAGCCTGATGGGTCCCTAAGAATTTGTGGAGACTACCGGGCCACATTAAACCACGCACTGCAGCAAAGTGCTTATCCAGTACCGGTAGTGCAACACTTACTCCATTCTCTGGGTGGCGGGAAAGTTTTCGCCAAACTAGATCTAGCCCAGGCGTATCAACAATTGCCTGTAAACCCAACCACAGCCGAAGCGCAAACAATCGTAACACATAGGGGCGCATTTAAATGCAACCGGCTCCAATTCGGAGTAAGCGTCGCCCCTGGAATCTTCCAGAGCTTAATGGAAAGGTTGTTACAAGGGATAAAAGGTGTTGTCCCATATTTCGACGATGTACTCATCGCCGCACCTAACAAAGACATCTTAGAAAAACGACTCAGAGAGGTTTTACAAAGATTCCAAAATGCAGGCCTCAGAGTAAAAAAAGATAAATGCCACTTATGTACCGAAAAAGTAGAATTTTTGGGATACCTCCTGGACAGCCAAGGAATTCATCCCACCGAAGACAAATTACGAGCAATTAAAAAGGCACCCACTCCTAGGAACAAGGCAGACCTACAGGCGTTCCTTGGACTTATCAATTTCTATAATGTGTTTTTACCCCACAAAGCAACAGTAGCTGAACCATTGCATAGACTATTAGACAAAAAAGCAACGTGGGTTTGGGGACAACGGGAACAACATGCTTTCCAACAAGTAAAGAAATTGCTAACTTCTGATTCAGTACTTATGCAGTACAACGAGACTCTGCTGCTATCACGTGTGACGCATCACCTTTTGGGGTTGGGGCAATTCTGGCCCACGTGTTACCAAACGGAGCAGAAGCCCCCATCGCGTTTTTTTTTGCGAACCTTAGCTAAAGCTGAACGAAATTATAGTCAGCTGGACAAAGAAGCTTTAGCTATTGTTGCTGCAGTTAAAAGATTTCACGAATATGTTTATGGCCGTACATTTACAATAATCACTGATCATAAACCGCTACTGGGGATCATTGCGGGTAATAAACCAACTCCGTATATATTGTCCCCCAGAATGACCCGTTGGTCTGAATTCCTGGCGGCCTACAACTACACTTTGCAGCACCACCCGGGGAAATCGATTCTCCACGCCGATGCATTGAGCAGAACACCGCTTCCAGACACTGTTGTGGATCCAGCCCCAACCCTCTCAACACTACAGATTGAAACTCTACAGGCACCACCCTTGACGGCTAGAGACATTGCTTTTGAAACGAAACGTGACCCAGTCCTGCAACACATACTACGCTGGGTTGAACGGGGGTGGCCGACGGACCAAATTGCACCTGAATGGGCGCCCTTCAAAGCCCGCCAAACCGAGCTGTTTACCCAAAAAGGCTGTATCTTGTGGGGCGATCGAGTCGTAATCCCTGCCAAATTGCAACAGACTGTGCTGGCCGTATTGCATGAGGGACATCCGGGCATTGTGCGGATGAAATCACTCGCACGCAGCTACGCTTGATGGCCGGGAATCGACAAAAGAATCGAGGCCTGGGTCGCTACGTGCCAACGCTGCCAGGAAGTCAGCAACGCCCCACCTAAAGCAAGCCCAACCGAATGGGAAACACCGAGGGGACCGTGGTCCCGTATTCATATTGACTTTGCGGGGCCTACCAAAGGTCACACTTTCCTGATTACTGTCGACGCCTATTCCAACTGGCTCGAGATTCATCGAATGCACACAACTACAAACGACTCAGTTATTAATAAATTAAACAGACTATTTGCCACGCACGGGTTTCCGGACCTGTTGGTCTCGGACAACGGCCCGCAGTTCACTGCATTGCCCTTTGAACAATATCTGGCTGATCGGGGCATCCGCCATGCGCTGACCTCGCCCGCGCACCCTGCGGCGAATGGACGTGCAGAACGCATGGTACAATTTGTGAAAAAGACCCTGCATAAAATGGAATTTGGCAACATCGACGAGAAAATCAATCGAATCCTCTTATTGCAGCACATCACGCCCGGCAGCGTGACCAACAAAACACCCGCTGAACTTCTTATGGGGCGGAAAATACGATCGCACCTTGACCGGCTCCACCCCGCTTTCGCACCAGAAAAACCTGTCGGCTCCAGCAGCAAATGCTGGGAATTTAAGGTAGGCGATTTAATCTTTGCCAAAAACTTTTCTGGCGACCCGTTATGGATACCCGCAACTGTTACCCACCTCACCGGACCTAGATCTTACCGCCTGCTAACAGACGATGGGAGGGTGTGGAAACGCCACATAGACCAACTCCGATCGAGATTATCACCCAGCGGCCATGACTTCCCCAGTTCAACAACTCAAGGGGAGGGAGTATCGAGGGAATTGACTTTGATACAACTAATAGCGGGTCAATGGGAGCCCTACAGCCCAGCGAAGCACCGGAACGTGAAGCGGGGAGGGAGTTGATGTCTTCAGGGAACTTTAATACAGGGGAAAACGAACTGCAAAACCCCGAAGAAACACGCAGTAGCAGAGACATCCACAGTGAATGCAGCACGGAATCGCCGTGCAGCGAAATAGAACTTAACAATGGTCATCCAAACGCTCCACCGGAACCAGACGTTGGACAAAACCCGGTGGAGCCTCGGAAATCATCCAGGCAGACCAAACGGCCTGCCTATCTTGAGGATTTTATCACAGCTCCCCTCAAACGGAACCCAAGGGGGAGGGGTGTTGTGAATCAATAAAAGTGAATAACCTAAATGCAAATGAGGGGTTGAAAACCTGCACACCTGATTGGTCCTTATACAACAACTTGGGATTGGGCCAGAACCGGTCCCTGATTGGTCACTTTTGGGACTGTCCTTATTGGTCAGTAGTTGGAACCTGTTGCGCATTTTCATTGGTTAATAAGGCAGCAGCTAACCCTATAAAAGGGTTACTGCTGCCCATAGCATTGCTCTGTTCCATTCTGATTCCTGTTATTATTAAAGAGTTGAAGTCACTGGTCAGATGTCTGGTCTCCTTATTCTCCAAACTTAACAATATGCTACAGCTACACAATCAGGACACCATTATGTGGCTTTGAATAGAATAGAGGTTGGAGAAAGATTGTCAATGGGGACAGCAAATTTCACACCAATAGAGCTTTCTGCTTATTCAAATACGAATGTATAGCATTTTAAGTCAAAACTGGGAAAGATCTTTACTCTCAGAAAAGCATACATAAGATTGCAGCCAGAATTTCTTAAAACATCCCCTACAAAGGAATTAAAAATATTTCAAAACATTTCATATTTTTTGTTTCTGGGCAGTCAAAAGGAATAGATATCACTTTGATAGATCTGTTATAGTTACAATCAAAAATTATATTAAGTGCTGTTGTTTGGAATCATCGAGGTCTTCTAGAGGGTGAAAAAGACTAAAAAAGGTTGAGAAGGGAAATAAAGGGTCAGCTATCCTAGACTTAATTCTTACTAACAGATGACATGATAGAAGCAGTCGTGGAACTTTGAGGGAGAGTGACCATGTTATATTGAGATTCAATATAAAGTAGACACAAGCAATAGAACAAAATCAGACTTGTGTCTTAGACTTTAAGAGAGCTGACTTCAATAAACTTAGAGGGAGGTTGGGGAAGATTTTATGGATGAAAATCTTAAAGGGTAAAACAACTCAAGAAGCTTGGGAGACTCTGAAAAATGAGATTATAAAAGCCCAGTTCAGCACAATACCACTGAAAAGGAAAAATAAGAGATCCAAGAAACCAGCATGGCTGTATAAAGGACTGTGTAAAATTGAAAGACAAAAAGGACATGTATAAAAAATAGAAAGAGGAACACATAGCTAAGGCAGCATATACAAATCTGCAAAGATAAAGTCAGGAATGCTAAGGCTCATAATAAATTAAGACCTGAAACAAATGTCAAAAATAATAAGCCTTTGATTAGATGTTTGAAGGGCATGGTCTGAGGACATCTGGTTGCAGGCTTGAATCTAAACAGGAATAGAAACTGAGTGGGAAACCCCAATGTACCCTTGTGAGTTCCATGGTGGAAGGATGGCCAAATGTAAATGCACTCAGTAAAATAATATAATACATAACTTAAAACAAAAGCTATTGTCAAATTTACCAAAAGGGTTTTTTAAATTGAGCTAATTCTAATGCAAACAAAATAAAGTCACTTGGTTCAAGCCTGGCAGGTGAGATTTTGGTGCTCTTCTTACTTGGACATATAGATAGTTCTCCATAAGTACAATGATAAAATAGGTATTTATTGAAAATCCAGCAAAAAGAACTATTATACCAAGAACTGGGATTTTGCGGCATCAGTCTTTAAGAAAATGCCATTGTGTATAGCTTCTATTTAAGAAACAAATACAAGTATTGCTGGTCTTTCATTTAAGTTCACACCAACATAAAGGGGCCCAGAGTGCAATTCACAAAACTCAAAGGCTTCAGGACTTCCCTTTTACAAAAAAAAAAAAAAAAAAAACACCATTTCCTTACATACTGAACTTCAGATCCAACCTCACAGAAATACTAGAAAAAATATATAGACACCACCACTGCCTTGAAGTATTAAAACATGCTAGTTAGAGACTCACAGATTAATGGTTTTCACTTGTGTAACAGATCATTCAAACCACATTCAAAAATCCTCCCCAAACTGAAAGGCTGCAATTTGGTGCAACTTCACAAGCGCACAGCACAAAACTGCTGACAAAAATATAGCTAACATAAAATCAGAAAGCTGGATGGGGACGCAGGGTATCATTTATTTCAAGGGTGGGGAATCTGAGGCCCTCCAGATGCTGTTGAAATGCAACTCCCAGATACCCTCACTATTGGTCATGTTAGCTGGAGCTGCCAAGAGTTCTAATTCAGAAACATCTGGTAAGCCAAATCCTACTCTTCTTATAGGCAGAGAAATCATTCAGTGATTACAATTATTTGGAATAGGTAGTGTCAACACTTGTCAATAAAATCATAGCAAAATACAGAGAGAGAGAGAGAGAGACAGACAGACAGACACACAGACAGAGAGACAGACACACAGACAGAGACAGCAGCTCTCTTTGTCTGGGATCACGACTATAACATAAACATGGAACAAAATGCATTTCATTTAAGGAATGGCAGATAGCCGCAAAATGTAGAATACAGGTAAACCTCAGGTTATGATAGTAATCGGTAATTTCATGATGGCTCTCTAGAATTGATTTCCAGCACAATGGTAGAATAAAAAAACATAGAAATACTACCAAGAATGTTTAGAATGCAGTTCCTGGTCAAATTAACTACAGCCCGTACTTGAAAATTTAACTTAATAAAATTGTGTTTCAAGGGCAAGATGACGATTTTCACTGTTTTGTAAACTGATAGATACTCTCAAGGATACAAAAATTATTCCCTTCCTTAACCTCTAAGACAAAGCTAGCCTTCCATTTTGTCAGTAATATTATCATTATATATGTGCTATCACTTACCACGATTAAAGCTGTTTTGTTTATGTTTGCTTTGTAACACAAAGTATAAAAAGATATATAAATTGTATGTCTTTGCTTACTTATATATAGAAATTCCGATACATGATCTGATCAATGACAGGCATAAATTCATTAAGTTTCTAACCAGTATTTTTCTAACAGAATATGCTCCTAATAATGTGTGAAGAATTAAAAAAATAACATAGAGAATAGCAAAGTGAATTGTGCCTGTGCAGCCTCTTTGTGATCCTAGAGGGCCCTCTAGCTTTCCTCTAGAGGAATTCTGCAAGATGAAATGACACTAGAAGATGCCCAAAGCACCACAGGAGGAAGACAAAAAGCAAACCTTATCAAGCACAGGTAAAAACCTTTATTAAGGCTTACAATAAGAATGGCAAAACAGGCTATTTCTTCATTTTTACCATTCTCATAGCTGGCAACCAGCAACTCTGTTTTGGGAGGCTATGTCTCTTCTTGGCAAAGAGAGAAAGACTGGGGAAACCCTTGCAGGAATACTAGGTGGACTACTTACTCTATTGATAAAGTTAATCAGATCCAGACAGGCTGATCAGTTAGAACTGACTTGAGGCATGATCTTGTTCAATTATTGGTAAGAGTTTCACCTGATTGGTCCTGAGGAAATGGGCAGCATTTTTGGGACTGTGATTTCTGCCACCTGTGCTTTAGATCCATGTCTCTCCTAGCCTCTCGGGAAGTGATGCATGCTTGGATACAAGATATGGTAAACTCCTCTTTGGAGGAGAAGATGTTTGCATTTAAAGAGGGGGTTGACTGTCTCCTTCCTAAGAAGCCGTCCTTGGATCCAACAGTTCAGAATGATTTCTTTCCAATCTCCATCCTTCTCTTTTTAGATTGGTTGTTTCACAACTTCAAAGGGCCCTGAAGAAAGCAAATTTTCTGGATTCTTTCTAGTCAAACTTCAGGCATGTCAAGTATTCATTCTATGTATTCCAAGACAGATAAAATAAGATATTATAAACACAAACAAAAGCTATTCTTCCTCAGATAAATATGGTTATAGTTTTAAACCTGGAGCTAACAATGGATTCTGGGGCTATTAGCTTTCTTTTGGATAGATATCTGCAATATGTCTGCAAATGAATTCCTACATTGGAAACTATATTTGTGCTATTTTATATATCAAACCAGATCTCAGTACATTTTGTCCTGGGAGAATCAACTCTCCTTTCTCCATGAACCTCTTCTGCAGCTCATATGTATATTTATCGTGAAACTTTTTAAAGAAACTAATCCTAACAGAGAGCCAGCATTGTTGCCAAATAAAATATTTATTTTTTTCCAGTTTAATTTTGTAAATCAATCTTATAGCCAATATCAAAAAAGTTTGCTGATTTATACTACTCCTATAATTATGAAGCTTAAATACAGTATAAAATAACCAAATGATAAGGAGCGAATTTGTCATCAAGCTACAACTACAGTGCCATCTTGTGGTGAATTAAAAAATTCCAGTAAAATATACTGTTGTTACCTTTTCATAATAAGAATCAATATTTTTTGTCAGTTAAGTAAGGATTCTATTTAAGCTTTATTGCACCAGAAAAAGAAATAGCATAATATTCAATAGAATATTGCTATTATGCAGAAAATAGGAGGAGGAAGGAGTATTAACCTCCTTGAGTTGTTTATAAAAATAATAAAGGTAGAAAATGAATGGGTGAGTGAATAAGTAAGTAAATATCACAAAGGGAAAAAATGGTGGGATTGAAGTTGTTCTGGAAGAGAGAAATAAGACCTGCAACAAAATGTTACACTCTATTTTCACATCAGCTAAAGTGCTCCTATTATGTACAAGTACTCCTCAACTTGCAGCCATTCAAGTGACTATTGGAAATTACAGCAACAATGAAAAAACAATGACTTACAACTAGTCTTCACATTTATGACCATGTAAAAATCCCCATGGTCACATGATCAAAACCCAGATGCTTGGCGGCTGGCATATATTTATGATGGCTGTAGTGTCCCAGGGTCATGTGATCGCCATTTGGAAGCTCCTCAGTCAGTTTTCAACAAACAAAGCTAATGGGGAAAGCAAAATTTACTTAATGACCATGTGACTCACTTAACAACTGCAGTGATTCTGTTAACTGTGAAAAAAAAGGAAATATGATTGTATGCCCACTCATCCAACAACTGCCTTACAGGCAACAGAAATTCCAGTCACAATTATGGTCATAAGTAAAGAATTATCTGTATTTCAGATAGCTATTACCTGTAGGATATATTTCTTTTCATTCATTTCATTCCCCAATGTATAAAATAAACATTCAATTTTCTGTGACTTTGGGAGCCTACTGAGTTATTTCCCAATGCATTATTTTGATGCATTAGTTTATACCCTTCAGATTTTTTTATGATAGCTTATATGTATGGGTTGGAGTAGACAGCTGTCTTTTTCAATATGTTTTAAGTACTTAACTGTTGACAAGTAATTCTTCAGTTAAATATCAGAGGAATGAGTCTATTCTTATTAAAGATCACTCTTGCTCAGAAGATACCTGGAATGGAGTTCCGTAATGGCAGTTTAGGTTTTACTTATCCTGGATTGCATTTGAAAGATCTGAATGGCAAAAAAAAAAAGAAAAATAATTATGGCAAAAAAAAGCAAGTGACAATTACAAACTGATTAGCAAATATGGTTCTTATACATTTATGGGGGTCTCTAAACTCTTTAATTCATCAATTTATTCATGAAATTTCAGATTGCTTACCAATCCATAATTATATGAAAAACCCTACTTTAATAGTACTACAAATAATAATAACATCCACCTTTGAAGGTTAATATTGATCATTTTGGAAAACCTTACTTTTTTATAAGGAAGGCATTAATCAACCAAACTGACACTGTATATAACTGACCGACTGAAACATTTTTATCCACTCTCCTCTGTTCCTAGGACCCCGCCTCTCCTTCAGCTCCGCCTCTTTCTTTCAATTTCCCCGCTCTCCTTTTTGCAGCCAACCAGAGGAAGCGACTCGGGACGACCAATCAAGGCCCTCTTTCACTCCTCCGCCAGGAAACGCACCTCCTCTCGCCTCCCATTGGCGCGTGCGCACTCGTCTGTACGCCGCCTCGGAGGTGTGAGCAGGTCGGGCCCGTCGATTGGTTGGCGCGTTTGTTTGGGGAGACCTTGGAGGCCTGGCTGGTCGCGCGGGGCCAGAACGTTAGAGCCTCCATGAACAGGTGTTGTCCACCTGTAGCCTCGGTTGTGAGGGGACTCCTCGGCTCCGTTTTTTTCTGCCTGACACGGACTATGAGCCTCCGTGGAAATCCGGCTGCCTATCTGTCGGGGGCCGCGGGCGGCAGCAGCAGCAGCGGAGCGGGCTCTGACGAAGGAGGGAGCGCCTTCTTCCTGCCCTCGACCTCCTCGCCGCGGCCGCGGCTGCTGCGGCTATCGGAGGTGCCGGGCGACGAGCCCTTCAAAGCCAACGACGCGCTGCTGCACCTGCCCCTTTCCGCCCCCGCGACGGGGCAGGCTCAGCATCACGTCGTCTACTTCCCGGGGGACGTGCAGGTAAAGGAGGCGGGCGCCGGAGGTCCGCAGCGGCTTTTCTTCGGATGCGCGAAGCCCGCGAGGAAGGAAACGCACCGCTTTGCACGCCACGCGTGGAGCCTGGGGGGGAGGGCACCGCGTGTTTCGTGGGTTGTCCGTTGGGACTCGTCTGTGGCTCAGCCGCACGTGCGAACGCAGACCCCGCGGGGCTCGGCGAGCAGCGAGGGAACGGCGCAGCCCCGATAGGTACGGCTGCGGCGCCTGGCTGTGAGCAACGATGCGGAGGAACAAGGCAACCCAAGATACGCCAATGGCCTGGAGTTGCTTTTGGGGTGCACGGACGCGGGGGTTTCTCCCTAGGACTTCTGTTGTAGCGTGACTTGTGCTTTGCTGGCAAAATTCAGGTCTCTGAATTAAAATTGAAAGGGAGGGGAATTTATATTGTTGGCCGGTGTTAAGTCGGGTGAGGGTCATCAGAAGAAACCGTGACCTCTTTTGTAGGCCACGATTGGCACTTAAAAATCTGCCATTTCAGAGTTTTATGGGCACACCGTTGTAGATGCTCCTGAAAGTGAAAATCAAGTCGAAACTCTTAAGGAATGTGCTGGATAAAAATCAGGTTTATTTGTTTTCTAATGGAGTCTGTAGATATCTTGCACAAATCTTGACTTGCACCAGTGATCTTGACCAACCATTGAGTTGCTCTAGGTTGTTTGTATCATTTTTAATCCAGAAAGGTTTTCCATGGTGGCCATTATTTATTCTTATTCCACAGTAAAAGAAATGAGGCTGTTGTCTCTGTGGTGGTTGTGGGGTTTTGTTTTGTTTTGGTGGCTAAATTGGTAGCAAGGAGAAAAATCATAGTTATTATAATTACAGCTCAGCAGAATGAATCAGGTTTAAGCCAGCTGAAATAAAACATATACAATACCTAGTTCAGAAAAGGTTAATAATGGAAGATTAAGGAACTTCATATTATTGTAGAGAAATCAGTGAGAGTTTCAGTTTTCTAAGATGCAAATTGAAATAGAAGATATTTGTCTCCATTTTTTAGGTTGGTGTTAAGGCAGGATGCTGCATATCTACCCAAATTCCAGAGTATTTTGTAACAAATGGAAGTGTTGGAAGATATCCTAAGTCATTTTAGCTTTAAAGGCTTTGATGGCATTTAACATCAATGGGCTGTAACTCAATCTTAGAAAGATGAAGCAGCTTCCAGAGACCAAGACTCTTTAGTTCTGGATGGGGTTATACAACCCCAGGCAGACTCATTGTGCAATCTGGAAATCCTCCTAGAGTCCTAGACTTACTGCTCCTGTTCAAAGAGCAGGTGGCAGTCATGGCTAAGAGCCTTTGCACATCTTCAGGTGATACACCAGGTGCACCCATTCTTGGATCAGAAGGCCCTGCTCACAGTAACTCACACCTTTGTAATTTCTCATTTAAACTAGTGCAACATGCTCGATGTGGGGCTGTCCCTGAAGGGCATTTGGAAACTTCAACTGGTCTAGAATGCGAATGGTAAATGGCACCTGTAACCCCATTTCTGCATGAGCTGCATTGATTACCAGTTTGTGTCTGGGGGCAATTCAGAGTGCTGGTTGTCACTTTTAAAGACCTCCATGGCTTGGGGCCAGATTATATGAGGGACCATCTTTTTCCAAGAGTCTCTACCCATCCAACTCTATCTAGCAGAATGGGCATGCTGCAGATCCCATCAGCCAAAGAGTATCAACTGGTGAGGACTAGATGACAGGTTTCTTCTGCAGTGGCCCCTGCTCTGTGGAACTTCCTCCCTTCGGAGATTAGAAAGTCCCCAACCCTGTTCTGGCTATGTTCCAAAGCCGGGGTACTGAAGATGTTAAGGGCCACGTTTCCTGGCTTTACTGCTAACACTACACTGGCCAAGTATCTCAGCTGCTATGTATATTCAATTTGCATGTTTTTATTATTTGATTGTTTGAAAATACTTTAGTGTTTTAGGTTTTGTTTTTTTACTTGTAAGCCACCCAGTCATTGAGAAATTGAATACATACATACATACATACATACATACATACATACATACATACATACTGTCAGAAAAAAAATCAGATAAGTTACAGTAGACTGGAATATCTTAAAAGGGACAGCTGTATTCATTTCAAATGCATGCATTCATCAAATTTTATTAGAATATGTGTTATTTCTACTCTGCATGTGACCTGCAGGTTTTTTTTCTAATAGTTTCCTCTAAAATAATGCCTTTATTTCATTTCAGAACTATCATGAAATTATGGCTTGTCATCCAGAGAACTTCCAGTGGAAACAATGGTGCTTAGAAAATGTTGCAATTATTCTTGGTCATCGTTTTCCAGGCAGTTACATTTGGATTATAAAATGTTCCCGTATGCATTTGCACAAGTTCAGCTGCTATGATAATTTTGTGGCAAGCAATTTATTTGGAGCACCTGAACATACTACTGACTTTGGAGCCTTCAGACACCTTCATGCCCTGCTAGTTAATGCATTTAAACTTGCTCAAAAAATTTTGGTGTCTCAGAAAAACATGCACGAGTTCAGCGACAATACAGAGGAAGTTTCTTGTGAATTACCTACTTTTGCAACTAGTAACGGTTGCCCAGCAGCAGACAAACACTGTGAACATGTTAGCAATTCTGCTATGAGCTTTAATGAGCCTTCTGCTATTGGTAGAAATTCATTCACATTAATAGGATTCAGTAAAGGTTGTGTTGTCTTGAATCAATTACTTCATGAACTGAAAGAAGCAAAAAAGGACAAGGATATAGATGATTTTATACAAAATATAAAAGCTATGTACTGGTTGGATGGCGGTCATTCTGGAGGAAGTAATACTTGGGTAACATACCCTCATGTGCTGAGAGAGTTTTCACAGACTGGAATTTCAGTTAGTGCTCATGTCACACCATATCAGGTATTTGATACAATGAGAACATGGATTGGAAAAGAGCACAAGAGATTTGTACAACTTCTTGAGGAATTTGGTGCAAATATAAATAGCCAACTTCATTTTGCTGATGAAGCACCTTCTTTGGAAAATCACTTCAAAGTGCATGAAGTATTTTGATATGTTAATAATGCCATTATACTGTATCTGCAAAATAGATCTTAAACTTCAAGTTTAATATTGTGTTTTGTTAACACTTGGAAGAGGAAATATTATATATGCCTTCTAAGATGAATTTGATGTGTCTACTGCTTGTAACTGAAGTCACCAGAAAGTTACAGCTTTTGATCTGAACAAGGCAATGATGAGAAAAACCAATTTAAGAGCAAAAAGAAAAAAAAACCTTAATTCAGATTAATGTTATAGGAGATTTTTCTAGAATTATAATGAGCAAAACTTTCAAGCATAGGTATAAAAATATCACCTTCAAATTCTTCTAATTTGATGAAATTTATGTTTTGTTTTTGAATAAAATCCTGTTATTTAGATGGGATAATTATTAGAATAGCAAAGCTACTCTAAACATTATTTAGTACTTTAGCACAAGCGATGCAGTAAATTGGTTATTTTGACAGTATTTATCTTCATTGCAATAAGTATATATTAACCTTGGGAATAAGGTGAATAACTACTGTACTGTTGTGCCAGAGATACCCTGCAATTTCTAACCATTGCAAGCATCTACAGATGTTGTATTTTTTTTGTTTTTTTTTCAGGGGCGGGCATTGGAAGAGAATTGAACAACTTTGTGTGTGTGAGACCAAAAATGTACACTCTCATGTGGTTCAACATTCCATATTAATGGTGAAAGCTTAACGCTCAATACAGTGTTGAGCTTTTGTAACTTGAGACTGTTAGAATTTTTATAACTGTAATTATTACTTTGCTGAATATAAAGCCATGTAATTAATTATATTAATACTGTAAGTTTTGCAAAAATGATAGTAGCATATAGTTATTATTTATAGCACAGGAACATCAAGCAGCATTCTCTTATAAAATGGGAATTATCACCAGTGTAAAACATTTTGATTTTCTGTAGTTAAAAATTAAAGTATTAATCCATCAGTGCAATTGATCAATACTTTTATATATTCTTTGAAAGCTAATTACTAGAAACCAGAACACTTTGGAGAATAGAGAATTCACCTGAATTTTAAATGATTTGTGAAAACAACAGGGTCCCTTAAAACAATTTCCCAATCTTTTCAGCTTTGCGGCCCTGGAGAGGGGGGATGGTTCTGCGCAGATGCGGTGTGTGTGCACGCACTTGCCTGCTGCTTGTCCAAGTGAGGATGTGCGCGCACACTCGCCCATCACTTTCTCTACCCAGTTCTGAAAGATAAGCTAAAATTATTGCTAGAAAAAACTTGTTAAAAGTCAAAGACTATGTCTAAATTGTTTTTGCTATAACAGAAAAGGTTTGATAATTTTCATAGAATATCCTCCTAACTACATTTTTCCATATTATTCCATTCTGTGTTTTGCAAGGAGGACACCCTTCAAAAGTAACTTTTTAAAATGGGATAGAAAGTTAAGGTAGAGGAATGAATACAAATGGAGATCCTTATTTGCGAGAGTAAGCACTGCCTGCTTACTATCCATTGTATAAGCCACACAGCTTTTGAACATGAGTAAGCTATAAAATTATTGTTTGGTTATAATCGGTGGAATTTAATGATATGCTTGTTCCGTGGAAGCCATTTTTCCTTCTCTGGTGTCGTGAGAGAGCTGTGAGAATAAGAAAGTTGTGGTTTGTTAGCAGTAGACCTTTAGCATAGACTTTGATGCCATCTCATACTATGTAAAGATGATGCAAGTTTATCACATCAGTATCAATGTGAAATGGCTATTTGTCCTGATCCAATAATTCGCTGTGGGTGAATTTGAGATATTGTACACTGACCCCTTTTTATTTATTCCCCTCACTTCAGCATTTCCAAAGGGATGTGCGCATGGAAGAGGGAAAGCTAGGATGTTAAGTAGGTCAAATCTCATAATGTTGTTTGTGCAGCCAAAATGCAGGGATTTTTGCTTTTCATACCTTCCAATGAGATTTTTCCTATTGTTGCAATTTGAAATCTATTCTGAAGCAATCTTCTTCATGTTTTAAAAATAAAATTCTGGTCATCTCCAAATTAGTCATTTAGTCCTCTCCAAATTAAAAGTCTACAACCAAAATATCCAGCTTTTACTAGACACTATTCACATATTGCTTCACAATAGAATTAGAAGATGCCAGAAGAATAGGTGAGTCTTACAGTATTCTGGAGAAATTAATTCAATCTACAATTAGGATATTATATCTATTTACTGAAATAATGTCTAGCAGTAAAGTGAGTTCTTCCATTTCCCAAATTCACTCTTGAAGATTGAGAAAGATTTGGGGCTGAAGAAAGAGGGAAATAATATATTGAATGCCTTCACTCATTAACTCTGTCACAGTGTAAGATATACTGAATTTTCTGTGCCAATATTTTCAATGTGAAATATTTACCTTTGAAAGCTGGCTTTATAAATTCATTTTATGTTTTTCTTACAGTAGATGCTGACATAAATTGAACTTTATTTTTCTGAATGGAGTTAAGATACTTTTGTTTCGATAGAGAATCAGAAGACAATTGGACAAAAAAATTGAAAGTGGTATCGTATTAAAGATAGCTTTCTTTAAAAAAATACTCAGTTCAATAAAATATTTTGATGTTTACTAAACTGCAGAGTTCATTGTTCAGTACTAATCTGAGTAGATGTAATTTATTTATTTTTAAACTCTAAATTTATTTTCTAAGCATGAAAAAATAAACACTGTAGATTCCAGTTACAAATTTTGCTTCCAATCAGTAGCTTAGATTGTACTGATACTTTACTGGACATAATCAGTCGGAGAGAGGCTGTCCTGGCCAGAAGGAAAAGTCAAGTATCTGAAATTGTTACGCAGACACAAAGGGCAAGAACTAACAAAAATGAAATATTTTGCACAAATTACACCAATGGCCATCCTATTAATTGGTTCACAAGAGATAATTTAATATATGTTTCTAAGACAAGTATTCAAAAATGTTTTTTTATTCATAATTACTGCTGTAAGTTTTGTCTTGGATGCGTAATGCCATTCTCCTACCATAGAAGTCTCTGTATTCCTCAGGAAGTTCTTCTAGGGTTTTTAGTGCTCTATCCAAAATCTGTATTGCTCTTGAAGCTGCAGTGAGATCTTTGTTTCCATATGTATCCGTTTTATCATAGTATTCAGAAGGAAGCTGCTTCCAGAAAACATTGACTCCAACTCCAAATTCCTCAGAAGTCACATTATGGAACCACAAGGCTTTGGGGGGGAGAGAACCACAAGTCATGAAATATATTTTACACGTGTACTGAAAAAATATTTAATTTCTAGTTATCAACCAGTAATTGTTTTACAATGACAGTTTTACAGGAAGATGCTTCAATCTTGCAAACATGTTAAATATACCATGGTTCTATAAATTGAAGATTTGAAAATTGTTCTGAAAATATACTTGGGACTATAGATTCTTTAGGCTAGATTTAGACCACTAAGAGGAAATTTGTAGTAGTGAGTTGTGTCTGGGGAAAAACCTCACTAACTAGAAATCCCAGTGAATAAAGTTAAAGCCATTTTTTTGCTGATTCTTCAAGCTGCACGTCCAAAACTGTTCTGAAAGTCCCTTGTAATCCTTGACTTAGGACCGGTCATTTATTCACAGTCATGACAGCCTCAGAATGAGTCTTTGAAGACCATAAGGCACTTCTGGCCATCATAAAATGCTGCGCTGGAATGCCCTCCTCTGGCCACATGACTGCATTTCAGGCATTTGGCAACCCTGTCTGCATTTACAAGTGTTTGCCAAGTGTCCTGTGATCACCATTTGCAATCATCTCTGCCAGCTTCCCCAGAAAGTCAATGTGGAAGCCAGCAGGGAAGATTGTAAGCAAAGGCGATGCTGTGAGTTCATTCCCCAAGTGCACCAAGGAAACTCTCCTCCACATGGGGAGGGGAAATCCTCACACACTGGAGAAACAATCCTCAAATTTGCCAAAAACACCAGCAAATGCCAGCCTTCTGTTCTGAGCCTTTCAGAATGCTGATATTTGCTAGTGTTTTCCTTCCCAAAGGAAAGGAGCAAATACTAGCAAATGTCAGTGTTCTGAGCCTCCCTGAACTATTGCAATTGCTAGCTTTTTAAACAGACTTGAGGTCTATTCCTCCAGTGCACAGAGGGATGTGCAAATCTCTCCAGAGGGGAAATCCCTTGACACATTGGAGGAATGGACTTCAAAACCCTAGTGAATAACCACCATTCTTATGAATCATCTTCCTGCTGAGGTAAGGGCTCAGGCTTCCCAGGAGGCCCTGACCCCCATCCCACCATGTCCAGGACTTGGCCCTTCCTCCAGCATTCCACTTAATGATAACAGGAATTGAGATCACCATTGTTGAATGAAGTGATCATATGGCATCTCCCTAATAACCATTCAACAACTGAAATTTCAAGCCCAATTGTGATGGTAAGTAAAGGACTACCTGTTAAAAACAATTGAGAGGAGGGGCTGAGAAAGCAAAATAATCCATGAAAATTACTACTCCCATTTCACCTAACTAATTTAGATTCAAGTGGCATCCAGAGTATAGCTTCAAAAATCTATTCCTAACATTGTGTTTTTATCTTTCCTTTTCTTTCTTGCCTCATGTATGCTTACCAGTTTGAGGTCTAAAGAAACTTATACTTCTAAGGATACATATCTAGTAACTATAACTCATCATTATTAGCTGTACTAGATGTGCAAATCTCATTGGTGTTCAAACTGTTCAGATATGGATTCCTTGAATTTTGAAAATTAAAAATTGACCTGTTAATGATGGTTATGCCAAGAGTTTTAAAATTAGCAGATAGCTACTATGAACTGTTATTTTTTATGTATGAGGCACTTTATTCTACTTCAAAGAGCTTTCCTTTAAATTATAGTGATCATCACTCCAACCTGATTAAATCTAAATTGATAAGAAAAAGGTTACATCTGATCTTCAAACTACCACCTACCAATCCAAGCTAGTACCCAAGCTAGTGCTAAAAATAGCTTCAGATGAAAGAACAGTCATGTATCCTTGGAAGTAGCCCAAATTCTCATATCTGGAAAATTTTAATAAATAAAATGGATGTATAAACTGTTGCAGTTACTTTTGGATCTAACCCAATCATATAATGGGTCTGACATCAATTTAAATGTGCAGAGTAAAAATGAGGAGGAGCATTTCTCCAGACTAACATTTATTAAAAGGCATAAGCTATTGGCTCATGATTTTGGCTACAATAGATCAAACAACTTTCCTCTTACAGTATTCAGAATAGTATAACTTGTAAAATGAAGTGTATGGTTTGACCTATCCACACAAAAATTGCTATTCTCTATTGAAAGCCCAAATGGAAGCTTCCTGCAATCTGAGTGATCTTCCAGTTGTATATAATATGAAATGTTGCCTCAGACATTTAATCTTATACTGGATTATGACAAGTCTCACTCATTACGCATAGAATGCTACAAGCATTTATTTACAAATATATTAATTTTGACTATCATGTATTATGTTACTACATTCATTTTTAATATATTAATGCAGTCTCATAAATGTAATCAAATACATGGGCTACATCTCTTGCACCTGCTAATATTTCAATATTGCTTGTTTTTTCTATTGCTTTTTCTTATGTTAGAATCAACTTTCTTGTGAGAGGGAGTTATTGGAGTTAGAAGGATATGATTTGAGATATGGGTGGCATATCTATCTATGTAATGACAAAATTAATAGAAATTTTCAACATCACTTTGTTAGGTATGCCATATTGAAGGTATGGAATAGGTATAACGCAAGATTTATGTCCAAAATTCCTTTTGGTTGCTACCCCTTTTCATAGAAAAGAAACGATAACCACACAACTCGGTTGATTTAAGCAGACTTACTTTTTCTGAAGAAAACTTTAAATTAAAAACAAGAGAAGAACTGGAAAAGGAGAGTTTTACTATTAATGGTTTGCTTATGTTCAATTGATAGATTTAAAGTACATAAGAGTAGTTTTGGTTTTACAAATGACAAAACTGAATTTGGTTTGAGTACTAATGATAAACATATTATTGCCAAGATGTATAGACTTTTAATGAAAATGAACATACAAGATGAATTAAAGACTGAATGACTAATTGAGCAAAAAAGGAGATAAAATGCTGCATCAGTCGGAGAATATGGGGAGTAAGGGATTGAAAATACACTTTAAACTATAATTTGAAACAAGAATTTTTACAATATGATATATCATTAGTATTTAACATCTGATAAACCCCTTCATTGGATCATTGCCTTGTCGTGACAAAGGGGCTTGTGTAGCTATGAGCTATGCCCTGCGGGGCCACCCAAGATGGACAGGTCATAGTAGAGAGTTCTGACAAAACGTGAACCACTGGAGAAGGAAATGGTAACCCACTCCAGTATCTTTGCCATGAAAAAGCAACAGTGAGAACTGGACATGGAACCACTGATTGGTTCAAAATTGAGAAAGGAGTTCAGCAAAGCTGTATACTATCACCCTGCCTATTTAACTTATATGGAGAGCACATCATGAGAAAGACAGGGCTAGATCAAAAGTTGGGAATTAAGGTTGCCGGGAGAAATATCAACAACCTCAGATATGAAGATGATACCACTCTAATGGCAGAAAGTGAAGAGGAACTAAAGAGCTTCTTGATGCGGGTGAGGAAGAAAAGTGCAAAAGTTGGCTTGAAACTCAACATTAAGAAAACTAAGATCATGGCAGCCAGCCCTCTCAATTCCTGGCATATAGATGGGGAAGAAATGGAGGTAGTGACAGATTTTATTTTCCTGGGCTCCAAGATCACTGCAGATGGGACTGCAGCCAAGAAATTAAAAGATGCTTGCTCCTGGGAAGGAAAGCTATGGCATATCTAGACAGCATACTAAAAAGCAGAGACATCACCCTGCCAACAAAAGTGCATATAATCAAGGCTATGGTTTTCTCAGTTGCAATGTATGGCTGTAAAAGTTGGACCATAAAGAAGGCTGAGAGCCAAGGAATTGAGGCCTTTGAACTATAGTGCTGGAGAAGACTCATGCAAGTCCCTTGGACTGCAAGGCAATCAAACTGGTCACTCCTCTAGGAGATCAACCCTGACTGCTCTTTAGAAGGCCATATCCTGAAGATGAAACTCAAATACTTTGGCCACTGAATGAGAAGGAAGAACTCATTGGGGAAGAGCCTAATGCTGGGAACAACTGAGGGCAAAAGAAGAAGGGGATGGTAGAGAATAAGGTGGCTGGATGGAGTCGTTGAAGCAGTAGGCGTGAGCTTAAATGAACTCCGGAGAATGGTAGAGGACAGGAAGGCCTGGAGGAACGTTGTCCATGGGATCGCGATGGGTTGGACATGACTTTGCAACTAACAACAACAAAAATTGTCAAAGATGTAGAAGTGTATCAAATATATGTTGGAAGTATAATCCTTCTGAAGGCACCTTTTAACATCTTTGATGGACATATAAGAAAGCTACAAATTATTGGCATTAAATAAATAATTTAAACAATTTTTAAATAAATGTACAAATGAAACCAGAGGTGTTTCTTCCTAAGTTTGATGGATAACCATTTGGGGAAAAAATGGGACTTTGTTTTTATATATGGTAACATTAGAAAGACAGATAATCTTCAATTTACAACCATTCATTTAGTGACTGTTTGAAGTTACAATCATACTGAAAAAAGTGACTCATTACTGTTTGATGCTTACAGCCATTGCAGCATCCCCATGGTCACATGATGAAAAGTTGGACACTTGGCAATTGCCCTGAATTTATGAGTCGCAGTGTCCCGAGATCATGTGATCACCTTCTGCAACCTTCTGACAAACAAAGTCAATGGGGAAACTAGATTCACTTAACAACCATGTTGCTACCTTAACAACTGCAGTGATTCACTTAACAACTGTGGCAAGAAAGGTTGTAAAATGGGGCAAAACTCACCTATCTTGCTTAGGAATGGAAATTTCCCCCTCAATTGTGGTCTTAGGTTGAGGACTACCTATATAGATTGCCATAATGTAACAATGGATGGTAAAGTTAATGGATGGCTGAGATGGGGAAATTAACTACTTTGATTAAAGAAAAGACTTTTTATAGCTTTGCTTCTATATGGAAACCACTTTTGGACCTTTTGCTTGAATTTTAGATCAAAAGGTTGTTTTTTATATTAATAATAACTGTATCGAAGAAAGTTGGAAGCTACAGTTTTTTATTTTTTTCCCCTTATTGTCTTCTCCCTCCTGAAGTATATTGAAAAAGAATTAATTTGCTTGTTATAGATAACATAAGTGAATTTTGCACTTGATATAGATTGTGGCAATATAATTTTGTGCTGCTCAGAATTTAAAAGCCTCATTTATTTTCTCTAGGTTTTTTTCCACCAGTGACTTACTAAAAAATACAACTCACTATACCATTTAAAAATTAGAGTTTTTATTAGTTAAGAATTTGTATTAAAAATTTGGTTACATAGGTTCTCACAGATAAGAATGGAAGTGTGTTCACTTATTTTTTTAACTCTGGCTTAGCATGATATGCAAATAAGGAGACAAAAGGACAAAAACCATGTCAAAAACCATGGTTTTACCACAATATGAGTCAGATCACTATAATTCATGGCTATTTGCTCCATGTTAACATGCAGTCATAAAAAACACTCTCCTGTGACTGATTAAATTTTAAGCTGAATCAGGCCAAAGAATAGGCAGTCTTCAACAGTCCTTTAAAAAAAAAGAAAATTTGTTGTTGGTTTTCTTACCAGGAATGAATAAGACATCTCCTGCTTCCAGCTGACATTCATAACGTCTAGCCTTGATAAAGAGAGGATATTTCTTCATGTTTGGTTTATCCACATCTAGTACCTCAGACTTTGTGCCTAATGAAGAGTTCAAGGAACGATCAATGACAATGCTTCTATTAAACTGTATTATTCTTAATGCTACCAGCATAATATTTACACCCCTCATTTGGGAGTAAAACATCCAGGAGAGAAAGACTGTGTGTGTGTGTGTGTGTGTGTGTGTGTGTGTGTGTGCGCGCGCGCACACACACAGAGAATACTATGTGCCTCAAGTTGAGTGCCAAAATTATGGTTTTCCATTTCTCTAGTTCTTTTAAGCTATCAAATAGCACTAAATCAATATTAACTACAATATGATGCAATTTAAGTTTTTATTACACCAAATGGGACATCCTTTCTCTGCAATCTCAGAAACACTACTGTTTAACTGATCAAAGATCACACTATTTCATTCCAGAGTAGCTCTCCTTTATTCAGCGCATGCCAATTTTGGAAATATATATGGTTCAAGCAAATATCAAATAGCAAGTCTGCTCTTCAGTGTCATCTAGAATGGAGATGGTACTGCACAAAGCAACTGTCAACTGATCTTTAGCTATTTGCATCTCATTAGCTCATTAGCCTGCCCATTACAGTCAGAAGTCAGGATAGCCATTAAGTGAAGCACCTCATTTTATGATCCTTCATCTCTGCTCTCCCCAATGCAGATGTGCGGGTCATTAAATGAAGGATGGGGTGCCCCAGGGTAGGAGAGATCTTAGTAATAGTAAAAGTTCCAGTAATTTAATATTTGTTTACAAAGTTATCAAAAATCAAGGTTATCTTGGAGGATAAACAAAAGGATATCCAAGATTATGAAAAACTTTAAAGTTTACAAATGAGAATAATGACAACAGATTCAGGGAAAGAGGCTCAATAAAGAATTAAAAATGAACAACAAATGAAAGTAACAAAATACTCAACAGAATTTTGAATCATCCATTGTTATTAACAATTGTTAAAGATTTTAAAAAAACATTGTACACAATGCAAGATAAATGGTATAGAACAAGAGTGCCCCTGAGTCGCAGCCCACTACTGGGCCCTGAGCCATTTGGAACAAGGCTGCAGAGGTTCAGAACATGCGCAAGCAGTGGGCAAGCATGTGCATGCTCCATTTATGCGAGTGGCAGTACCATCCACTCCCCACACCTCACCAGGCCGCAAAGCTGGAAAGATTGGGGAACTCTGATATAGAAGATAACTACTTTAAACAGTTGTAAAAAGGGATTACACCAAATGTCTGAAAGGTAGTTTACTGACAGCTACTAAATGATCCAGGTTTCAAAAGCAATACAAAGTTGAGTTTGTCTGACACTGAATCAAAAGAACACGAGACACTTATTCCAACAGACCCTAGTGATATCTGAGCAACCAAAGTGGAAGCTGGAACATTATAAATAAGGGAAATGTGATCTGATGCAGGAGGAGTGTTCTTCAAGTCTTATGTAGTATCTCCTTTTAAGCTAGGTAACCCACAGAAACACACCTGATAAATATAAATATGGTGCATCACGGGGGCTGAAGAGTACAACTCGTTTCTTTCCCGTCACCTGAATTAAGAAGTTATCCATTATCTACAAATATAAAAACAGTAAACATTACTGAGCATGTGATCAGATAAGACTTGCAGCTATATTAAATTAGAGCTAACATATTAGCAATAATACTCATTTACAATGACTCTGAAAACCATGTCAGATCATGAACCTTTAGTCTCTTGCCCTTATGTGGAGAAATAGGAGATTCTCTGTTAATTAAAAAAAAGTCACGTAGGGAACACTTGGCATTATAAAGGTAAAATAACTGCCTCTAATTGTCTGCCTTTATATCTTTACCTCTGGATACAAACCCACACAAAAATTATATAGATACACCAACAATGATTGTAGTATTAGCAGCAAAATATTGCATTATTTCCTGTCCTCCCTGAAGATGTTCAAACAACGTTAATGCCCTGCTTGTCCCCAATACACTCCAAGTACAGATTGTACTGTTGTTTAGATTGAAAGATACTGGTACTCAATCAAAATCTTTAAGCCTATGTCTTAAAAACCTGAAGCAAATTAATATATTCCATGTGCAGCACTGAGGTAAGGATAGTCCTCAGTTAACAGCTGTAATTGGGATCAGACTTTCCATCACTAAGTGATGTGGTTGTAAAGTGTAATATCACTGGCTGCATGACTTATGGATGGCAATCCTAGTAATGCTCATTGCTATCGTTAAGTGAGGACCTCGGGTCATTAAGCAAATGTCAGGCAGCTCACAAGCAGGCCACCAGGTAGGCTGCATGACACATGTGCCATGAGGGGTAGCTGTTGCCAGGTGAGGAGAGGGCGGTAAGTAATCTACAAGGCACAGTATGGATGCAGCTGGGGGTGGCTGCTACCAGGTGGAGGAGGATGCAAGAAACTCACTGGAACTACCTATGGCCTTTCCTCCTGGCTTCCCCATTGAGTTTGCTTGTGGGAAGCCAGCAGGGAAGGTTGCACATGATAATCATGACACCACCTAATGCTACAACTGTCACTAAGAGTGAGCCAGTTGCCAAACACCTGATTGCAATCACATAATATCAGTAGTGCTGGGACAGCTAGAACTTCAAACAACAATTGTTAAATCTCCTTGGGGCCATTATAACTTTAAATTATTGCTGAATGGTCAGCAAACGAAGACTACCTGTATCTCATTTGGAGGAGAACAATATGTCTGACTAGACTTAATACATTGAGGGATACTCATAAAACAGCTGATGGACTATACAGTATCTTTTAAAAAAGCAGTTAACTAGATCAGAACATGTTCATAATCCAATCCAAAGCATACTACCTACAAGCTTGATGATGCTAAGAAGCAAGAAATTAGAAAGCTGCCCTAAATGTGTGCAGTTTCATAAATACCATAGTACTAGTTTCAAGAGCAGATATGGTGCCATTTTATCAACCAATCCAAATGCCTAATTAAATCAGATATGAGAGAAATTCTTTGTTACAGTTCTTTCATTCATCAAAAACTACTCCATACTTCCTCAGTTATCCAATACTCAAGCTCATGACTCCCACACCCTGCCTCAAAGTTTCTTCACGTGTCAGTGCTCATTCATTATATCCTATTAATAATCATTCCTCCAGCTGAAATTATAGGAACAAAGTAGAAATGGCTTAGTCTAGATTTAAGGCTTCTCTAGTTGTATCTAAATGGACAAGTTGTATCAAGCATGAATAAGAACAAATATCATACAGGTGAAACTCAAAAAATTAGAATATCGTGCAAAAGTTCATTTATTTCAGTAATGCAACTTAAAAGGTGAAACTAATATATGAGAGAGACTCATTACATGCAAAGCAAGATAGTTCAAGCCGTGATTTGTCATAATTGAGATGATTATGGCTTACAGCTCATGAAAACCCCAAATCCACAATCTCAGAAAATTAGAATATTACATGCAATCAATAAAACAAGGATTGTACATAGAACAATATCAGACCTCTGAAAAGTATAAGCATGCATATGTGCTCAGTACTTGGTTTGGGCCCCTTTTGCAGCAATTACTGCCTCAATGCAGCGTGGCATGGGAGCTATCAGCCTGTAGCACTGCTGAGGTGTTATGGAAGACCAGGATGCTGCAATACCGGCCTTCAGCTCTTCTGCATAGATTCTCTATGGGGTTCAGGTCAGGCGAGTTTGCTGGCCAATCAAGCACAGTAATCCCATGGTCATTTAACCAAATTTTGGTGCTTTTGGCAGTGTGGGCAGGTGCCACGTCCTGCTGGAAAATGAAGTCAGCATCTCCATAAAGCTCATCTTCAGAAAGAAGCATGAAATGCTCCAAAATCTCCTGGTAGACGGCTGCATTGACCCTGGACTTAATGAAGCACAGTGGACCAACACCAGCAGATGACATGGCTCCCCAAATCAACACAGACTGTGGAAACTTCACACTGGACTCCAAGCATCTTGCAGTGTGTGCCTCTCCATTCTTCCTCCAGACTCTGGTTTCCAAATGAGATGCAAAAGTTGCTCTCATGAGAAAAGAGGACTCTGGACCACTGAGCAACAGGCCACTTCTGTTTTTCTTCAGCCCAGGTAAAACACTTCTGACGTTGTTTGTTGTTCAGGAGTGGCTTGACAAGAGGAATATGACATTTGAAGCCCATGTCCAGGATCCATGTGTGTGTGGTGGCTCTTGATGCACTGACTCCAGCCTCAGTCCACTCCTTGTGAAAGTCCCCAACACTTTTTCCTGACAATCCTCTCCAGGCTGCAGTCATCCCTGCTGCTTGTGCACCTTTTTCTTCCACACAACTTTCTATTAATGTACTTTGATACAGCACTTTACAGCATCCAACTTCTTTTGCAATTACCTTTTGAGGCTTTCCCTCCTTATGGAGGGTGTCAATGAAGGTTTTCTGCACAACTGTCAGGTCAGCAGTCTTTCCCATGATTGTGCTTCCTACTGAACCAGACTGAGAGAGCATTTAAAGGCTCAGGAACCCTTTGCAGGTGTTCTGGCTTCATTAGCTGATTAGAGTGGGACACTTTGAGCCTAGAATATTGAACCTTTTCACAATATTCTAATTTTCTGAGATTGTGGATTTGGGGTTTTCATGAGCTGTAAGCCATAATCATCACAATTATGACACATCACGGTTTGAACTATCTTCCTTTGCACGTAATGAGTCTATCTCATATATTAGTTTCACCTTTTAAGTTGCATTACTGCAATAAATGAACTTTTGCACAATATTCTAATTTTTCGAGTTTCACCTGTAGGTGGAATTCCTGAAGAACTTCATAAGGGTCAGAATGTTCTACAACTTTTTTAAAATTATTGTTTTGCTGTCTTTTTAACATTCAAACTGGATTCATTGTGTTTTAAGGGTTTATTATTGTTTGGAGTATAAATCCTTAATCTTAATTTAGAAAAAGAAAGTCCTGACTTACCGTATTTATCGGCGTATAACACGCACTTTTTCCCCCCTGAAAATAGGGGGCAAATGATGTATGCGTGTTATACGCCGATATAATGTTAAGAAGCCTTCGGTGAATGCTGCTGGGATCGGGGATCAAGGACACAAATGAAAGAAGGGGAGGGAGGAAGCAACCGAAGCCTGTCCTTCTCTCTGGGTCAGCTCTCTCAGTTGCTCTCTCGCTCCTCCACCAGCACAGGAAGAAACTGCTTCAAAGAAGCGGGGGGCTTTTCCTGTCGCCTCTCCCCCACCCCCACCCCGTCCGCCCGCCCGCAGTGCTCCGTTCTGCCTGCCTGCCTGCCTTCGTTAATGGTTGAATCGGAACAGCTTCGGCTGAGTAAAAGAGGCGAATAGTTATTATTCTCAGCCGAAGCTGCTCCCAAACAACCAGAAACTAAGGCAGGCAGGCAGAATTTTTTTAAAAAAATTTTCCTGAAATTTCCCCCTTAAAATGAAGATGCGTGTTATACGCCTGTGCGTGTTATACGCCGATAAATACGGTAGTTTAACACCTACAGCATTCCTTTTAAATATTTTCAAGGAAATTACAGAGTCCTCTTCACATAAAGGTCAAAATCTGTTTAGCATACTTTTCTTTAATAATTTTTTAGGAATATATTATTTACATCATAGTGTGTCCAAAGTTGTAGACCTTCTGAACTTATGCGGAAGACAGTAGAGAAAAACTGTTCCTTATCAAAGTATTCTGGAATTTGAATGTCATCTGCCAATAAAGGAAACTGCTTTCTCAGGTCTGCAATATCCTGAAACAAAAATATTTACCTTGACTAGAGTTGCATAGTATGTTAAGTTATAAAACAGCATGTAGAAATCATAGCAAGGTTCACACAGCATTTGAAGCCAAAAGCAAACCATTCTATGGCTTAGTGCAATGTAGGAATCCAATTACATCTGAAACCCCTGGAAGAGGAAAATGATTACCGTATATACTCGAGTATAAGCCGAGTTTTTCAGACCACTTTTTGTGCTGAAAAAACCCCCTCGGCTTATACTCAAGTCAGATTCCCCTCTGAAAAAAAAATGGGCTCAGAAAACAATGCGAGCCGAGGTCGCTTCAGCTCCGCTCAGCTTCTCCAACATCCAGCACTGCCCTGTTCTATGTGCCGGGCCCGGCAAGTCCGAGCAGCCAGTGCGTGGAGCAGGACGGCGCCGGAGATCGTTGGCTGCCTCTTTCGCAGCACGGGAGGCCTCCCCCGGCTGGCCAGCTGCTCTCCTCCTTCTCTGCCTGTTTGTTCTGTGTGATCGAGGAGGAGGAGACCGGCCGGCGGGTTGGGGGAGGCTTTCTGCGCCGAGGGAGGCGGCTGCTGGTGTCCGGCTTTGCTCCGCTTCTCCGATGGTCCGGCGCGGCCCTGTTCTTTACTTGGGCAGCCGGGCGCCCGCAACGGCGCCCACGGCGGCAACAGGCAGTTCCGCCCGGGCTCCGCTCAGGTGTCTGGCTGGGGCTGTTGGGAGTTGCTGCCGCCGGTGCGGCCCCAGTCCCGCGTCGCCTCGGGAAGGGAAAGGCAAAGCGCTTGGAAGGCCGCCACTGGAGCGAAGCTGCGCGCAGCCGCTGCGCTAGCATCGGATCGGGCGCGCCGGACGGTTCCGACCGAGCCCCGAGCGTCGTCTTTGGCGCCCGCCCAGCGCCGTGGAGCTCCCTGTACCAGGAGAAGGGGAAGACACCCCCCCGGGGCGGGGCAGGGAGAGGAGCTTCTCCCGCCTGCCCTTCTTTCCGTGCCCACCGGTGTCCCCGCAGGACAACCCCCGCCCCGCAGTCGCCGCCGCTTGAAAGAGACGGGCCGGGGGTGGGTAGAAAGGCGCCGGGCGCCCTTGGAGGAGAAGGTCCCGCGTTCGCCTGTCTGCCCGCGGATGTCAGCGGAGCTTTGCCGCTGCTTCGTCCGGGGTCTCTGGGCAAACACGTCCACCTGAGCGGGGCTTGTCGCCTCCGGCACGCAACGAGCGCTGCCCTCGGATTCCCTGTCCGGTTGCCCCCTTTTGAGGGCGATGGCAGTAAACTGTTCCCGTAGCAGCGGCTGCTTCTCTTTCCCGGCTGGGCTGGTGAACGAGGCTTCGTAGAGTTAAGACTGTATGGACTGTATGGATTCAATCTGGATTGGGATTAAAATGATTCTAGATTTACTAAACCCCAGTTACTTCTTCCTGGCCTGTCCCTTGTTGGAGCCAACAGTGGTTTATGGTTCACTAAACCTTGGGGTACTTAGTGGGGTGTTCTGCTGAACTGTGACTGAAGCAGGCCAGTTGCTTCTGCCCAGAGCACCAAGGAAAGTATCAGGATGCGGCCCAGGACCTGCATTTCAGGGGGCTCCCCTGGCCCTGATTAAAAAGCCAGATCTGAGCTGTGTTCAGACCAGCCTTTGCACCCTCGCCCTCTCTTTGGTGGGAACTACTGGGTTCTCCGAAGAGGGGTGGGGGCTGTTTTTGGCTCTGAATGTTATCACAACTTCACGTGGGTTCTGTCCAACTTCAGGGCGGTCTGAATCAACCCGCCAGGCCAGAGTTGTAATTTGTTGCCTGGCTTCCCTGCAATCACAACTACCCCACTACTCCAGGGTCAGATGGAGCAGAGACCTCATCAGGCTGGCCTCTCCCCCCCCCCCCTTCTCAAGAGCCTGGAAGCTCTTCATGTCCTTCATGTGCAGCCTGGAAGAATGAATGACTTCCAAAGCTCTGGGCTCCATCAGGCCCCTGTCAGGCGCAAGTCCCAAATGGGGGTCAGGGTGTCCCTTCTCGGGAGGGGCGTGAGATTGCACAAGAAGCAAGAAAGAATCCCAGAACAGCTCCTGCATAGTCACGTGTTCCCTTTTCCCCACCCTGGTGCTCCTCTCAGGTTTGCTAAAAACAAAACCACCCGGGTGACCCTCCTGCCTTCTGGAGGGCACAGGCGCCGGCAGAATCCAGAGGGGAGCGCGGCGACCGTCCGGCTGGCAGGTGGGACTGCGAGCATTTGGGGGGACTTGGCTGCCTCAGGACCCGCATCCCCTGCTCTCCTCGAGGGAAGCGCGTCTTTCGCTCTGTGGGGGAGGAACCAGCCGGCAAGGCAACCAGGGGCGCCTCAGGCATATCAGCGAGAGGGACGAATTCACGGCTTCGGAAGGCCGGACCGGAGCCCCCTCCCCCCCAGTCCCTCCGGGCAGAGGGGCCAGCCTCCAGGGACCAGCCGCTCCGGCGGAGAGAATTGCTGAGCCGAAGGTGCCCTGCAAAGCCTCGTTCACCAGCCCAGCCGGGAAAGAGGAGCAGCCGCTGCTACGGGAACAGTTTACTGCCATCGCCCTCAAAAGGGGGGCAACCGGACAGGGAATCCGAGGGCAGCGCTGCTTGCGTGCGGAGGCGACAAGCCCCGCTTGGGTGGACGTGTTTGCCCAGAGACCCCGGACGAAGCAGCGGCAAAGCTCCGCTGACGTCCGCGGGCAGACAGGCGAACGCGGACCTTCTCCTCCAAGGGCGCCCGGCGCTTTCTACCCACCCCCGGCCCGTCTCTTTCGAGCGGCGGCAACTGCGGGCGGGGTTGTCCTGCGGGACACCGTGGGCGCGGAAAGAGGGGCGGGCGGGAGAAGCTCCTCTCCTGCCCCGCCCGGGGGTCTTCCCCTTCTCCCGGTACAGGGAGCTCCGCGGCACTGGGCGGGCGCCAAAGACGACGCTCGGGGCTCGGTCGGAACCGTCCGGCGCGCCCGATCCGATGCTAGCGCAGCGGCTGCGCACAGCTTCGCTCCAGCGGCGGCCTTCCAAGCCGTGGCCTTTCCCTTCCCAAGGCGACGCGGGACTGGGGCCACACCGGCGGCAGCAACTCCCAACAGCCCCAGCCGGGAAGGGAAAGGCAAAAGCGCTTTGCCTTTCCCTTCCCGAGGCGACGCGGACTGGGGCCGCACCGGCGTAGCGACTCCCAACAGCCCCAGCAGGGAAGGGAAAGGCAAAAAGCGCTTTGCCCCACCCTTCCCAAGGCGACGCAGGACTGGGGCCGCGCCGGCGGCAGCGACTCCCAACAGCCCGAGCCGGGAAGGGAAAGGCAAAAGCGCTTTGCCCCACCCTTCCCGAGGCGATGCGGGACTGGGGCCGCGCTGGCGGCAGCGACTCCCAACAGCCCCAGCCGGGAAGGGAAAGGCAAAAGCGCTTTGCCCCACCCTTCCCGAGGCGACGCGGACTGGGGCCGCGCCGGCGGCAGCAACTCCCAACAGCCCCAGCCGGGAAGGGAAAGGCAAAAAGCGCTTTGCCCCACCCTTCCCGAGGCGACGCTGGGACTGGGGCCGCTCGGCGGCAGCAACTCCCAACAGCCCCAGCCGGGAAGGGAAAGGCAAAAGCGCTTTGCCTTTCCCTTCCCGAGGCGACGTGGGACTGGGGCCGCACCGGCGGCAGAAACTCCCAACAGCCCCAGCCGGGAAGGGAAAGGCAAAAAGCGCTTTGCCTTTCCCTTCCCAAGGCGACGCGGGACTGGGGCCGCACTGGCGGCAGCAACTCCCAACAGCCCCAGCCGGGAAGGGAAGGCAAAAGCGCTTTGCCTTTCCCTTCCCAAGGCGACGCAGGACTGGGGCCGCACCGGCGGTAGCGACTCCTGACTCAGGGGGCCTCCGAGGGAGGGGAAGAGAGTGACTCCTGCCTCCCGCTGTCGTCATCTTCTTCTTTTGGGTTAGTGAATCAATTAAACCTTTCATGATAGTGAGATCGTTTCCCAAATTAATTATTTTTATTTTTGAAATTTACCAGTAGCTGCTGCATTTCCCACCCTCGGCTTATACTCGAGTCAATAAGTTTTCCCAGGTTTTTTGTGTAAAATTAGGTGCCTCGGCTTATATTCGGGTCGACTTATACTCGAGTATATACGGTGTTAGGATGCTACAGAAAGACAAAAGGACCTTAGTCCATAACTGTAAGTCTGCTAGTTTCCTCCCCCATGAACTGCAAAAACTTTTCAATTCAAGAGATTCTGGTTAGCTTGGGCTTTCAATAAGATATTTAGAAGGCAAGTTTCCAGGCCAGCCATCAAATTTATCCATATTTGGACTGAACAAGTTCAAATAATGCACAATAAGCATTTGGCTTCATTTGAAACACTTCAAATCCTTCATTCATTTCCAGATTCTGAAGAAATACATTTCACAAAGGAACAAAAAGGATATGAATATGTTAGGAGCAGTTGTAATATTGAATTGCTGAAGTTAACATGGGTAAACAAGATAACATTTGGCTCAGAACTTCGGTGAACTGTCCAATGAAATACTGTTTTTCAAATCTCTTTCCAAATCATGAGTCAGGGAGTTGCAGGGTAGGATAGAACTTTTTTTGCAAAAACATCTATTTCCTGATCTGTTCCAGGAAATAATAGTGATAACACTAATCAATCATTTTCTCTATCAGCTTTATGATTCTCCATTCTCTCTATTTAAACATAGTAAAAAAGCACAAACTTATTGAAGGATAATCCAGGATAGCTCAGAGAGAACATTTGTATCATATACAATGTACTCACCTTTCGGGGATCATCTCCCAGTGATCGTAAATAATACTTTTCATCCTTAAAAATGCAAACATAAGGAAAATAAATTGCAATGAATAGGCACATTAATATTTAATTGACTTATCAAGTGCCATGTAGTTTGGTAACTGAAAAAAAACCTACATTAAAAAAATCAGCTCAGTAAGAAAATAATATATTACCTCAGAAAGAAAATAATCCGAATGTTTGATTTCAGCTGCTCTCTTTATAAATACATCAAAAGGCAGTGTTCTAAATATCAAAATAAAAGTTATCAAAATATTTTAAACAGATGGGACTGACTGTTAATAACTATCTTAAAACATCTTCTTTGTAGTAATATGCAGAATTGCTTTCATTTTTTTTAATGAGAATAAGTCTGACTGTAAGCTAGAGTATACTGTGACTTGATTGTAGTTGCAATGGGTGACTGTGACACAGAGAAGGCAGCCATAGAAAACATTGTAGGAATTTCAGACAAATTACAATAATTTGATTTACTGAATTTGAAGATTAAATCAGCCTATTTGCTTCATTAGTTAAGACAGTACAATTATTTCTGTGATGGGAAAACAAGTTTTGTATAAGAGATAGGTGGGAGAATATAAAAAGTTGATCTTGGACACTTATACACAAAGCCTGCCAACTGTAGCCATCATGAAAATGTGTAGCTGGACTGAAAACATAAAGTCAGTACAAAATCCCTACTATCTAGGTCGGGAAAAACTAAGTGAGCCATAAGATGTATTAATGCAAATAGTTCTATAACTACTTGCTTTTCTTCTCAAATGGCACATCTCTAGTTTGTTTTGAGCTAAGCATGGCATGTTCTAACTAGAACAGCAACATCTGAGTTGCTACCAGTTCTCACTTACAGAAACAGAGTAAAGCTTGGAACAGAATACCTATACACAAAGTTCTTACTAAGGAAGTTCATCTGTGGCACAGTGGAAACATGAACCTTTACTTCTTTTTTCCCTGATGCTTGACAAAGGTAATCTACTGTCCATTTGGTCACACAAGGGCCCAGATCTATTCCTTTCAGTACTGCAGGCTTTCTCTGAGAATGAAAAAAAAGTTATTGGATAACATGCCACCATTTTGCTATTAGAAACAAACAAAAGCCTATGACTTATCTTCTACTCCCAACTATCCAAACCTAAGAAAAGCATATCTTTTCTTAGAAAATTATTTATCAGTAAAATGAACATCTATATTTCT
Source organism: Notechis scutatus (assembly GCF_049901735.1). NCBI lineage: Eukaryota > Metazoa > Chordata > Lepidosauria > Squamata > Elapidae > Notechis > Notechis scutatus. The sequence continues at coordinate 174,139,758 of NC_142009.1, read as the reverse complement.
AACTCTTATGATTTTTCTAACAGAGCATGCTTTAGTGAAATACATATTATTCTAATAGCAAGATAAGCATTAACGAACACCCCACAGCACAGTACTGATTAATCTACTTTTTACAGAGCTTTGCAGCCTAATTCTTAGCACAACTACTTTGAAGCAAATTGATTTCTAAATAATATTATCTAGACAGTTAATTGAACCTTACAAGTTAGATTAGATCATTTAATTAGATCATTTTTCAATAAATCTATGAAAGAGACAGGAAACAAAGTACTGGAAGAACATAGCAGCAAATCTAAATATTAAAGGCAAAACTCAGAAAAATAAGATAAGAATTCTAGGAAGCTAAAGACTGCTGAAGTAATATTTATTCATTTGTGGTAAATTAGCATGTTGTGAACAAATCCATTCTGGCAGATACTTTCTGAAAGTGCACTTAACATGCTACCAAAATTAGCCTGCAATAAAAATTCCAAACATGACAATTAACAAAGAAAAGGTTAATTATCTTCATCTTATTTTATCTGGAGAAGGAAAACATGCCTTGCTTTATGTGCACCTGGTAATGGTTTAGGATGTAAATATTAACCACAGAGAGCACAGCAAATATTTGATTAAAGGCAGGATTAATTAAAATGTATTCTTTTCCCTGAAGTCAAAAAAACAAAGGACCCACCTGAGTACTTTATATAGAACTGTTTTTATTAATACATTTTTGTCCCTTTTAATTTTTACTTATACCAATTACTCCTGCCTATTTTCCCCATAACCACCACCCTGTGAAGTGGACTGCGCTCAGACTGGCCTAGAACTCAGTCTGGGTTTTTTGGCCAGCACCTCCACCACTACACTACGCTGATTCTCTGTGTCATACCTTTCTTTGCCACGTTATTTAGAAACGGAAAGAAAGCGCTTGAGCCTCCGGGTTTCACCCACCAGGGGATAGACGTCTTGCAAAAAACGCTCCCGAGGAATCCCGGTATACTGCGGGACTCGCTGCTTCTCCATGTCCCCGCTCGGTCACTTCCTCCTTTGGGTCCGGCGGTGATTTCCCTCCGCTGGCAACGAGGCCTCGCAAAACCAGTAGACCCCCCAACCCCGTGCCCCAAGGGCCCAAACACCGTCGGAGGGGATGCCGCGAGGAGAATCTGGCCCCTGCTGTACAACCCAAGGGCGGAGCGAGGCGCCCCCCGTCCCTCCTGCAGGCCCGAGAGGCGGCGCAAAGCCCGTTCCTTCACCGCGAGGGAAGCCTGTTCACCACCTGCCGATCCCCTCCCGCGTCTCTTCCGTCGCCGCGGCATGACGGGAGGGCCGAGGCGGGGAGTTATGGGGCTGAACCGGGGAGTCCTCTGCAGGCGCTGCTGGTGCTGGCAGCTGCGGGGGCTCCCCGCCCTCCAGAGAGGTTCAGCCGCCCAGCGCGAAGGGGTCGGGCACCTCTTGCCGCTCTCTGGCCGATACCAGTTTCGACCGCTGCCCCCCGCGCGCTTTTATAGCAGCGGCAACGGCGACTCCAAGACGGAGGAGCGAGCGGTCTTCTTGGGGTTCCCCAACCCCTTGAGATGGCTTCGCACTCGCCTCTACTTCTTCCTCATCCGCACCTACTTCGACCGCGACTTCAGCGTCCAGGAGTTCATGCAAGGGGCGAAGCACGTAAGTCGTTGGTTGAACCGCCGCGCCACATTTCGGGATGTTATATATTAAAAGGAAGGGCGGCTTCCCCCCCCCCCTTTCTTTTTAACACTCCTCCGAGGAAGCTTTGGGATTCGTTTAGCAAATGCTGCTTAAATGAAATGGTGTTTATGGCTGTGCAGTAGCGGAGGGCTCTCGTCCTCTTACTCTGCCTGTGGTTGTGGTTCTTTCTACTGCATCAGTTTTTAGCTCAATAAAATCACAATGCCCTTCTGTATTTTGCATTAAATGAACCTAAACTATTTACTTTTTAAATATGCACAAAGACAACAATACATTACATTCTAGTCTATAGAACCTGCATTTTTCTGCAGGATTCTGCATTTCAAATTGAGAATACTGAAAGACTAGAAATAATGTTTTCACTAGAAGCACATTAATGTAGTTGAGCTGCAAACTTGTGCTTAATCTTAATTAAAGTAGCATTTGTCTGTTTTCCAGGCCTTTACTGTTGTTTCAAGGCTACTTTCTCAGTGTAAATATGATGTATTGGAAGAACTTGTATCAAAAGAGGTAAATATTTAATATTTCTCATATGTGAAAAACCAGATTCTCCTAGCTGTTCCTTAAACATTTCTTTTTACAGAGGACAATATCAGCCAGCTTATCACAACATAGTGGATTTGTTAGATGTCAGCTCCTATATGTTGGCTAAAAATTGTAAGCATTGAACTTCTGTGTATTGAAGAGTGTGAGAAGGGAAACCATTGCCTTAAGTTAATCAAAAAGTGGAAGAAACAATTTGGATTTATATTCTATTCCTAGAGAACAAGCAAATAGCATATAAATTGATAGCTTTTTATTCCTAGAAACTGACAACTTAGATTTGATTTTCTTAAAGGGGCAGCAATCAGGTTATGTTTTCTCTTCAGTGTAATTTAACCACTATAACTGTTTATTCCCTTTATTCTAACTTAGTTTTTTTCACAGTTTATCTACTTCAGCTGCACTATCATTTCTAAAAGTAGGATTTAATTAATTTATTTTTTACAACTTTCATGCCACTTCATTTCCAAAACAGAACTGCCTACAGTTTTAATATAATAACTTTTAGTAAAAAAGGGATGGTCTGAATATCCAAGACCTTCCAAAAGATTGTGGGCATGACTTTCAGTAGTGGAACACTTAGCAGATCTTACCTGGAGTCAGTTTTCCACAGCATCAGCTTTGAATGGCTTTTAGAAGAAAGACTAAGTTTAATAGAACTATTAAATGTTTTATAAGGGTGCCTTTAAGGACACACAGGTAATCCTTGACTTAACAACTACAATTGTGCCCAGAATTTCTGTTGCTAAGCAGGACAGCTTTTAAGTGAGTTGTGTCCCACTTTACACTCTCTTTTTGCCACAGTTGTTAAATGAATCACTGCAGTTGTTAAATTAGTAGCATAGTTGTTAAGTGAATGTGGCTTCCCCATTGACTTTGCTTGTCAGAAGGTCACAAAAGGTCACAAATTGCATGACCCTGGGGACAGTGCAACTGCCATAAATACATGCTAGTTATCAAGAATCCGAATTTTGATCACATGTCCATGGGCATGCTGCAGTGTAAGTGTGAAAACCATTCATTACTCTTTTTTTTTCCAGTGCCGTTGGAATTTAGAATGGTCACTAAAAAGTTGTGAGAGACTAGTTATAGAAGACTATTCTCTCATCAGTAAGTAATGTCTACAATAGCCACTCATTGAAAGAGGTTCTCTCCCCTTCCCAAATTATTAGTTTCTACATTAAATGGGAGTTTCAGAATCCACACAAAGGAAATCAACCATAACCAGACTCATCTAATAATTATTTAAAGCAAGACTGAGATTTTAAAAAAATACTTGACTTTTGAAATGGCAGGGAGAAATGGCAGCATAGTTTTCAATAATATCTTATCAATATCTTATATAACTGTTACATGGTTGATTAAGTGAGTTGGTGTAAAGGAATTAGTAAGCACTAACATTAACAATTCCATTTCTAATCCAGATGATTCAGGTGTTAAGAGAGAAGCTCTCTTCATTGTCTGAAAACCACAGAAAAGCCCTGGCTGCGGAGATGGATGAAATTATGTTCACAGCAACAGGAGATGTAGGCATTTACTATGATGACAGTGGTATGCCTTCATTCTATTTCACATTCCTTAAAAGCATCCCTCAGTCTTTTTAAATAATGCGTAAAAATTATTTTCTATCCATTTAAGTATTCATGTTGAGCATCTGTCTGCTACTTTGACTTGTGTCTGATTTGTCGCTATTTCATTCTGCCAGCAATCTTTTGGCCCCAAGTAAAATCAAGTGGTTATTTAAAAAAAAAAACAATGTCTCTCAAAATGTGATCTAGGAGTCCCTGGAGGTTCCTGAGACCCTTTCAGAGGGCCCGTGAAGTCAAATAACTTATTTAATTTCTCAGTTTTAATTTCTATTACTACTTAGTTACTACTAGTAACTAATAATGGACATACCCCACACAAACCAAAACTCCCTGGGGTCCTCAATCATTTTTAAAAATGTAAAGGGATCCTGAGATACTGTTCTAAAACAACAGAACTGACATGCAGAATGGACTTTATATCAACGTGCAGTTGAGAAGCTGAGTGAGTTTGCTTGGCTCTTTAAGAAGATCCATGCTTTGCTAGTCAAATATAGATCTAATGTTTATTCAGAAATTGGTGAGAAAGGCCTTTTACACCTTTGATCATCAACTATACTCCAAGAAATCAGTATGAGATCTGATGTAGTATAATATTTTTTAAAAAAAATACACAGAGCTAATTTCTCTCTTGTAGGTTGTCCAGCAGGACAAACAACTTTCCTAATTTTATTTTTTAAGTTGAATTAATCACTTGAATGGCAAATATTAGAAACAGTAATAACTCTAATTCATACCCAAGCCATGAATTTTCCCATTTGATATCTACAAACATACATAGAATTATGTTGTGTTGGTCTTAGTAGGAGAAAGCAATTGATTTGTGTCTATACCATTTCCTAGATTTTTGCTGGGAAGGGAAAATTCAGGAGAACCTGTGTTGGAAGTGGAAGCAGTTAATAGGTTCTCTGGTAGCTGAAAGTAGTTGGCTGCAACTATGAGTGGGTCATGGTTGAAGAGTCACATATGCTGCCCCCCCCCCCAAAAAAAAAACAAAAAAGAATTCTGGCTGATTTTGTGCATTGTGTTAATCCATAATATTGTTGGTCTGCATCCTGCTTGTTATGTATGTTAATTGTTACGTATTTAGGAAACTCTGGAAAAGTAATTTTTAGATTAGCCTAATACATGAACCAAGTATGTGGCAATTCATGCTTTGTCTCTGAAAGAGGCTTTGGAGCCATTGCTATCCTGCTTTTTCACAATTTGTACATGTGTTTGTGTATGTGTGTGTGTGTGTGTGTGTTAGAAAAAGAGAGAGATGTGTTCTTCATATAAGATGTCTTTCTCTGTTTCCAAATCTATCTTGCGCTGTAAACAGGCAGGAAGTTTGTTAGTATCCTGATGTCGTTCTGGTATCTGAGCAGTGCTGACATCCCTGATAAGACTCCAGAAGGAGCCAAAGTATTCCAGATTGCGCTTAGAGGTGAAAGCACACCAAAAAGAAGACATCTTTTATTAGCAAACTATGAGTAAGTCATTGATTTTTCTACCTGACCGTGGTTTTGTTCTTCAGGTATGGTGAAACTTCAGAGTACTTTAAACAAGGTTAGCTCTGTAGTATATAAGTGATGCTGCATCTTGAGCAATATACCTGACTAATCAAGAGAAAAAAATAATTTATTGGAAGGTCAGTGATAAAGATCACAAGCAGTGCAGTATGAACAAAATGTCCTAGGAAGTCAATAATAGCTTAAGTTGATCTTTCAGAAAGGCAAAGATTTATAATCAGTTTATAAAGGAGAAACTGGATGGGACAATTTATCTGTCTGATTAGTTTATTTTAGCCTGAAAGATGTCTAAACAGATGGGATTGGTTTATAAAATGAACAATGAAGAGTTAATACTGTAACAAGATAATATATAATGAAAATGTTTGATTGGAGTGATTATAGGATACCTCTTTTATATTGTTTGTAGTCCAGAATATTTCATTGGCCAGCAGCATAACAGTATTTTAATAAATACATATATTGCCATATTTCTATTACTTTTACTGCTTTTAAAATAATGCTCAAAAATATTTTTCCCTTTCTTCTATTGGAAAAAGTAGAAGTTTGTCTTGCAAGAATCAGTCTTGTGTAACTGTTTTCATCCCCCACAGAAGAGAGGTTGTGCAGACAGGATTTCTGTTTCCTCCTTAAAGCTATTTGCAAAAGTCTGGAGCAAAAAGACTCTTTGGACCAAATTTGGGGAGTGCACGAGTGGCTAAAAACCATTTTGGTGGATCAAATGTAGACATTTGTCCTTGAGAAGCTTTTCAGGAAAAAACATATCACTTTGTATTTCCAACTGCAAACCATTTTTTCTCCACATTTTTTTCATTCATGTATTATAGAAAAAAAATGTGTGTATTGTAGGACTGTATTGGTGTATACTGGTTATACTGTGTGGGATTCTCTCTTACATTCTCTTTCTTATATAATTTATGGGAGTTAATGTCCAGCACATCTGCAGAACATGTAGTTGGGATGTCTATTCAAGAGTGATGAAAGCCAGAACAGCATTCGCACATACAAATCCAAATATGAGGATGGCTTTTAGTAAGGCAGTTAAATATAGCCTTTACAGCCTTTGTCCTTAGCTGTAAATGAAAAGCAGATGTTTAGAGAGAATGGTTCTTAAGCAGAAGATTGTGTAGATTTCCAGTTCTAAGAACTGAAAAATAAAAATGAATAGGGGTCTATGTCATCTCTCTATTTTCCCCCAACAATTTTCTGTTGAGTATAGTTAAAACACAAAAACTTCAGAATCTTGTATCACTTAAAATATTTTCTTGCAATTTTTCATAGAGATCACAATTGATATTTTTCTTTGCATTGATGACTTTTAGATTTATCTTCCTTCTTTGAAGATCAAGGTTTCAAGTTATCATGCTTTCTTATGGTTTTGGAGATATTTTTGAAAATACGAGGGACTTTGCATAGAATAATAATCAAAGCCAATGAGATAAACCCTCAGATGGTTCTAATAATTAATAGATACTGAAGCAAAGAATAATAGTTCTTGAAGAACAATGTCAGAATGACAGGAACGTTTTGGTTCATTCCTATAACTTTTCTCTGGCTCCAACTGGATGTTTGTGTCTGATCTAGTCATCTCTGCTTTTTTAAATTATTATTTTAAGGGATGCAATAAATAAAAAGTATCAGTTATGAATGTTGACAATGAGAACAAGTACTTTGGATAACCAGTTGCTCCATTTGCACAGCCTTTTTCTATGTCAATCAAAGATTCCAACATTAATTACTGGAAGTAGCATAAGGGCTTCCAGTTCCTTTGTATGCTCAACATGCCTTCTGCCTTCAACCTAATGGTATGACTTGCATAAACCTCCAGATTTCATTAATGTTCATTTAATAAATGGAAGTGTTCATTGATGCAATTATTAAGATGTTCCTGAAATCTGCTATGTTTCTTGCTTTGTCAATTTAAGTCAGATTGCAGTTCTTATCTGAGAGATTTGGCAGCCAAGTCTTAAATCTACTTTTAGTATTATGTTTGTTCACCACTTTAATACTACATTTATGTTTGTAATATTAAGGCCATTCACAAAGGGTTTGTTGCTTGACTTATGCAATTGTCTCTTCATTATTTTACTTTGTTTTCCCCAAAGGTTTCGAAGAGAATTCACACAGGGTGTGAAGCCAGACTGGATGATTACATGGATTGAACATCCAAACCTGTTGGAATAAGTTCCTTGAACAAAGACTTTCATGTACTAGTAATATTTTGGCATATCAAGAAACATCTCAAGATTTATATGCCGCAATACATAGTGGACTAATTTTGTGGGTTTTATCTGAATATCATCTTGCTCTGAACAATATAAATAATGTCTTTCCTATCAGAGTTGAAAGCACAGTTTGGACCAATGTATAATGGGGAACATTAGGTTGGTATGAGAAACATCTTGATGTGCTCTGGTAGAAGATAATTCATAGTTCATAATTGAACATTACATCTTTTTTCTTCAACCATCTTCAGAAAGTGAAATGGGTGGTCTCAAAAAAATAAAAAAGAGAAAGAACTGACCTTCCAAATACCAGATTTTATCCGACTCCATTGATACACAGTACTTAAGATCAAGTACACTAGAATGCATAATTTACTTTTCAATGGACATATTATCTGGATCATTCAACAATGAAAGTAAAGATGTTTCAATAGACTTCGTATTTATACCAGAATTAATTTTGTACTTTTTTTTGTATATTTGGTAATGAAAGTAAAAGTAAAAAACTATAATAGTCATATGCAACTTCTAGCTGAGATCCAAAATATGGTAGTGTTGTGGTGTATGGTCTGTGGTATGGTATAGTATGGTATGGTTTATGATATGGTATAGTACGGTACAGTATGGTATGATGAACATAATTTCAATGTGAGGCAGCTTTTTATATTTTCTTTGTGACACTGCCAGAGCTTAAATGTAGGTCTTCATACATATAAAATATATAGGACTAAATTGACTTCTACTAAATGGCTAAAATCCCAATCCAAGCAATCCGAGTATTGTTCCTTTTATACATTTAAAATGATTTATTGAAACTTGACAGCATAAGATGATTTGAATTGATTCTCTGAGATTGCAAAAGATTTTGAGGTATTTTAATTTAATCTTTAAACTCTCCTGTTTGTGCTTTTTACCTGAAAAGCAGGACACTGAAGAAAATATACCCAGGAATGTCTCAGTTAATGAAAGAATAGCAGTAAAGCCAACTGACCATCCAGTTAGCCACTTCCACAGGGATCACTCTACTTGTTGTGAGTAGACAGCAGGCACAGTACCTGGATGTTATGAGCTCCTTTCCATGAGCCAGACAATTGATCCCCTTGATCATCCAGATCTCCCTAGATAATCTGCTGAAGTGGATGCCATCATTTACTCCCCGTTGTGACAGTATAAGAGACCTGCCAATCTGAATCCATTCATTTTGGAAGGCATCCTGATGCAGGGTATCTGGGCTGTACTATTATAGGGTGTCTGCATTTACAGCCTTAATGGTGCTATTAAATGTACTCAGGGATAGAACACCTGATTTGCATGCAGAAGACCCCAGGTTTATTCTCTGGTTTCTCAGCTAAAGGGGGCAGGGGGGGAATAAGAAATAAGGGGAAAGATCTCTGAAACCGTGAAGAGCTACTATGAGTCAAAATAGCAAATGGTGAGTAGCCTGGAGAAGAACTCTAGTATAACAAACAGTTATTGAACCTCACCTGTATCTTGTGCCAGTGACTTACAAATTGTCTTTAAGACACTGGCTTTTTTCTCATATGTTTGCTGCATTATGTTAATGCATCTATTACTTTTGAAAACTACTATAATGCAGTTCCTGATGGGATGGCTTATCTCATGCAACAGAAATAACAGACTTGTGGCACTTGTAAATCTAATACATCTATGACTGCTAACATTTTCTGGATCACAGCCCACTTTAGCAGATGCCTGGAGTATGGTCTTGAGAAAAAAATATTTTATCACTCTGTGTACAGGTATATGTACAAACACATCAGAAGAGCTGTGGAAGGGGTGGAAAGAGATGCACATGCAGAACATGAGGCAAGCAGCAATTATACTGTCTCATGCCTACAATTATGCATTTGGGGTATTGATTGATTCTGGCTTGAAATTGATAAGATGGATTGAATATGCATTCTCCAGTAGGTATGTTCTTTTAGCATATGAAAGCAATACAAGAGAACGTCAATTTTGAAATGAATTTTAACAAGCTACAGAGTAGTGTTCAGTCTCAGCCTTCCAATTTTTTTCTTGACCAGTTGGTTCCCATCAATTGATCCATTTGAATTAATTTAATTGGTAATTTAAACAGTTCAGCATATGCAGTGATACTTTTGATTCTTCACATTGTATACAATTATTTGTTGTTAGGATCCAGTGCCTAAAGTTGTAAATCGGAAAATAACAGGAAGAAAAATATTAGTTGAATTGGATAAGGGTAGAATGTAAATGGCAGTCACATCTGAGCAGTGGTTATATGTTCTGAAATGGGAGTTCTTAGAGTTTCCTTTGTCATGATCAAATCAACTCCTAATGATCATGGATTTCTCTAGTGCCACTATCCGTGGCAGGGAGGCTTGATCCATTCGATTTACCCATCCCTGGTGACTGATGACCCTGGATGAAAGAGGGAATTGGGGACTGTTCCTATTGGTCTGGTGCACAGTCCATCTGAAACCTTAGTCACTGCCTAGAATGGGGTGCAGCTGAGCTTTAGATCAGATCACATCCATGCAATTTCACTCACAGAGTTGAGGAATTTGAAAAAAAAAATCTGTAGTATTATGGTGCTCAAGAAAGGTGAAATTCACCGAACATGGCTGACAGCCATTACAAGGCCTACCTTGTGGCAGTAAGGGTGGTGAAGCATCTAGTTTAGTTTAATTTTAGTTTATTGTCATTGCACCTCGTACAACAAAATTAAATACTATCTTCAGTGTACAATTTATGAAAATAAACACAAGCACACATCCCTCACACTCCACACATTGAATTGAAAACCCCTGATATCGCATTAATATTGCACTATACAGTAGAATTCAGTAGAGTTACTGCCCTGGGATAGAAGCTGTTTTTCAGCCTATTTGTCCTTGTTTTTATTCTGTATCGTCTGCCAAATGGTAATAGTTAAAAAAATGGGTGCCCAGGATGAGATGGATCTTTGAGAATGTTTTGAGCTTCCTTAAGGCAGCGGGAGCTATCAAGCTCTTCCAAAGAGGGGAGAGGGCAACCAATGATCTGGGCAATGACCTCTGGAGTGCTTTCCTATCTGCCACTGTGCAATTGGCAAACCATACTGAGGTGCAGTAAGTTAAGATACTCTCTATGGTGCAGCGGTAGAAGGTCACCAGCAGTTTTTCATTCAGTTGTTTTCTGAGAAGTCTCGGGTAGTATAATCTCTGCTGGGCCCTTTTGACCAATGCTGCAATGTGAGCACCCCAGGTCAGGTCCTCTTTTATGGTAACACCCAGAAACTTAAAACTGGCCACTTGCTCCACTCAGTCTCCATTGATAAGGGCTGGACGTCTGATCTGTTCCTCCTATACTCCACTATAAGCTCCTTGGTCTTATTGGTGTTGAAGACCAAGTTATTGTCTCCACACCATGAAAGCCACCAGTCCACCTCATCTCGGTGTTGTAATGACGAGGCAGTCGAGTTGTTTGATCATGAACAACTGAATTATGATGATCTTTATTGGAGTATAGTCTTGCATTTATATACATTTTTAGTTATCCTCCATCATTGGTTAACTTTGGTTACTGCTTAACTTTCGCTACTGTTTAGTACAGTAATCCATACAATTATCTCTAGTTAAAGTCTAACATATGTCTACTTCCCCTCTCTAATCCTCCTTCATCCATAGATTAGTGACTTTGTTTGCCTGAGTTGTATTTGCTTGGAAACATTCTTTATCTGAGGTTTGCCATCCGAGATTGGAACATTCCTGCAATTACAATTCTACATATCCTCGGTTTTTATTTTAAATGGAGGATTCAAAGATTTATAAATGTATCGCAATTGTAGAGGGTTAAGAGAGGGGGAAGCGGGACGAAACAATGCGAATAAATTTGGAATAGATTGAATAAAACAACAGGTTGCAATTAGTACAATAATAATAATTAGAGCATAAAAGAAAAACTGTCTGAGCCAAGACCAATCAGGGAGCCAATTGGTTAGCCACTCAAAAGGTGAGTAATGAGCATGGATATTATTTTGAATGTATGATTGTAAATTGGCAAGCTCATCCTCAATAGTTTTATTCAAAGAATGAAAATGCACAGCACATCCACGGTGTCCAACTAACGTACAGAACCCTCCATGATGGGCTAAAAGATAGTCTATGGCAAAACGCTGCTGTAAGACATCTTGATTTAAGTCTTCTATTTCATGCTGCAAATTACGAATAATAGCAGCAGTAGCATTGATGGATTTTTCAAGTCTGCAGGTGAGACCAAGAATAGATCGTCTGTTTTCTTGAGCAATTATGCCAGGATAAGAGCCTAGAGTAAGGACTCCTGTAACGGCCCCTGCCAATGCATGGCCAAATGTAGAACCAGAAGACAACTGTGTGTCAATAATGACTTCATCATTACATGTAGGCCCCAGAGAGGAACGCTGCTGTCGAGTTGATGGGAGCATACCTATTTGAACAGGTAGAGTAAAATAACATAGTTGCACATTGATAATTCTGAGGATGAACATTAGTGGCATATTTATCAAAAAAGAACCACATATTAGGATCCTTAAGCTGCCAACCAGCGCATATCGATCCTGTATTAGATTGATCAGAGGCATTAAAAATAGGAAAATTGTCATGATACATATCAGGAGCTATATTAATTCCATGCAAAGAAGAATTAAGGGTACGTGACAACCAATAGTAGTCAGAACAATAACTATAACTCCCTAGCTTTTTTAATATGTGCTGAGCAGCATCATAATCAGACCAATTATGAAGTGTGTTTAGCGTGACAACAGAAACACAGACCCCTTGTAAATTGACTAACTTTCAAGTAACGCCAATGGACAGAATTCAATTGCATAGGGGGTGTAGAAAATAGACAGGAGTGTGAAATAGATTGTAGTTGTAAGACAATAAATGTAGAAGACATGATCAAGTTAGGGGTAAAAGAAATTTGACCAAATGCCATTGGGGGCTCATAGTATAAAGTAATATTTGTGCCATGGGCATAAACATGTATTGGGCATGACGAACCCACAAATTAGGGTTAAGACGAACCACAGAAGTGTCATTTTGAGCAGAAACACCATTAAACATAAACAAGAAAATACAAAGTAAAATGGTAACAGAGTTAGCAGTAATAATAGCAAAAATAGCAGCAACAAGATTTTCAGGAGTCTGAGGTAATGAGGCCTGTTGCAGTTGTTGTTGAGCTTGATATGTAGTAGATTTAACCTGGCCCCAAGTGATGGGTTGCGGGCACATCAACCTTGGAAGATGGACTTCCGTGTTCAGATGAAGATTGAAATCTGGAATCGGGTTGTGAAGGCCCTGATGCCATGCCATGATACGGACGAACATAACGCACTGGAACCCACACTGCTTGTCGAGTAGAAGGATCTTCCACGGTGGTGTAACCGCGACCCCAGGTGATCAGCGGTGTAGGGCCTTTCCAGGTTGGATCTGGAGCTTGGCGATACTTTACCAAAGGCCTTGCTAAAGATTCAGTAGTTCGAAAATGCAAATTAACAGGTGAGTCTGCAAGAGAATCTAAAAAGGTTAAATAATTCCAAGTATATAATGCTACAGCAATGAGATTTTGAATCTTTCGCAGATGGTAAGGGCCAGACTCAGTTTGTAATTGTTTCTGAAGCAATGCCTTAAAAGTACGATGAGTTCGCTCAACTATAGCTTGACCCTGAGAGTTGTAAGGAATTCTGTGCACTAAAGTAATATTTCATTTCTGACAAAAGGTTTGAAACTCCTTACTAATATAAGCGAGGCCATTGTCAGTTTTAAACTGAGAAGGCCGACCCATTACAGCAAAAGAGGATAGGCAATGAGAAATAACATCTGAAGCACGTTCATGTTTTGAAGCAGTAACCCAAAGGAAGTGTGAATGAGTGTCAATAGATGTATGAAGATAACAGTATGGCTTAAAGGTTGAAAATTGAGTTACATCCATTTGCCAAATTTGATTAGCTTGGGTTCCTCGTGGGTTGACACCCACTGGAAAGGGAACTGCCAGTTGCTGACAAGCTGGACAAGCACGGACAATATCCCGGGCTTGAGATAATGAAATTTTAAATTGCTTTGCAAGCGATTTGGCATTTTGATGAAAATAAGAATGACTAGCAACAGGATCAGCAAACAAAGACGCAACATCCTTTAAGGATTCATCTGCCTTCCGATTTCCTTCAGTCAAGGCATTAGTAAAGGGAGTATGACTTCGAATGTGTTCTACATACAAAGAATACAAGCGAGTTTCCAAACTATTCTTTAAAGATAAAAACAAGGATAACAAATTCTTATCCAAAGAGAGAGCACAATAAGAAAAGGGAAGAGATTGCATAGCTAGATACACATATTGAATATCAACGATCAAGTTAATAGGTTGGTCATTGAACAATCGTAAAGCCAAAATCACAGCAGCCAGCTCAGCACGTTGAGCTGAAGTCTGCGTGGCAGTAAATTTAGAATACCATTGTTGAATCTGCCAGACAACTACACCTCTTTGTAGGTGATCTATCAGTAAAGACTGTAAGAGCTTTAGAAATAGGATTTTGCACAAAAATGGAAGAAATTAAAGTAGTAATTAAGAAATTAAGTAGTAAAGTAGATTTAAAGTAGTAGTAACCACTATTCTAGGATCCTTGGGTAAAGAATACAAGTTTCCCACATATTGAGAAAAGGCTATCTGATATGATTCTGAAATCATCATCAAATGCTCATGTTCAACTTTTGTATGAGTGAAAGCTATGCTAATGAGATCCTGTCCTGTAAGATGTAAGGCTCGTTTACGACCTTTAAAATCCTCTAATGCTGATTGATAAGGATAAATGTTTCTAGGCGGAGTAGCTGACAAATTAATCCATTCATGAATGTTGACCACTTGCGAGGACGCATTAGAATAAAGACATCCCGTGGGTAAGGGTGTAGTGGGAAGAATAGCTAAGCAAAGTCCTATTGTTAAGGATGTTATCTTGTCCACATATCGATGCTTAAACTTATTCAATATTTCTTGAAGGCATGTTCTTTGAAGATCAGTTAATACAACTAGATCTCCTGGTGATTGAGCTCCCTTCAAAGACTGAAATAAGGGCAACATATCACCAGTTGTAATGTAGAAGAATGGGCGTGCCCAATTAATAATGCCAAATAATTTTTGCCATTGTACTAATGTATATGATTTCTGTACTTGTAATTCAGGAAGAATTGGAATGGAGGAATTGTGCAACATTCTATGTTTCCCATTTTTCTTTTTTATAACAAAAACAGGAGTATTCCAAGGACTAGTAGAAGGTTCTATATGACCAGCAGCCAATTGTTCTTAAACCAATTGTTGTAAAGCAGCGAATTTTTCCCTTGATAATGGCCATTGTTCCACCCAAACCAGCATAGAACAGAGCCATTTAAGAGGACAAGGCATCATCAAGAATCAAATGGGCATTAAGAAGAGAAAGGATATCACGGCCCCAAATATTAGTATGAATATCTAGAATGTATGGTTGTAGGAAAAAGGACTTACCAGCAGATGTTGTAACATTAATTTCTTGAACACTCTGCCAAGCAGCTGTAGAACCTTCTATTCCCCACAATGAAGAAAGTGTCATTTTTGGCCATTGTACTGGCCACTGTAAAGAGGAGATGACAGTAACATCAGCTCCAGTAACCAATAACCCTTGAAATGGTTAAGGAAGAGCATTAACAAAGGATGAGAGGAGTTCAGCTGATGAAGTAAGCCTACAGATAAAGAAGTTGATCCAAATCCTGCATCCCCACGATTACCTATACCAGGAGATGGAATTTCATATGGAAGAAGAAGCAATTGAGCAACAGAAGAATTACAAGGAAGAACTTGAGGAAGATTCACCCAAATCTGAATCATGAGGATACCAGTGTAATCTGAATCTATTACCCCAGGCACAACAAAATAGCCCTTTTTGTGTGCAGAAGAACGAGGCAAAATTAAGCCAACTAATCCCGAAGGAAGAGGACCTTTAAATTGAGATGGAACTATTTTAACTTCCATGGGAAATTTAAACTCAATTTCCTCTTGAGTGATTAAATCGATTCCAGCGCTACTGGCTATGGCTGGGGAGGAGTGAGAGAGACTGCTGGAGGAGTCAGAGTGATGGGAAAGGCACGCTTTGGATTCTGGGTGGGTGCCACACCCATTGGCAAGTTTCCCGACCGAAACTGACATTGATTGGCCCAATGAAATCCTTTTTACAAATAGGGCACTTCTTAGAAGGACGATTCTGAGGCATAGAAGGTGTAGAACGACAGTCCTTCTGAAAGTGGCCAGGCTTCTTACACTTAAAACAGTTACCAATTGGTCGCTGTCCTTTCTGAATAGCAGCTGCTAACATATGCATTTTATAAGTTTGTGGTCCAATATCCTGGCAGACTCGCAGCATATCTGCCAGAGTGAAATGAGCAGTAGCCTTTAATGGCTGTAAAGCTCTTTTACAATCTGCATTAGCATTTTCAATAGCTAACTGGCAAAGAAGTTCACCAGCAGCTTCCTGATGATCAAACTGCTGTCTAATTGCTTTGGACAGACGCTCAACAAAGTCAGCATAAGGCTCATTGGCATTCTGTCGAATGTTTGAAAAATTTGCTCTAGATTCTCCAGCTTGGGTTTACCTTAAGAAAAGCATGAAAGGCTTAACTCTCTTAAGATCTGATAAGGCAGACCCTCCCATTCTGCTACTTGCAGTCCAAGCTGTGGCCCCTGACCAGGATGATATTGTACTGGACAAACAGACAGTAATTCTGCAAGTTCTGTTCCTGAGACAGAGGCATCCCTTTTACAAGTCTCTACCATTTTCTGAAAAGAAGACTGAACAATAGAGTCAGGAGGCTTTTGCCCTGTATCTGCAGGAGCTGAGGGAATTGAAGACATATATTCAGGTGAAGAAGGGGGACAAATGTATAGTATAACGTGAAGGTGGAGGTGTTAAAAGAGAAAGTTCATTGTGACCAAATGTTTCAATTGCATGCCTACATAAATGCCACACATGCAAAACTTCTATTTTTGCTTGAGGTTCAGTATGCAATGTTTTCCCAATACGTTCCCAATCAATTAATTTTAAAGACCCCTTTTCTGGGTACCATAGGCACTGAGCTGCAATCTCCTGGACCAACCTTAAGAGATTTCTCTGTGGTACCTCGGTATTATTTTTCTTCAACAAATAACCTAATTCATCTACACCAGGGGTGGGCAATTAATTTCTGTCAGGGGCCACATAGAAAATCAGATCTGCGTTCGAGGGCCGAACTAATTTTATAAAAGGCCATTATAAAGGGCCCATTATAAAATGCAGCAAATTATATATAAGAATCATTTACCTGTTCAGTGGGAGAAATCCAGTCTGTCTTGGGCTTGAACAAGTGCACTGAAATCTGGCGGAATATCTGAGGTGGCTATGCGAAGGACAGCTGAGAGGTGGTCATCAGTGATAGAGGATCTGTGTCTGGATTTGTTGAACTTCATCACTGAGAATGTCTGTTCACATATGTAGGTAGATCCAAAGAGGACTAGAATTTTCAGAGCATGTCTCCTCATGTGTGGAAAGTTCTCCTCTTTGAGCGATGAGTAAAACTCAAGCAGTGGGACAGACCTAAAGTGCGCTGCTAGAAGTGTGTCAGACTGCAAGTCAGTGAGTTCCATCTGAACATCACTGGGTGCATTATCCACATTGCAGCTGAAGGGAGAAGAAACCATGTCCATTTCACTCTCAAGTGTTTTGAAGTCTTGAAATCGCCTTGAAAACTCAGCATGCAGTGCTTCTAACATGGATGAGTATCTGTGGAGGTGATCAGCTGATGGTTTGCCTTCCTTCAGTGTTGGCATGTGAGTAAGAATATTGTTCCCCATTTGGCTTGAGAGAAGCTGCAACTTTCTCATGAAAGCCTTCACTGCGCTGTACATTTCATGCACAAAAAGGCCCTTGCATTGCAGTTTGACACTCAGGTCATTCATCAAAGAAGTCACGTCTACAGCAAAACTAAGGTCTGCCAGCCAGACTGCATCTGAAAGCTGAGGGATGTCATTTCCCTTGTTCTCACAGAACTGCCAGATCTCCTCTCTCAGGTCCCAGAAAACTTTCAGGACTTTTCCCAGCCTCAGCCACCTGACATTTGTGTGGTAGATGATGTCATGATGTTCAGACTCATTTTCCTCCAATAGTGCAACAAACTGTCTGTGATTCAGTGCTCTTGCTCTGATGAAGTTAACGGTTTTAGTTACAACATCAACAACATGGTTCATTTTTAATACTGACCTACACAACACTTCCTGATGTATGATACAATGCAAAAATGTCAATTTCTGCTCAGGGTTAATTTCGGTAACTTTATCCTGCATTCTTTTCAAAAGTCCAACATTTCTCCCTGTCAGATTTGGACAACCATCTGTTGTCACACCTACAAGTTTGTCCCATTTCAGTCCCAACTTGTCTAAACATGCATTTACTTCCGTTAGGAAATCACTCCCTGTTGTTGTCTCTTTCATTGACTGCATGGCTGCCAGTTCCTCCGTTATTTTGAAGTCTGCAGTGATCCCACGTAAGAAGATGAGTAGCTGGGCAGTGTCTCGTACATCGCAGCTCTCATCCAGAGCCAGGGTAAAAAAGGAAAATGTAACCGCTCTGTTCTTCAGCTGAAACTCCAAATTTTCTGCAATGTCCTCAACCCTTCTCGTCACAGTATGCCGGGATAGAGGGATGTTCTCAAATGCACCCTTTTTCTCTGGACATATTAGCTCAGCAGAGTCCACCAAACACTCTTTAATAAACTCTTCATCAGAAAACGGTTTACTTCGTTTAGCTATTTTATGAGATATGACATAACTTGCTTTGGTAGCTGTATCTCTGGATGTGCTAAGTTTTGTAAAAAGTGTTCATTGAGTTTGCAGCTTGGATAGCAAAATCTCCGACTCCTTTGCTCGCTCTTGGTCAGACAAGTTCCTATATTTATCCTCATGTTTGGTCACATAGTGGCGATTCAGATTATAATCTTTAAACACAGCGACAACTGTACCACAAACTAAGCAAACGGCTTTGCCTTTGACTTCCGTAAATAAATATTTAGCAGTCCATGCCTTGTTGAAAACACGGCATTCAGAATCAACTTTCCTTTTTTTAATGTGAGCCGACAGTTGTTTTCTGAGAAGTCTCGGGTAGTATAATCTCTGCTGGGCCCTTTTGACCAATGCTGCAATGTGAGCACCCCAGGTCAGGTCCTCTTTTATGGTAACACCCAGAAACTTAAAACTGGCCACTTGCTCCACTCAGTCTCCATTGATAAGGGCTGGACGTCTGATCTGTTCCTCCTATACTCCACTATAAGCTCCTTGGTCTTATTGGTGTTGAAGACCAAGTTATTGTCTCCACACCATGAAAGCCACCAGTCCACCTCATCTCGGTGTTGTAATGACGAGGCAGTCGAGTTGTTTGATCATGAACAACTGAATTATGATGATCTTTATTGGAGTATAGTCTTGCATTTATATACATTTTTAGTTATCCTCCATCATTGGTTAACTTTGGTTACTGCTTAACTTTCGCTACTGTTTAGTACAGTAATCCATACAATTATCTCTAGTTAAAGTCTAACATATGTCTACTTCCCCTCTCTAATCCTCCTTTATCCATAGATTAGTGACTTTGTTTGCCTGAGTTGTATTTGCTTGGAAACATTCTTTATCTGAGGTTTGCCGTCCAAGATTGGAACATTCCTGCAATTACAACTCTACATCTCAGTAGGCAAACTCATCCCCCCACCCCGAGATGAGTCCCACCACTGTTGTATCATCTGCAAATTTAGTAATAGTATTACTAGCATAAGTGGGAATGCAGCCATGCACATAAAGAGTCTACTTCACCATCTTTATTGCATCTGTGAATAGCTGGCCATGTTTAGGTGACATGTTGCCTTATATATAGGGTGGTCAGAGAACCACCTACTAGGATATGCAAAGAATTTTTTTTCAGCATCTTTTGGACAAAAGTCACTTGAATTTGCTTGGGGTTGGATGCCAGCCTTGTTGCAGGTCTGGAGGTGAGGCCTGGGGAGAAGTCTTACCCAGTTATCTGGAAATGGTTTAAACTCGGGTCTGCAGAAATGGACAGTGTCCTTGGGATTGTAAGCTCAGTCACCTGCTCCTTAGCTTATATCACGCCCCGGCTTGTTAAAAAAGCTTGGTGAAGTGCATCGTATAAGTGGATTCTTGTGGTGAATTCTTCCTTGAGTGAGAAGGTCCTATTCTAAAAGAGGGCTTGGTTTATCCCCTCTTTAAGAAGCCATTGCTGGACTCCAGAATACTGGACAACTTTCACCCAGTATAACCTCCATGTTCTGATGAAAGTGGTTGAGAAGTTGGTTGCACAACAACTTCCAACACCTTGGTGAAGTGGATTACCAGGATTCCTTTCAGTCAGAATTCAAATCTGAGTATGGGTTGAAAATGGCATTGGTTGCACTTTTTGGTGATCACTGGCAAGAGCAGGATTGAGCATGGGCAGCCTGTTGTACTGTTTGCCTCCTTTCTCCAAGGTCAATTCTGGTTGGGGAAGAGAGATCCTACCCTCAGCCCCTATTATTGTATGTTGGGTGCCACATGGTTAGGTGCGCTCTCCATTGCTATTTAGTACCTATATGAGGCTGCTTGGGCAAGCTCATCCATTCCCACAGAATGAGAGATCTTCAGCATGCTGATCATATATATTTATCAATTATATATCTCTTTCCTTAATGACTTAAGAAATGCTATGAATGTCTTACCCTGAAGTCTGGAGTCTGTAAGGGTCTGAATTGAAACAATAGGTTTCAATTGAACCCTGGAAATGACTGAATAGCTTTGGGTTTTGAGACCTGCCAGTTCCAGAACTGGGTGACTTTTGGCCAGTTATTCTCTCAGCCCAACTATCTCATCTTCCTATTCTGTTATTATGGGGAAAATAGGAATATTATGTATGTTCAGTATATGTGCTGCCGAAGCGAGCACATTATGTATGTTCTCCGCCTTGAGTTAAAGTAATAAAGACAGGATAAAAGTCTAACAAATAAAATACTATATTTGGTGCTGGATTGGTTGCATTACCCCAAACAGATCTGATGAGCAATCTGAGGAGCCTTCTGGCCTCATGACTCCTGCTCTGTGAGCAGGTGCAGTCATGGGTAAGGTGTCAGCTGCACCCATTCCTGGATCAGAGGGCTCTCCTCACAATCACTCATGCCCCAGTTACCTCCTGATTGGATTACTGTAGGGATATCCCTGAAGAATATCCAGAAGCTTCAGCTTGTGCAAAATGCTTCTAGAACAGCACATGTGACATGTCTGCTCTGCAAGCTGCATTGGTTGCCAATCTGCTTCCAGGTCCAATTCAAGATGCTGTTTTTAACTTTTAAAGCCTTTCATGGAATAGGGTGGATTACCTGAGGGACCGTCTTTCCCTGATTATACCACCTCATCCCATCAGGTCCAGCAGAAGAGGCATGCTGCAGGTCCCATGTGTTAAAGAATTATATTTGGCGGGTCCAAGGAGGTGGGCCTTCTGTCATGGTGCCTGACTTATAGAATATTCTCCTCTCCCTCCCGAAGGAAGATCAGTTCCATCCTTACTTACATCCCAGAAGTCTGTCAAGACCTACCTTTGCCATCAAAGCTTGGGGGACTTGGGACCAAGTGAGATCTTGAGTTGCTCCCTTGCTAGTCTGACCTCATGTGGGCCATATGCTTTTAAAACTTTTTAATAATGATTATTTGAATATGTTTTATTATTTTAGATCTTTGTTGTAAGCTTTCCAGAGAGACTTCTTGTGAGATGGGTGGCTATATAATTTTGATAAATAGCCTGAAAGAATTAGCTCGCATGAATCTCCCTAGTAGTGGAATTTACTTGGAACTTGAAGAAAAGGTTCGTTTCTCCTGAAATCCTGCACAATTGACCAGGACCCTTTAAGTAAAAGCAGTTGAAATTATCCTTCCTTGGGAACTCCATTCTGTGCTGACAAATGCTAGGAACACCTGAGTTGATCGTGGGAAGACATTCCTATTCTGCAGGCCGAATGGGGGGAAATAACATTAGATAAACACATATGTCTGAAAAGCACTCAGTAGCTTTTTCTTGCATTTCTCATCTGTGTCCATTAGGTGGGAGTATTTTATCACAGCCAAAACATTTTGTTTCTCCCAGTCAAGAATTATATCTATATACAGTATATAGGTGTAATGTCAGTAAGTACCTATAATGACTTCTTCCTTGTTAGAGACAGTAAAATTTCTCTGGTTGAAAGCAGCATGGAGCAGTTTTTTAAGGGTTTGTGAAAAGATAGGTTTAAGAGTATGATATGTCTGACAACCATGGCAAAGATCTCTTTGGGGTACTTCAGTAGGAAGAGTTTGCACTGAGCAATGAACCATTGAAAAGGCAGTGGATCATCAGATGTGCAACCATTGAAGATGAATTAGATTCCTTCCATTCATTTGGAATTCTAAAATGGTGTCAGATGTCTCCAGACATCAGCACCAGGCATGTCATGTAGGGAAAGAAAAGTCTCTGAAATTGTGTTTATTACATTAGAAAATTAAAACACTTTTTACATTGACCTATAGACTAAGGAATAAATCTTTCCAGGAGCTTCATGCAAGAGTGCTCTACCTTTACTGGAAGTGAAATTACAAAGACAAAGTTAGTTGGTTTTCCCCATTCAGGAAATTATATATTGCAGTGAATTTTCAGTGAGGTGCAAAAGGGGCGCTGTCAGTGTGTGCTCCCTTCAAGATCCAAGAAAGAAATACTCAGACTCCATGGGTTAGAGCAAAGTTATCCTTTTACTGGAAATCAAAGTGGAAGCTACAGATTTAATTCCGAATCTGAGGAATTGGCGCGCAGATCACATATACAAAGGAATGGAATTGTTCCCACCCCCCAAAGTCCAAATGACTCTTCCAATTAAAAGTTCTGAATATGATCATGTGGGCATCTTCAGGTGGTGATGAGGCCTCTGTCCGTTGACCTTGACATATTTTGATAAAACTTCGCAGCTGCGCAAAAGAGGATAGAAGCTAGCGAAGAAATGGAAAGTTAAAAAGAAGAATTCATACACCCCCTCCCCTTGCTACCCACAGCAAAGGAATGCAAAACACCTCCAGCTCTCTTCCCCTCCAAGTCCCCCTCCCCCCCCCCCCCGTTGCAAATGACAGCCGAAAGAAATAGCATAGCATAGCAGCAGAGAAGATGTAGTAGATAGGATGCAGAAGATATCTTGAGGCTGACAGGCGCATTCTTTGAATGCATTTTTGTCTTTTTCAACAGCTATAAATACATGGGCAATTTTCTTGTAGGGAAGCATAAAAACATCCTTGCATTCAATTATGAAACCTTGATGCACATCTAAAGGATATGTTTGCATTCCTAGTGAAAACCAAGTATCTGCCTCATCTTGACTAATGGCTGATTGCAGCTCTCAAGAACATCTTCAGTGGTGCCTATCGTACCACTGATATCTGGGCACTGGATCTCTGCCTATAGAAGTGGTGGGATTCAAAAAAAATTATTACCAGTTCTGTGAGCGTGGCTTGGTGGATGTGGCTTCGTGGGCATGGCAGGGGAAGGTTGCTGCAAAATCCCCATTCCCTCCCCACCCCACTAACCTGCTTTCCAGCTCCATTCTCCTGTGCAGTGCAACAAAAAAAGACCCAGTCAATCAGCTGGGACTTGGGAGGCAGAGAATAAATGTCAGTCAGAGTTGGGATTTCTCCAAACTACTGAAAATTTCCGTTATTGGTTCTCCAGAACTGGTCAGAACCTGCTGAATACCATCTCTGGCCTATAGGCATGATTGGTTTTGTTAAGTGTTTCCAAGCATTCCTGTTTCAGCATTGCAGCAGGAATATTCAGGTGGATTTTTTTTAATTGAGGAAAGAGGCAAAAAGAGGTAAGACTGCTTTCTTCCATTTCCTTTTCATTTATATAATATTTTATTTTCTTCATGGGATGCCTTTCCAATCTGTTTAAAGGAGTGGAGAGAAAACCTTTTTTAAGAGAAGTGATGCAAAGTACTGCTTCCATCTTGGTTATTTATATATAGCTTTTTTCCCAGTTAAATCACTTAATATTAGACATTTTCCATTAATTTTCAGTGCTAGCTGCAGAAGCAATTGGAAGACAGTCCAGATTTAAGTATCTTCCTAATTCATAATTTATCTAACCTTAAATTGTTAGATAAGCCATACTTTTGCTCAGCCACACTGAGAAAAAAAAGAGCCACATTAAGCTTTAGTACATTGTGTGAATTAAATTATAGGGCATTGTGTTATACCCAGAAGCTAGTGCTATTTCTAAAATCTGATTGATAACTAACTATAGATTCTCTTGTCAAAGAATCTACCTGAATACAGTAGACAGGTGTGCAGAAACAATATTCTAAAAGGATCTGTCAATATATCAGGGTTACAACAGACCACACTGCTGTGTCTATCTGTTCCAATTGCACATTTCTGTGCATCTATGCAATTAGTCTCTTTCCTTGTAGAAATCCAAGAATTTCTGTGTGCCTCACAAAGCTCTGCCAACAATAGCATGTCCTAGTTGCAAATGTCCAATACTTTCCCATGCATGCTTAATTGTGGGGAGATATAATTGTGTCATGAGCATACAAAAAAAGTGAGCTAATTGACCCAGAAGGGGGTAGGTAAAATTTATCCTAATTCAAGCCCAGTCATGCTCAGTTTTAAAATAATTCTTATGGTAGGAATATCAAAATATCAGCATTACTCTTTTGCATATAACTCCCCTATCTCTAGGATCTACAGGTGCACACGTGCACATGCATACAGACACACTAGCCTTATTTGGAGCAATCAACTGGCTATAAAGGACCTCTGGCCTCAATATGCACAATGTCAGGTCAGGGTGGGTACCCAATCCTCAGAGCCAGTGTCCATCAAAGACTTCTTACTATCCATGGCATAAAAGAAACTGGGAAAGAGTTCTGCTACATGCTATCCAGAGTCTCTCTGTGAGAGTTGGGCAGCCATATAAAATTGACAAATAAAACATAAATAAATAGCGCAAACACTGTCTATCCTGTCAGAACTCCTGACCAGTGAACAAATACAGGAGGTAAATAAAAAAATTGATGAAGAAAAAACTGATGAAAGAAGCTTCTTGTCAGGCTACTGAACTTTTCCCATTTCAATCGACAAGAATGAACTTCTGAAATCTAGGTATTTCAAAAGGAATCCTTTATTGAGATTAAACAATTCAAGTAGGGATTAAAAAGCAGTGTCTAACATCTCCCAGGCATGTAGTGATAGATAAGGGAGTTTAGGACCCCTCCCCTTATCTTGATGTGTATTTTGTAAAACAAAGAATCAACATGTTAATTCCTCCTCCCCTCTTCTGAGAAGGATCTTCTGAAGGGTTTCTCAGGAAACATCTCCCAGCTGGAATGTTTATGGTCCCTTCTCTTTTGCTGTCTCTTCCAGAGGTGACAGGTTTCCAGGGCATCTGGTTTCAGTCTCTCAGTTGTGTATCAAGTGTAGGTTATACAAATTCAATATAAGATTTAATAGATTCCAGTTACATCAAAAATAGGATTTATTTTACCAACTTCCCTCCCCCTTCTTTTTCCATTGAAGAATGGCAGATACACAGATCTGACACTTCTCTTATATGCTTGACCATTGCACAAAGAAAGACATAAAGAAACAGCTCAAAGAGATCACCATTGTGTAATAAAAAAGGGCTGTCCCATCTTTTTGGAATGGAGTGAAATTTTCCAAGAATCTATGGCTGGCAGTAGGATCCTGCCTTAATGGCTCAACTTATCCTATCTATGAACATAGACACCTTGAATTCAGCAGTGGATTACCATTGGAGTATCCAAGTTTGAGAGGGAGGAAGAGGAAGAACAATACAGGAACCTTCTGCTTTGGACAAATGCCAGATGATGTCAGATGTGCAAGAGCAGTGTTTCCCAACCTTAATTATTTTAAGATGCATGGGCTTCAGGTCCCCAGCCAGCATCTGCTACCCGGCCAACTCCAGTATGGAGTTGAAGACCATACATCATAAAATGGTCAAGGTTAAGAAACTCTGAGCAAGAGGTGGAACAACTGTACTCTTTGGCATTGGTCAGTTTAACTCTGGATGTGATCACTAAATGTGTCACTAAATGATACTGCAGGTGTAATAAGAGTGATAGAACTTTGGCCCCATGAATCACTGAGGTCATGGTGCCAATCATCAAGACAATCCACCTTGCCTGGAAGAATGCATTCAAGAGTAATATTGAATGTTGGGTAAAGATGGAGCAGGGGAGTGGGTTCATATCTGCTCCTGGTTCCCTGTGCCATGAGTTATTTGCCGTTGCTCCTTTTAGCCAACTTTTAAATTCTCCTGGGTTCCCTTATACTTGCTGCACTTAGTGTATTCTAAGCTGCCACTCCCCACAACCTTCCCTCTTTGCTTTTTGTTAAAACCATGCAGTTATGTGTGTTTTTAGTTCCCTGGCCTGATCAGAGTTGAGTTAGGGATAGCTCTCTGGGCAAAGTTGAGGGACATATGCATGGGAATGGCAGGAGCTCGAATGGAGGGTCCTAAAAGGAATAGGTCAGTGATGGCTAAACTTTTTGACACCAAGTGCCTAATGCGTGCATGCAAACTCCCAAAATGCAATGTGCACACATCCCCTGGACTTGTGCCCCACCCCCATGCATGTACCCTACCCCCTGCGCATGCGTGGCAGAGACCCAAAAAAACCCTGGCTGGCGGAAGGTGCATGTGCATGCATGACAGAGCTGAACTGAGGCGATGGCTCACGTGCCCGCAGAAAGGGCTCTGTATGCCACCTCTGCCAGAGGTTTGCCATCATGGGAATAGGAAATGAACAGGGGCTAGAAAGCTGTACAACTCAAAAGAGTATTTTCCACCACCTAGTTCCTAGGTTGTAGCACAACTCCGGAAGAAGATAAAATGTGATCGGGATTAATGCTTGAATTTCTGTTGCCTCTGGGGCATTACTGTATTTTTTCATCCATTCGTCCATTTTGTCTTTCGCCAACTATTCCTCTTTATTGCTGCTGGTGCCGCTGAACTGAAAGAAGCTGTAATGTCCTGAAAGCTTTTGCTGAAAAGTTCGTGGGATGCTAGGGTCTTCTTGTCTCCAGAGGGAAAGACTCTTACCTAATGACATGTCACATAGCTTTTTATATTGCTAAAATCATAGCTAAGGAAATCTAAGTAGATTAATGGCTAACTAAATTAGGCATTTTGTAGGAGCAGGAGTTGGAATCATCTCATAAGTCATCACCATCTCTTGTCTTTCCCTTCTCTTGGCCCATTTTTGCAATTCAATTTGATACAAGCCTGCTCATTTCTCTTTGCCTTTACCTTTTTCTTCCTGTTTCCTTTGCACTGATTGATGTATCTTGTTCCAGCAAGTCCTCTAGCTCTCTAGCCTGCCTGAGCAATGCCAGACAGAGTGGAAAATGTGGATTAAAGAATAAAACTCCCTAGTTGTGTTTGAGGAAGAGCAAGTCTGTTGGAGAGCTAATTGATGTATTCACTCAACATGGTGCTTTGCCTAGGACTTCCAGCTGTACTTCCGGCACTATTGGAAGCAAGGACCGTGAGCTCCGCAGCCCCGTTCCAAGCTTGCCCCGTCACCCTGGAGGGACGGTGAAGTAAAGGGCAGGTCGAGGATAGCCACATCTCTCTTCCCTGACCTGGAAAACCCCCTCATCCAAAGACTAGGTGTAGTAGCAACCAACATGGCTGCCATGAAGCTGGGGACAGTATGAAAACCCAAGACAGTGCAGGAGCGAAGAGATGGTGAATGATGTGTGAACTCGGTGTGTGAACTTTTGAATTTTTAAACGTGACAAGAAGACTCAGAAAAGAGGACTCATAATTATTTTTAAAGTGGCAGTGACCTAACACTGGAGTAGAATTTTAAGAAGTAAAGTAAAGTAAAGGAAGAAAATAGTAAATCTTTTAAAATTATAGAAAATTGGATTCTTTGATTGGACAGACATCGGCTTTGGATAGGCATTTTTAAAATGCTGTAATCTATTTTTTTAAAAATGAAATAACATTTATTTTCATAAAATATTAATAAGTTTGATGAGAAAGACAAAAAAAATTAATAATAAAAAGTGAAAACTGATTTAAGAGCACCACCTGTTGTCAAAGGAAGACACTACAGATCCCCAAAGTTTTGATAAGATCCAGTTTAAGAAGAATTAAGAGAACTTTATTATTAAAAGACCCCTGAAAGCTATAATAGAAGATTCAACTAGTGGAGGAATTCGTGAAGGTTTTAACCTTGGACTATTTAAAAGAACAGAACAATTAATTTTAGGACATAAAGACTTCTGGATATTGGATTTTTCATCTGAAAAGTGACTTTGGTTTGAATAAATGACTGTTGGACAATTGTACAGAAAGAAATAGTATAAACAAAAAAAAAGGTGAATGGAATTTGCAAAGAAATTCCATTGGAACTTCAGGATATAAAAGATACTTTGGCAAGAAGATTGGGGGGGGGGGGGCATTTTGAATAAAATACAGAGCATGGAAGTAGATCTGGAAATGGAAACGCAAATGACAGAAAGCAAGCAGAGATCCAGGAAGGGGAGGAACCAATTGGAAGAGTAGCCAGAAAAACTGAACAGACGAAGTAACAAACAAAAAGAAATGATAAAAAGGAAATAAAAATGATAATGATTGATGTAATAAACCAAGGGGAGAGTACTTTAAGGGAAGTCAAACAGGAGTTGGAATTGCAGGGATACTTTTTTAGGAGAAAGACAGGGGTAAGAGTAGATAATTTGAAAATGAGACAATGGAATATAGTAGAGAAGGGAGGAATATTCAAGAGGAACAGTCTAGAAATGATAGATAAGATGAAAATTTAAGAGAGGAATATGAGAGACAAGCTAAGAAACAATTAACTAAAGCTTCAATACAAGTGAGAGGTGATGGTTAAAAGGGGGGGAAATATTATAATTCCACATAAATGTGTGTACTATTAAGATATACAATTATTAAATGTAATAAATATGATTAACCTTCTATTGTAGGAAAAGAAATGGTAATGGGGAATGATTGACACAAAAATTATATAGTGCAATATAGCGTAAGATAATGAAAAATCACAACTTAATAAAAGCAATTATACTATTATTAGAATTGCACAATATGTTAAATGTAAATATGATGAATACTATTTTATTTGCATTAAAATGTGACTTGAAAGGTGATGCTTTAAATATAATAGTGGCACAATTAAAAATTAAAAAGGGGATAAATAATGGGAAAATATAAATTAATATGAATTTGTGAATTGTTATTAGAATTATATAATTTGTTAAACACTGCAAATATTATTATTAATATAGTATCTGTGGTAAAAGGAGTGATATTAAGAATATAGAGATTGACATAAAAATAACATATTGTAATATTGAATAATTAAGATTGATAATTTAACAAAATATGCATATTAATATAAAATTTTATCAGAATGTCAACTGTATCAAAGATGAAAACTATTGTCAGATTTGTTTTAAAATGTAAGACAGTCCGGAACTACACTGTTCACACAATGATATGTTGAAACCAGGGGTGGGATATGACAGGGTTAGCTACTGGTTCGGGATTTACGAGCTTCCCTGCCCGCTGTGAGCTGCATCCCTGTTAATCATCATTAGCACGCTGCCATGCCAAGAACCAGCCTTTGAAACAGCCCTCATTTCTTGTTTTTTTAACTGCAGCTGTGCCTCGTTAGGCAGCTGAAGTTAAAAAATCAGGAAATAAAGATCAGGTAAGAGCCCGGGTGGGCGGGTGAGCAAAAACATCAGCAGACATAGAACCGGTTCTATGTCTGCTGCTCTTCAGAGCTACCGGTTCTACAGAGGTGGACAGAACCAGTAGAAACCCACCCCTGGTTGAAACAAAAAAATAAAAAAAATATTGCAAAAAAAAGAAACATGGTGCTTTGCTTCATTAAAATATAAACAGGTTTTTGGTTTCAAAAGCAATAAAACAGACAAGATAAAAAGCTGAAAGGATTTATAAGCAAAGCATATCAAAAGAGTGTTAATTGCAACACTTAATATAGAATGGAAATACCCATAGGGCAGAGGCAATGCAATAAAATCAGCAAAGGAGTGCAAATAGAGGCCAGAATCTTGCACCCTTTGGGTCCCTTATTGTCATCAAAAACAGCTGTGAATGTTTCTCATATTTTCCAGCTAGCAAAAAGCACTGTTCTTGGGTTGAGAGTCATTTCTTAGGGATGATTTAGAGTTAGGGTTCTTAACCCTAACCCTTCCTTTTCTGTTGTTTTGGGAGAAAAAACAGGCACTGGTATACATATTCCATCGTGCTGATTGTGCAAATCAATCTCCACAAAGCAGCTGACCTTGTGATTTAGGGTCTGAGATCATGTTATGCTGAGGGTCTAAAGTAAACACACCAGCCATGGAATGCTGATTTCATGTCATAAAAGCCACATTAATCCTTTAGAGCCTATAAGCATTGATCACAGGGGAAAAACATGCACCTAAGGGAAGGTGTGATTTCTACTAACTCCTTGATTTTTTTTCATGATTCCACTACAGATCCTAGACTACTGTGGGTATTTGTTGTTGTTGTTGACACTGAATTCTATGCAAATCCAACCCATTTGGCAGGTATCATTCAATACATGTGAACTCATAAAATGGATTAATTCAGTAACCAGGTTAAGTATGTAATGTGAATGCAGCCATTCATATATTTCAACAGTTGACCTTTGGCTAATGGATTTTAAAAACTGAGTAGTGGGATGGGATAGAGTTTATTTCATTCAAGTTCATGACAGTTAAGAGAAGGGCTGAAAAATCCAGAGTGAAACTCTAGTGGCATGAAGTAGTATCTATTTAGGCTTTGTGCAAATCAAAGCATTTATATATTTTTGTAGGTTATATTTGTGTGAGCCATTACAGCATATGCTTTAATCCTGAAGCACTTGTCAGTGGTGTGAAACTGGTGGCATCATGTCATCACGTGACATATTGGGACTTTTTTCTCCTTCGCTAAAATGGGGGTGGGCATGACCGCAGGTGACGTATCCAGCCCACAAGACACCCCTGCTATATGGTCTCCTTAAGTGCTATGTTGCAGATACAATTGACTTAAACCAGGCATCAGCCAGGTTATGCTAATTGTGCATTGCTGGCTCTGTTACTGTCTGCCAACAAGGATTTTCATGTTTTTACTGTTCTTGATACGTGGACTGTTTTTGATAAGTGTGGTTTCTCCTCAGGCTATTTCTGGTTGCTGTTATCAATTGATTTTCCCAAACTCATTCTGGCCTCACAAGACTCTGCCCTGCCAGATGGGGTATTTTTTGCTAAGGGGCACCCGAAGGCCAGGCAAGGAATAATGGATGGAAACTGAACAAGGAGAGATTTAAGCTGGAAATAAGGAGAAACTTTCATTTTTTTAAATATAAATTTTATTTGGGTTTTCACAAAAACATAAATAAAACATCTTTTTTTGAGAATAGCATGATCCTGGATTATAACTTCTCCATACAATTTCATGTTCATCTTTGTGTTCTATTCCATATCTTATTACTATTTTAACATTTTCTTCATAATTTTCCCCCTCCCTTGGTTTTCTCAACTTTATTTTTAATTATCTCATATCTAAATTCAATTATATATCTTTTTCTAAGTTTCAATGTCTTTCTAATCATTATATTTATACTTTTGTCTGTCCTGTTTCAATTTCATATTATCTTTTCTCATTAAACAAATTTTCCCCTGTAGTTACTAATTGGAGCATGACACCTTTATATCTTTTAATTTTATCCATTCAACTCTTATTTAAATTTCAATTTATGCCTTTACAATTATAATATTCAATATAGTACATAACTTCCAATCAAATTCTACTTGGTACATTCTTAAAATACACACTATGTTCTTTAAAATATATATATATAAAACAATAGTAAATAAGACACTCATTCCATTCCAATTCAATTCTATCATTAATATTAGTTACAATCTTAACTTCTTTCACATTTCTTTTCAATTGAATATCATACTTCTTTGGAAACACTTATAAACTTTCCATAATTAATTCTTTTTTCCCCATATTTCTCTTCACTTATATTTTTATAAATCATTAATAATAATTAAAATGTTCCCATCTTTTCCTAATTTCATTCTCTCATTCTCTTTATTTCATTTATTTATTAACAAACATTCCATTGCATTACAATAAGTATTTTATCCATCATTTTAATCATACATTGTTTCATATTTTCTAAAATTATTTCTATTTCTAATATAACAATACTATCTTATGTACTTTTGCAGAATCCCTTTTTCAATTAAATTTTCACCCATTATCTCTAAATAGGCTTATACTTTCAATCCTTATACATTTTCCCCGTTTCTCTATATCTTGTTTCTGTCTTTTATAACTTCTTTTCCTTTCCTTCTTCCCCCTCTTCTTCTCCCTCCCCTTTTTGCCCCCTTGTCTCTCTACTTCTACTTCTCTCTTCTATAATCCTCTCTTCTGTTGCTTCCTAGTATTGTAATTATTTTTCAAACTATTCTTTTTTTTTTGGTTGTTTTTTCAAATCTTAAATTTTCCACTCTCTTTCCCCCCTTTCCTTCCCCCCCCCACATTAAATTATTTGATCATTAAAGATGGCTTCTTCTTTGTCCCGACCTTCTTGTTCTACAAGTGTTTGTTGTTGTTTCTCATAGTTCCAGATCTCCATTTCTAAAAATTGAAATACGAAGCCAAAATAACCTCTTCCTTCTTGTGCATCTTCTTTCTGTTTTTTAAGTTCCATTTTCAGTTCTTCAAAAAGTGATACCATTTTAAACAACCACCCAATTTGATTTTAGTCATTTAAATACAATAGCCAAAAATCCAAAAATCACCAGTAATTTAAATAATCCAAAACTGTTTCTTCTTGCTTCTTTTTTCCACTTTCTCTTCCTGGGGTTCTATTATTTTGTTACAAAGTTTCTGTTAGAATGTATCTTTTGGGAATCTTGTTAAAGTATCACTGTAAATTCCTTTTACTTCCAGGCAGTCTCCTCCATTTTTCCAGATCCCGCCCTTTTATTATTTCCTTTTCTCTCCTTTTCTTCTTTTAAAGATTTTTGAGTATCCAAATGTAATCCCTTTGACATTTTATTTTCAACTTAAATGCCTATTGATGTCAAAGTGGATTTTTGTCAATTACTTAAATCTCTTAGCTGTCAGTATAAGGAAGGGAAGAAGAAAAAAGCCAAATCCTTTCCCTTCCCTCTCTCCTTCGCTGCTTCAAAATCTTCTTTGGGAACAATGTTATTTTTTATAGTTCAAATTCCAGGGTACCTTACGTTGTTGCTTTTTCAGTTCAACCCGGTCAACCAAAACCTTCTCTTCTTATCTTCCTCCTGCACATTCTTTTCCAGTGGAGTTCTTCTTTGAGGTGGCCATTTCTGACCACCGCTGCAACTGCCTTCGGGAAAGGGAGTAATGGCCAGCTGAGGAGGAGAGATGTGGCTCTCCTTGACCCTGCTGGAGGTCTCCCCCCTCTTCACCACCTCTATGGGATGGCTTAGCCCCGAATCCAGCCAGCTCGGGGTGCTCTGGCGATGAGCACGGATCAAAATCGCACACAATCATGGATTTTGGTCCATCGCTGAAGAAGCTCAAACCGGAAGCCCCAGGAGAAACTTTCTGACAGTGAGAACAATCAACCAATGGAACAGCTTGCCCTCGGAAGTTGTGGGAGTGCCATCACTTGAGACCTTCAAGAAGAGATTGGACTGCCATTCGCTTGGGCAGTGGGTTGGACTAGATCAGGGGTCGCCAACCTTTTGGATCTCAGGGACCACCAAATTCATACTTTTAAATCCCGAGGACCACTAATATGAATTTTTTAAAAAAGCTAATATATTTAATATAATTTTTTATGTTAATGTTACATATATATATATATATATATATATATATATATATATATATATATATATATGTATGTATGTATGTATGTATGTATGTATGTATGTTATGTCCCACCTTCTAAAATAAACAGTTAAGGCTGAAAGCAGCAGTCCTTGTAAAGAAAGGCAGCAAACAGGAAAATGTTATGTCCCACCTTTTAAAGTAAACAGATAAGGCTGAAAGCAACAGTCCTTGTAAAGAAAGGCAGCAAACAGGAATTTTCACAGATAGCTCCAATAAGTAAAAGTTCCAACGAACTAAATCCAAGACTCAACAAGATTCTTCAGATCAAAATCCTTCACAAAATAATTCCAATAAGTAGAAGTTCCAACGAATTAAATCCAAATCCCAACAAGATATTTCAGATCAAAATCCTCCAAACTGTGCTCTTCAGTTCTCCTTGCAAATAGACACTTTGTTCCGGACAAAGTGCAAAGTCATATCTCTCCCTTTATAGAGTAACTAATTAGTCTAATTGCTGGTCTGCTCTCCTACTGTATCCTCGTTGGTTCCTCCTTGTCAGGAGACGTCTTGTCCTGACATCTACCCAGCAATCATCCAAATTATCATCTTCTTCACCTGAAGATATCATTGGTTCCTCATTATCACCCGTTCCCGGCTGACCACCTAATTGAAGGGTGGAGGAGTTTGAAGGTTCAAGCCGATCTTGCAAATCAAATGCATTCATCTCCTCCTCATCGTTAGAACTTGCTGATTCATATAAGTCCTCCTCGCTGGAGCTGTCATTCAAAAAACCTGTAGCAGATGCCGGAATCACAACACTATCCCTCACCGCAGGGCCCTTCCCCGGGTCTGGCGATCCGGATGCGGTTTCAAGGGAAGCGTGCATGAAAGTCTCGAAGCAGATCCGAAGCATGAAGTGTAGACGCATCCGTCCAGGAACAAACCTCCGAGTCATCTACCCTCCTCCTGACCAAATACTGGAAGCGACCTTTGAGCCAACGGGAATCAAGGATGTCGACCACCGTATCGTCAACAGCAGGCTCCTCAGAAGGCAATGATAACGGACCCGGTTCAGCAGAATCACGTAATCGACAAACAGAAGAATCAGGAATCAAAAGAGATTGATGAAAGACGGGGTGAATACGCATGGATCGTGGCAAAGTGAGGCGGTATGCCACGGGATTAATAACTGCCTCAATCGGGAACGGACCAATAAACCGATGATCAAGTTTTCTAATAGGGCGATCGACCTTCAGATGTTTTGTAGATAGCCACACTTTATCACCCACAACTAACGGAGGTGTATCTCGACAGGACCGATCTGCAAACCGCTTATAATCTTCTTTTGCCTTGTTCAATTGTTGTATCAGTAGACGGCGAACTGCGTGTAGTTCTTCCAAAAACTCTCGGGTCTCAGGAACCGGGGAATCCATCATAGTTAATGGGAAGAAACGCGGATGATAACCCATATTTGCAAAAAATGGCGTGACACGGGTGGAGGTATGCTGCGAGTTGTTAAACGCGAATTCTGCTAACAGGAGGTATTTCACCCAATCGTTTTGTCGCAAATTAACAAAACATCTCAAATATTGAGTAAGAATCCCAATCACCTTCTCCGTCCCGCCATCAGTTTCCGGATGGTGCGCTGACGCTAAACATACTTTCACTTGCAAAGCCGCCATTAACTGTTTCCAAAATTCTGCCGTAAACTGGACCCCACGATCAGAAACCACTCTATCAGGCAGTCCATGTAGACGGAAGATATGTTGCAAAAATAACTGAGCCGTAGTGGGACGATGGTAATTTCCGACAGGGAATGAAATGGGCCATTTTAGTCAACATATCCACTACCACAAGCACTGTTGTGAACCCCGATGAAGACGGTAAATGTGTCAGAAAGTCCATAGAGATCGCTCCCCATGGTCTACTTGGAGTCGGCAAGGGTTGCAAAAGTCCAGGAGGTGCACCGGATGCTGCTTTCGCTTGCCTACATTGAACGCAAGAAGCGACGTAAGAAGACACATCATGACGAACTCGAGGCCACCAAAAAGTCCGAGTGACCAAATGCAAGGTCTTGTGTAATCCAAAATGACCAGCGGCTGGGTTATCATGACATTGTGTCATGATGAGAGCCCTCAACGGTCTGGTAGGCACATATAATAAACCCCGATATCAAAGCAGATCGTCTTCAAAAGACCATGGAGAAGTTGGGCCAATGTCCTCCCGTCTCTGCTGCGTCCACGCATCCAAACGTTGCGCCCTCGTAGTTGGGCCCGTAAATCTACCGGTTCCTGCAGTACGGCTAGAGATTCCGGTGGTAACACTGTCCGTAAAGGAAGAGGATCTTCGGCACAAGTATACTCCGGTTTCCGAGATAATGCATCCGCCCTCCGGTTCTGACCACTTGGAACGTAAGTAACCGAGAAATTAAATCTGGCAAAAAATAACGACCAACGAATCTGCCTTTGATTCAATTTCCTAGCCATGGTCAAATGTTCCAGGTTCCTATGATCTGTCCGAACCTCCACCTTGTGTCGAGCTCCCTCCAAATGATGTCTCCAAGTCTCAAAAGCAACCTTAATAGCTAACAACTCTTTTTCCCAAATGGTATAGTTGCGTTCCGAAGCTGTAAGCTTCCTAGAATAATAAGCGCAAGGAAACAAAAGAGCGCCATCCTCCGAAGCTTGTAACAGCACTGCTCCGATAGCGACATTAGAAGCATCTGTCTCGACCACAAATGGGCGATCCGGATCAGGATGCTTCAATATGGGTTCAGTTATAAATGCTTTTTTCAAAGTGTCAAAAGCCTGTTGTTGTGGAGGCCCCCACACAAATGGAACCTTCTTACAAAGAAGCTGGGTTATGGGATCCATTATCTTCGCAAAACCTGGAATGAAAGTCCGATAATAGTTGGCAAATCCTAAAAGTCGTTGCACATCTTTAACCCGACGAGGAGCTTCCCAACTACACAACGCCTCAACCTTTTTGGGGTCCATAGCAATGCCCACAGGAGAAATAATGTGTCCCAAGAATTCGATAGACGACTGAAAAAGAAACATTTTTCTAATTTAGCATAAAGTTTATGTTCCCGAAGACGCTGAAGCACTTGACGCACCTGCTGAAGATGTTGCTCTTTAGATTTTGAATAAATCAAAATGTCGTCCAAATATATGACAACAAACTTATCCAACATGTCTCGAAAGATATCGTTCATTAAATGTTGAAATACAGCAGGAGCGTTGGTCAAACCAAATGGCATAACGGTGTACTCGAAATGACCATAACGAGTGCCAAAAGCCGTCTTCCACTCGTCTCCCTTACGCATCCGAACCAAATTGTAAGCTCCACGTAAGTCAAGTTTCGTGAAAATTGTAGCTTCCCGTAACCGCTCCAACAATTCGGAGATGAGCGGTAAAGGATAGCTATTTCTCACAGTGATAGCATTTAAGCGTCTATAGTCACAACAAAGACGAAGTTCTCCCGACTTCTTCTTGACAAAGAGAACGGGTGCTGAAAGAGGGGATGACGAAGGTCGAATAAATCCCCGAGCTAGATTTTTATTCAAAAATTCTCGAGTGCAACTAGTTCAGGCTCAGACAAAGAATACAACCTCCCCTTTGGTAATGGAGCGTCCGGTATCAAATCCACGGGACAGTCGTAAACACGATGTGGTGGTAATTGATCTGCCTCCTGTTCACTGAAAACATCGGGGAAATCCGACAGCTCTGAAGGAATCGAGGCAGCAGAAGCGACAATATGTTGGCCTGCGCAGACATGTCTCAGGTGGTCCACACATTGCAGGCTTGGAAAAGAAACAGCGTTCTGCGCCCAAGCCACCAACGGATCGTGTAGACGCAGCCAGGATACTCCGAGCACCAAAGGAAGATGGAGGTTCGAAGTGATATAAAAACTTATCGCCTCCTCGTGATCCCCAATACGCATACGCAGTGGTTGGGTGGCAAAGCGAATAGGTCCCGACTTGAGTTCACGCCCATCTACGGTTTCCACCTGCATGGGGGGATTCACAGGCACTAAAGGAACTTTGAAATGTTTTACGAAATCATAATCCATAAAGCTAGTCGTAGCCCCTGAATCCACCAGTGCCACGGCAGGGATTCCCTCCTTCCGAGATTGCAAGAATATGCGAGTGTCCAAAAGTAAATGTCGAGGAGGGCCAGAATTAACTTCAGCAATTTGAGATGAAAGTGAATACTGTGCCCGACCTAGGGTTTCCTGAGGTCGGGCCTACCCCGTTTCCCGACGGACCAGCAATGGGTTTTGATACAGGTCCACGAGTCCCCTTCCGAGTGCAGGAATTTGCAAAATGTCCGAACCCCGCAATAAAGGCACAAACCTTCCTGAAATCTTCTCGATCGTTCCTGAACTGTTAAACGAGGGCGGAGTGCGCCTATCTCCATCGGCTCCTCTGCTGGAATTCTGGATTGGAAAACCCTCATAGACGGGGTGCGTGAACGAGGAAACACAGGTGGCTCTGCAACGGTCCGTTTACACCCACGATGTTGTAGGCGAGCTTCAATACGTAAGCATTGAGTAATCAATGTGTCCAAAGTTGAAGCACGCTCTGCATGAATTAGTTCATCCTTGATAATGTCGGACAAACCCTCTTGGAATGCTGCCATGTGAGCTGGTTCATTCCAGGTGGAGTCCATACACAACAAGCGAAATTCTGCAACGTATTCTTGC
The DNA here is from genome assembly GCF_049901735.1 of Notechis scutatus. Taxonomy (NCBI): domain Eukaryota; kingdom Metazoa; phylum Chordata; class Lepidosauria; order Squamata; family Elapidae; genus Notechis; species Notechis scutatus. The sequence continues at coordinate 174,101,546 of NC_142009.1, read as the reverse complement.
AATGAGTGTTTACCTTGAATAATATCCCTCAATTTTCTGTCCACAGTTTGAGATTTAATTGGATTCTCAAACATAACGTTCATCTGTTGAATAAACCCCTGGAAATCGTCCAGTAATGGACTATCTTGTACTAATAAGGGAGTAGCCCATTTGGCAGCCTGCCCGGTTAACAAACTAATAATAAAGCCAATTTTAACTCGATCGGTTGGAAAATCCTCCGGCCTCACAGAAAAATACAATTGGCACTGACCCAAAAATGTTGAAAACATGTCCGTTTGCCCAGAAAATTTATCTGGCATAGCTATCGGAATTTTTCTCACAGGGGGTGCAGGGGAACTCCAGCTGCAGCTGAAACAGTTTGAGAATTGGCAACGAACGATAATAATTGTGTTACCTGATTTTGAAGGGATACGTTGCTCTGAAGTAATTGATTTATTTGCATCTGTTGCTGCTCCACCAATTGTTGCATTTGAGTTGAATCCATCGTTGCAAAGATGGTCTGTTGGGTCCGGAACAAAAATGTTATGTCCCACCTTCTAAAATAAACAGTTAAGGCTGAAAGCAGCAGTCCTTGTAAAGAAAGGCAGCAAACAGGAAAATGTTATGTCCCACCTTTTAAAGTAAACAGATAAGGCTGAAAGCAACAGTCCTTGTAAAGAAAGGCAGCAAACAGGAATTTTCACAGATAGCTCCAATAAGTAAAAGTTCCAACGAACTAAATCCAAGACTCAACAAGATTCTTCAGATCAAAATCCTTCACAAAATAATTCCAATAAGTAGAAGTTCCAACGAATTAAATCCAAATCCCAACAAGATATTTCAGATCAAAATCCTCCAAACTGTGCTCTTCAGTTCTCCTTGCAAATAGACACTTTGTTCCGGACAAAGTGCAAAGTCATATCTCTCCCTTTATAGAGTAACTAATTAGTCTAATTGCTGGTCTGCTCTCCTACTGTATCCTCGTTGGTTCCTCCTTGTCAGGAGACGTCTTGTCCTGACATCTACCCAGCAATCATCCAAATTATCATCTTCTTCACCTGAAGATATCATTGGTTCCTCATTATCACCCGTTCCCGGCTGACCACCTAATTGAAGGGTGGAGGAGTTTGAAGGTTCAAGCCGATCTTGCAAATCAAATGCATTCATCTCCTCCTCATCGTTAGAACTTGCTGATTCATATAAGTCCTCCTCGCTGGAGCTGTCATTCAAAAAACCTGTAGCAGATGCCGGAATCACAACATACATACATACATACATACATACATACATACATACATACATACATATATATATATATATATATGGATCTTTGGTTATTCGGGTTTTCTCCCGCGTAAGATTCAAAGTATCTAGGCAACGTTTCGGCGAGGTCCCACTCGCCATCTTCAGGCTGGTGCTTTCGGCTTAGTGCCAGTGCAAGCAGTGTGTGACCGGAGCTGCCATCTCTCTATATATACAAGTGGTGGGGGATGGTGTGCTGGGCTGGTTGGCTGTGCTGCAGCCTCTTGATTGGTTGATGGAGTTGATGTTGGTATAATGGGCTGTGTAATGGCCTTTTGTTGTAGAGATATCCTGGATCTTGTGCTGTCATCTCCTGGGTCGTTAGCCTCTTGTGTTTTAACGGCTTGGGTAATGGGTTGTGTGATGGGCTTGTGAGTTCTTTTGTTGTGGTATCCTGGGTCTTGCGTTGTAATCTCCTGGGTCGTTTGTGTTTTGATCTCTTTTCGATTAGCCTCCTGTGTAGTAACAGCTTGGGTAATGGGTTGTGTGATGACCTTGTGAGATTTATTGCTGTGGTATCCTTGGTCTTGTGCTGTGATATCCTGGGTCATTTGCTGTGTTGTGACTTCTTGAGTTCTTGAGGTGTAATTTCTTGAGTTTTCTGATGTGATGTCCTGAGCGGGTGGCTGTGATGTAGCATTTTGGGTTTTTAATATGGCTTTGAGTTTGGGGTCTGGGTCTGTGTTCGTTTGGCTTCGAGTTCGTGGTCGTGCCACATCTTCATGGTGGGGGTCAGTTCGCTTAATGTATGGTTCAGAGGAGTTTGAAGTGGGTAGTGATGCAGCTGCAGTGCGGCTTCTGGTCTGTGGTCGTGTCTCATCTTCTGTGTGGGTGTGAGTCTGATTTTTACGTGGAAGTGTGGTGGTGGCATCTTGTGTGGCCCTCATGGGTGTGGGTCTGGTGTCATTTATCATGTTGGGTACTTGTCTGTTCATGAGGGCGGGTTTCCAAATGGCTGGTAAGCGGGAGGTGTCATCTCTTTTATTCATGCTGTGTGGGCGTTTTTCTATCTCTATGGCTTCTCTGATTATTCTGCTGTTGTGGTGTTCAGTTTTGGCGATAGTTCTGGTATTTTTAAAGTCAATCTCATGTCCTGTGGCTTTGAGGTGTTGGACCAGGGAAGAGGTTGGTTCTTCTTTTTGATTGAGTTCTTATGTTCTTCAACGCGTGCACTTATTCTTCTGTTAGTTTGTCCAATGTATGTGGTGAGGCAGGCAGTGCAGGGGATTTCATATACTCCTTGGTTTTCTAACTCGATTTTGTCTTTAGGGTTTCTTAGGATGGTGGATATTTTTCTGTTTGTGCAGAATGCTGTTTTAATGTTGTGTTTTTGGAGGATCTTGCTGATTTTGTCTGTAGTGCCTTTTATATATGGGAGGAGGGCTTTGCCGTTCTCTTGTTCTCTGTCTTGGATTTAGGTTGGGGTTTCTTTTTGGATTAGGTGGGTGATCTTCTTTCTTTGAAATCCATTGGCTGTTAGTACGTTGGTGAGAGTGTTTAGTTCGGTTTTTAGGTGTTGTTCATCAGCTAAGCATTTTGTTCTGGAGATGAGTGTCTCAGCTACGGAATTGATCTGTGCTGGGTGGTGGTGTGAGAGTGCATGTAGATAGCGGTTTGTATGTGTTTTCTTTTGGTAGATGGTGTGTCCTAGGGAGCCATTGGGTTTTTTGTATACCAAGACATCTAGGAAGGGAAGTTGATTGTTAGCTTCTGTTTCCATGGTGAATTGTATTTTGGGGTGTAGGCTGTTGAGGTGTGTGAGGAAGTTGTTCAGTTTTTCTTTCCCGTGTGGCCAGATTATGAAGGTGTCATCTACGTATCTGAGCCAGAGTTTGGGTTTGTGATCATATTTTTCTAGAGCTTGTGTTTCAAAGTGTTCCATGTAGAGGTTTGCGATGACAGGTGAGAGGGGTGATCCCATGGGTGCTCCTTCTATTTGTTTGTATTTTTGTCCATTGTAGGTGAAGTATGTATTGGATAGACAGTGGTTGGTCAGATCTAGGATGTGCTTGGGGGTTGTATTTGTTTTGGATGGCTGTCAAGGCTTCTTTTATTGGCACTTGGGTGAAGAGGGATATGACATCGAAGCTAACTAGTAGGTCGCTGGGTTGTAAGTTTTGTTTCTTTATGATCTCGATGAACTGGAATGAGTTTCTTACATGTGAGTTGATGGATTCTGCATAGGGCTGTAGTTGTTTGGCGAGAAATTTGGCTAGGTTTTGTAGAGGTGAGCCTATGGAGCTGACTATTGGTCTAAGTGGAGTTCCTTCTTTGTGTATCTTGGGGAGACCATAAAGCTTAGGGCATCTGGATGATTTCTCTCTGGGTATGATTCTTTGCTGGATTTCTTCACTGATGGGGGAGGCTTTTATTTTGGATCTGGTGGTTTTTTCTAGGTAGGTGGTGGGGTCTGTCTTTAGGGGTTTGTATGTGGGGTCTAGGAGTAGGTTGGTTAACTTGGTTTGGTAGTCAGATGTGTTCATAACCACTGTCGCGTTGCCCTTGTCTGCTGGTAGGATTATTATGCTGGTGTCTTCTTTCAGGTTACGTAGTGCAGTTTGTTCTTCTTTGGATAAGTTGCTTTTGGGTGGTTTGCTAGTGCAGAGGATGTTGGTGATTTCGAGTCTGATTCTATTAGCCTCATCAGGGTTGGTTTTGGTCAGGCTGGTTTCAACTCCGCATATGATGGTTTCTGTGGGGATGTGTTTGGGAGCAACAGCAAAGTTGAATCCTTTTGAAAGGACCTTGGTTTCGGCTTCGGTGAGGATCTTGTCTGAGATGTTGTGCACTGTTTGTTTCATGTGTGGCTGTGAGGGGGGGGGAGTTGGTTTCTGGCATTGTTGTAGTTTTCTGAGTTTGTTGGTGTGTGTGTCTGTCTTGAGGGTGGTCTGTGTTTCGGCTCTCCAGACAGCGAGTTGTTTGGATTTGTCCCAAAGTAAGGGGTGAATCTTGTTGCTGAGTCTGAGGTGAAGTGTAAGAAGATCTTTGTTGATTTGGTCTAGGAGAAATCTTTTTGTGTGAAGTTCATTTCTAATTAGGGCCAATTCTGTTCTTTTTAGGATGCGTTTGGTGGCTGCTGTGTTGGTGTGGAATTTCAATTGGAAGCTTGTGGCACCAAACGCATCCTAAAAAGAACAGAATTGGCCCTAATTAGAAATGAACCGCTATCTACACGCACTCTCACACCACCACCCAGCACAGATCAATTCCGTAGCTGAGACACTCATCTCCAGAACAAAATGCTTAGCTGATGAACAACACCTAAAAACCGAACTAAACACTCTCACCAACGTACTAACAGCCAATGGATTTCAAAGAAAGAAGATCACCCACCTAATCCAAAAAGAAACCCCAACCTAAATCCAAGACAGAGAACAAGAGAACGGCAAAGCCCTCCTCCCATATATAAAAGGCACTACAGACAAAATCAGCAAGATCCTCCAAAAACACAACATTAAAACAGCATTCTGCACAAACAGAAAAATATCCACCATCCTAAGAAACCCTAAAGACAAAATCGAGTTAGAAAACCAAGGAGTATATGAAATCCCCTGCACTGCCTGCCTCACCACATACATTGGACAAACTAACAGAAGAATAAGTGCACGCGTTGAAGAACATAAGAACTCAATCAAAAAGAAGAACCAACCTCTTCCCTGGTCCAACACCTCAAAGCCACAGGACATGAGATTGACTTTAAAAATACCAGAACTATCGCCAAAACTGAACACCACAGCAGCAGAATAATCAGAGAAGCCATAGAGATAGAAAAACGCCCACACAGCATGAATAAAAGAGATGACACCTCCCGCTTACCAGCCATTTGGAAACCCGCCTCATGAACAGACAAGTACCCAACATGATAAATGACACCAGACCCACACCCATGAGGGCCACACAAGATGCCACCACCACACTTCCACATAAAAATCAGACTCACACCCACACAGAAGATGAGACACGACCACAGACCAGAAGCCGCACTGCAGCTGCATCACTACCCACTTCAAACTCCTCTGAACCATACATGAAGCGAACTGACCCCACCATGAAGATGTGGCACGACCACGAACTCGAAGCCAAACGAACACAGACCCAGACCCCAAACTCAAAGCCATATTAAAAACCCAAAATGCTACATCACAGCCACCCGCTCAGGACATCACATCAGAAAACTCAAGAAATTACACCTCAAGAACTCAAGAAGTCACAACACAGCAAATGACCCAGGATATCACAGCACAAGACCAAGGATACCACAGCAATAAATCTCACAAGGTCATCACACAACCCATTACCCAAGCTGTTACTACACAGGAGGCTAATCGAAAAGAGATCAAAACACAAACGACCCAGGAGATTACAACTTAAGACCCAGGATACCACAACAAAAGAACTCACAAGCCCATCACACAACCCATTACCCAAGCCGTTAAAACACAAGAGGCTAACGACCCAGGAGATGACAGCACAAGATCCAGGATATCTCTACAACAAAAGGCCATTACACAGCCCATTATACCAACATCTACTCCATCAACCAATCAAGAGGCTGCAGCACAGCCAACCAGCCCAGCACACCATCCCCCACCACTTGTATATATAGAGAGATGGCAGCTCCGGTCACACACTGCTTGCACTGGCACTAAGCCGAAAGCACCAGCCTGAAGATGGCGAGTGGGACCTCGCCGAAACGTTGCCTAGATACTTTGAATCTTACGCGGGAGAAAACCCGAATAACCAAAGATCCACATACAAATACCCGCGAGAACCTCAGAAAACAAATATATATATATTATATATATATATAATGTATGTACACACACACACACACACGATACAGAAACACACACACACACTTATTTAATTATAACAAAAATGTAAATGCTTAATGATAACAAAATAAAATGTTCTGGGCTGGAAGCCTCCCCCCACCTGGCACCTTCCAAAGAGACAGAAGAGCAGGCGGGGTGTGTGTGTGTGTGTCTGAGCCGAGGGGCCTCGGGGCAACTGCTGCTGGGAGAAGCAGAGGCAGAAAGGGAGCTTTGCTCTCCTTGGGGGCAGCGCCCCTTGGCTGCCACTCCAGGGGCTTCTCAGCAGGCATCTGCCTGCAGAAGGACTGCCGCTCTTGGTGATTAATTGGGGAGGGGAGGGGAGAAAGTGGGAGCTCCTTTCAGATCCTGGGTGGAGGATTGAGAGGCTCAGATTTGCAGCCGAGGAAAAACTGGGGGGGGCTCTTCCAGCGTCACCTGGAGTCAGGCAAGGAAAGGTGTCCCTGGGGGCACTTCGCTCGCTTTAGCACTTCGCTGCCAAACCCAGCCACAGCCAGTGGTTATTTGGGGGTGGGGGGGTGAAGAGAGAAAATATCTCTCGCATTACCAGGGGAGGAAAGGAGACAAAACAAAGCTCACTCTTTCACTGAGACCTACAAAACGCCAATCTACCGTGTTCCAGGAGTTCTTCAAAATCATCAAACACTCCTACTTGCAGTTCTCGCGCCTCCCGGCTCAGGTCCCTGAGATGCACACTCCCACACACAGTGGCGGCGGCAACAACGGTCCCCTCTCCCAGCGCCCGCTGTCAGCTCTCCCCATTAGTTTTCTAGCCTTGAATTGCTCCCGGCTCTCTCTCTCCCCCCCCACCCAGACGGAGCCTTGCACAGCTCTCCCCTTTTCCAGCCCTTGCTGCCTCTCCCAACATCGAAGCCTCGGAAACGCAGGCAAAGCCGCCACAGCAGTAGCGCCCTGAATTGCTTGCTATTCCACTACTGCTTCCTCCTCCTCCAGCACCACTTCCTTCTCTGGGTAGGGCATTTCTTAACTAATCAAGCATGCTAAGGCAACTCAGGACGCTACCACTGCGGTGGCTTTGCCTGCGTTTCCGAGGCTTCGATGTTGGGAGAGGCAGCGAGGGCTGGAAAAGCAGAGAGCTGTGCACGGCTCTGTCTCCCTTTCCTTTCCTGCCTGCATGTGGGCGGGGGAGGGAGGAAAGAGAGAGAGCCGGGAGCAATTCAAACCTAGAGAACTAATGGGGAAGAGCTGACAGTGGGCGCTGGGGGGGGGGAGGGGACTGCTGTTGCCGCCGCTGCCAGGTGTAGGAGCTAGTTGGTGCGTGCATCTCAGGGGCCTGACTCCGGGGTCCCTCGGAGAGCTGGGAGGCGCAAGAACTGCATGGCCCAGATTAATTGCTTTAGGGGGCCATTTCTTCTGCGACTCACCAAAATTTTGTTTTTCCTCGTAATCATAAAACAAAAAATGATTCTGTGAATTGCCCATTGTGGACAATGAAAGGCAAAGACAGACCAGGTGGTATTGATACTTTTCCCTCTTATACTGAAGCAGTGCGGGAAATTACTCCCCAAGACAACAAGAAGAAGAAATAGAAAGGCAAGAGAAGGGACTACATAAGAAAGTAATTCTATAGCAGGTCGGATAAAACCAGATTACTTGCTGGCACATTTCATAATACTAGCATAAAAGTTGTTCAGGTTTTTCCCCCCTCTTTGAACAATCCAGTATGTGAAACTACATAGATGAACAATGCAGGCCATTTATTTCTCTGACATTGTTTCAACAGAAATTACAACTGCAGCTATATGTGTATTACCATACTAATTGAAGAGAGTTGATTTATATCTTAACTATTGCATAAAATTAAAAGGAAGTCACCCAATTTCTCAAGAGTACCCCCGCTCATCTTTGTCATTTTGCCTGGTAATAAGAGAGATCCTTTGCAACCAAAAATCTTGTAAATTACGAATAGCCTAATCGCAAGCCCAAAGATGCTTATGGCTCCATACTTTTTCTGGTATAAATTATTGCTGAAAATTGATGGCATGATTTCCACCACTTTAAATTGGGAGTTTGAAATATATGCTTCTGAAAAGGAAGGAAATCCTCAAAACCTGTCATCATGGTCAACCCTGCCTTTTTGCAGTACCCATCTTCCAAAAATAACATGTCCAATCTTGGCATTACAAAGATGTCCATTGCTGCTTTAGAGCAAAAATCAACCAACGAGTCACCTACTCTTGATTTTGTAGGAAGTGGGAAAGATTGCATTTGGCCCTATGCAACCAGAGAGGAGATATCCACTCTCTTTATCCCTGGAAAGATATCATGGCAATATGATACAACTCTCTTCCAAATATGCATATGTATATATTGGATAGGAAAGATCCAGATGCAGAAAGATTATTTTCATCCTTTGCGCCTGAATTTTTTTTTGGCTCCACCTTCTGCCTTCCTCTGTCATACAGAAGCCAATGGATGGCTCCAACATTATCTCCCACTGCAAAAGACATGGATGAGAAAGAGGTTGACTTGACCGTTACTTGAGAGGAAGAGTAACCACTGAGAAGCTGCTTTGCCTTTCCCTGCAGGAAATTTCTAACATTTCCAAAGACTAGGCCTGCAGAGCTAAAGAGCAATAGAGAGGAAACCAAGAGTAAATTGGCCTTTAACAAGAGTTGATGAAGGAGAAACTGACCGGGACCCAGCTCTTTTGTTCTCCCTCAGTAGAACTCTCTGGTATGATTGACAGCAGCCCGAGAAGACTCATCCTTTGCTGTAGCACTAAGGACTACTATATTGAATAGATATATTGCGTATGAAGTGACCTGAGCTTATCTTTAAAGAGATAAGATTATCAAAATTAAAGAAATAAAACAACTCTTATACAATTTGTATTCTTCTTCTTTCTTCTTCTTGATATGCCTTAAGCAATGGCCAAAGACTTAGTGATGTTTTACAAACTTGCATTTCCCATTTTCTCCACCTACTTGTATCGAAAGTGGTCAGTAACGGTAGTCTGCATGTAACTCTCATTCATGGGTTAGATCCATGATTCCCAATCTGTATGCCCCAGTATCCCACAGCAAATTCATAGGGGTGCTTGCAATATTTTAATGTTTCAAAGAAAATTCAGTGATACTTGACATTTGTCAAACCTTATGCAAACGAGTAGTCTAGTATCAGTATTTCTTTTGAAAATGTAAAATCTCACACAGTGGCCATGAGTTTGTTCTTTTGTTAAGCCCACAGTTCCAAAATTGCTCTATTTCTACTATTTTTGCTTGCTTGATGTGACTCACATTTGCATGTTTTTAATACGTAAGCTATAATTTCAAGTATTGGGCAAATCAAATTAATTGCACAGTAGAACTTAATGGGTGGGTTGATATATTTAACTTCAATTAAATTCAATTTGATTATAGGCTTAACATCATATTGTCCATAGAACGTTGGATTTGAGATATTTTACAGGCATTTTTCCTTCAGTATGCTTTAAATGAGAACTGCCACTTTTGATTCTTTATGGAAGGTCATTTGAAACTCTTAACATTGTTAAAAACTCTGGATCCATATGCATTTATTCCATGCCGTGCACGTTAAACGTTGGTGGCTTTTCTCAGGCAGACTAACCCTGGATTATGTTATAAATAATAAATAAAATGTATTCTATTCATTTTCCATCTTGCTTGAATGTTATACCTTCCTGAACATAGATGTGGTTGATTCTTTTTTAATTCTGTTTCTCAATTTGTATCCAACTTCTGGATTGCTTCTTCATTCTGATTCTTTTGTTATTTTTTGTATGTTCTCAGTCCTTCTGTAATTCCAGATTTACATGTGACCAGGGGTGGGATTCTACCAGTTCGCACCTATTCTCTAGAACCGGTTGTTAACATTCTAAGCAGTTCTGAGAACCAGTTGTTAGAAGAAATTACTGGCCTAATCCTGTAAGGAAGGCAGGAAGGAAACATTTTGGTGTTGCTTACAGAAACTGCCTCTCCGTTAACCCTTATTACACTCTTGGCAGGACTAGACTTCCTGTCTCAGGAACTTCTCTGGAGTTTTTTTTTCTCCCCTCTACAGTCCCTCTCTACAGAATTATGTAAACGGATGTACATTCTTGTGTCTCAGTGCGTGATGGCTGAGCCAACAGTTTGATTTTCTTTGGGAAAAGTAAGAAGGAAGAGGAATGGCGGTGCAATATTTCCCCTTGCATCTTTCAAAACAGAGTTGGCAGCTTGGGAATTTGAAATTAAGACAGTAAACTTAAGGCACCAATGGGCATCACAACCCCTACCTCACAATACATCAAGCAGAAAGGGGGTGAAATTTATGGTCCACCCATTGGAGGATTCAGAAAAGTGGGACATGCTCAAATGGTTGAAATACTTATTCAGGAGACAAAAGATTCATTTCTCCTGAAGATTAGAACCATATATTAGAGATTTCTGCTCCTTTTTAACAATTCCTCCCTATTATAACCTTGGTCTCCCCTGCATTCTATCAACTTCTAGGCATTTTACCACCATTTCCAATTGAGCTGATGCCCCATTTCCAATAGTGATGATGTCTCAGTTTGGAGGAGATCCTGCCCCTCTTGGACTTTCTCTGCACTAAGGGCAGAAGCGCCCCAGCCTTTAGGCAAAATCTGGCAAGTACTTTTTGGAGGGATTTCCAGGTGTCTGCATGGGCCAGATTCTGTTGCTCTTCTGGAGGATGATGAGGATGCAGGGCCTTTTCTTCAGCAGTCCTTCTGTGGCAACTTTGTTATTCTTTCTAAGAAAGAATTGTATTATTTTGGATAGCCTACAATAGAGAGAAAAAGATGAAATTATTTGTAGAGATTTCCCTTACGCAGGAACAGGTAGAAGATAGCAACAACAAGGGAAGCAAAAGAGAGCACCATAATTTCTACCATCTTTCCTCTCTGTTTAGATTATGAGCCTTCTTTCAGTCCCAATTATTTCCAGAACCACTGAATTGAGAAGAAAAGTTAGAGGGTATTAAATGTATCCCTTTCTGGAGTGAATTGGCAGAGAACCTTCTCGGACTGTCTTAAAGAATTATGTTTGCTATGAAGTCTTACATGATTACCCCTTTCCTTCTTTCTTTCAATTCAAAACCCAAACAAAGAAAGTTCTATCTTCTTTCCTGAGCACTGCTGCCATTTTTACTTCTGACGAGAGAAACTAAACTGCTGATGTCATAGTAGTCATTTTGACCTGCCACCTACTCATTGTGGCTTTGGCAGCTCCAGTACTCACCAAACCTATAACCCTCACCATTTCCATTACATTATAATTGTTGAATTAGACCAAGGAGGTTTGAATCAATACAATGAGCTCTTATCTTCCTCTGTCTTATAAGAAGACAGATCAGTGGTGGGATTAACATTTTTTTACTACTGGTTCTGTGGACGTGACTTGGTGGGCTTGGCAGGGGAAGGATACTGTAAAATCTCCAGTCAGAGGTGGGATTTGCTGGTTCTCCCAACTACTCAAAATTTCCGCTACCGATTCTCCAGAACTAGTCAGAACCTGCTGAATACCACGTCTGAGGCAGATTTGTAAGATTATATGCAGTTAGGAGAAAACTGGAACAAAAGCAAAAAGACTATAGATAAAATTCTGACTGCAGAAATACTCTTGTGTTGCTTCAAAATTAAAAATAGAGATAAAAAATATAACAAAAGAACAACAGTTACCCAGAGAGAGCAAATCAGGATCAAATCAATTCACCCCATTCTCCACTTTAAAAGCCCAGCCATACACTGAGCCGAAGTATGGGGCAGAAGCCAAACTAAGGCTTGCTTATAGATCTGTAAGGCCATACTAATTTCTGGAGCAATGTTGTTCGAGAGGGCAAGCTTACAATAGAAAAGCATCTAAGTATGTATTTCTGAATTCTCCTCCCCTCCACTGCCTTCACTTGGGACAACTATGTGGATGCATGATTATGAAGGGGATCAAAGCCAGAGGTGGTATCCAGCAGATTCTGACCAGTTCTGGAGAACCGGTAGCAGAAATTTTGAGTAGTTTGGAAAACCAGCAAACACCACCTCTGACTGGAGATTTTACAGTATCCTTCCCCTGCCACGCCCACCAACCCACGCCCACAGAACCGGTAGTAAAAAAAATTGAATCCCACCACTAGGTCACCAGTGTTCAGAAGGGTGGCTTTCCTATAGACGATAGGGAAAATAATTTCCACCAACTGTCCGTCAGATTTAATTATGAGCCTCCTTTCATTCTCAGCTGACTGGCAAAGTTTTTCCAAAACTGAAGAGAAAGGGCGTTGGTTCTTACCTGACACGCCATTTCTCTGGAGCCGTGAGGATCATCCAGAGAGTGGGAGGTGCTCCAGTCTGCGTCGTTGAAGGCTGAGCTTAATTACTGAGGAACGCTCCGCCCTCCATCACGTGGCTCCCTTGCGTTCCCCAGTTTGCGCGAAGATGAGAGTGAAGAGAAAGTCGTGCTCTCATCTTCCTATGCTAAAGAGTTCATTGGCCGAAACAAGGCCCCACCAGACGGTAAAATTAAAGGGTGGGGCTGGATGATCCTCACGGCTCCAGAGAAATGGCGTGTCAGGTAAGAACCAACGCCCATTCTCCTGAGAGCCGTTCGGATCATCCAGAGAGTGGGACATACCAAAGCTTGGCTGTCCTACGGGAGGGACTCCGTCTGGTCCTGCAACCTCTGAGGTTCCCTAAAGACTCGCTGAAGGACTCGTCTATCAAACGAAGCCTCCGCCGAGGCAAACGTGTCTATCTTATAGTGTCTAATGAAAGGAGATGGGGATGCCCAAGTGGCTGCCCTACAAATATCGGAAATTGAAGCCTGAGTGGCCCAAGCTGCCGAGGTGGCTGCACTTCTGGTGGAGTGCGCTGTGATCCCCCTGGGTACCGGCAGAGCCTGGGACAAATAGGCCTTGGAAATAGTAGCCCTAATCCAGTGGCCGATGGTTGACGGGGACACTTTGTGGCCTAGTGATTTGGTCTGGAAGGAAAGGAATAAGGATTCTGATCTCCGGAAGGGTTGGGTACGTTTAATGTAAACGCGTAGGGCCCGCCTAACGTCCAGGGTGTGCCAAAGCTGCTCCCTTTCCCGCGAGGAATTGGGGCAGAAGTTCGGGAGTGTGAGTTCCTGAGCCCTATGGAAGGCCGAGTTGACCTTGGGCAGGAAGGTAGGATCCGGTCGGAGGACCACCCGGTCAGCATGGAAGATGCAAAGGTCCTTCCTTACCGACAAGGCTGCAAGCTCTGATATTCGGCGGGCCGAAGTAATAGCCACCAGGAACACGACTTTGAGCGTTAAGAACTGGAGGGAGGCTTCCCTGAGGGGCTCAAAGGGTTGTTTAGTGAGGGACACCAGGACCTTATTAAGATCCCAGGTAGGATATCGATGTATGGTTGGGGGACACAAGTTGGTGGCTCCTCTGAGGAATGCCCGAATATGAGGGTGGTGGGAGAGGGAACCCAGATTATCACAGGCAATGACTGTTGAGAGAGCTGCGACCTGACGCCGCAAGGTGTTTGGAGAAAGACCTTTCCTCAAGCCCTCTTGGAGGAACTCCAAAACTTGAGCGATGGAAGGTGAAAGCGGGTTGACCTGAAGACTATGGCACCACTTGCAGAAGCTATTCCAAGTGGCGTCATATATACGGGTTGTTGAAGGCCGCCTGGCAGCTAAAATGGTAGTAATAACCTGGTCAGAGAAGTGTTCATTTTTTAAGCGTTCCCGCTCAACCTCCAAACGGCTAACTGGAGCCACTGAGGGTCCGGGTGTTGGAGGGGCCCCTGGGAGAGGGATATCCTGTTCGAGGGAATTTTCCAGGGAGGGGCCACCGACAAGTTGCGGAGGTCCGCAAACCAAGGGCGCCTGGGCCAGAAGGGGGCCACTAGAATCAGCTCCGCTCTCTCGGAGATAAGCTTCTGGATGACTCTGGGAAACAGGGCTAGTGGAGGGAATGCATATAGGAGCCCTGTGGGCCAGGGACAACGGAGGGCGTCGTAATTCTCGGCCCCGTGGGAGGGGTACCTGGAGAAAAACCTGGGGAGTTGTGTGTTGAGCGGGGAGGCGAAGAGATCCACTAATGGAAGACCGAACATCCTGGTCGCCTCCCTGAACAGTAACGGGTGGATGCGCCACTCGGACTGGTCCACTGTGGTCCTGCTTAGCCAATCCGCTTGGGTGTTTAAGTCCCCTGAGATGTGTTCAGCTTTGAGAGAGAGGAGGTTGCGCTCCGCCCAACGGCAAAGGCGCTCGGCCTCTCTCATCAAACTGATAGACTGGGTGCCCCCCTGTCGGTTGACGTGAGCCTTGGCGGTGACGTTGTCCGTGAGTATGAGGACATGCCGCCCGCGTACGTGCGGAAGGAAATTGTGCAGGGCCAAGTGGATCGCGCGGAGTTCCAACCAGTTTATACTGCATTCCCGTTCTACCTGTGACCATCTGCCCTGTGTTGAGAGGGAGTGGATGTGGGCACCCCATCCGGACAGGCTGGCGTCTGTGGTGAGGGTGAGGCGTTGGGGCTCCTTGAAGAAATGGCCCTTGTTGATGGTGGGATGGGTCCACCAGAGGAGAGACGTGAGGACCCTTGAAGGCACCTTGACTGAGGCCTTTGAATTGCTTCTGCCGGTCCGCTGGAACGGGAGCAGGAACCACTGTAGGGATCTAGTGTGTAAACGGGCCCATGGAACAATGGAAATACAAGAGACCATTTTACCCAGTAATTTAGACAATTCTAAAATTGTTACCTTCCTTGATCGCCTGATATGTTTGATGGCTTCCTGGATGCTAAGGAATCTCTCTGAGGAAAGGAAAACTTTACCCTGAACTGAGTCAATGACAGCCCCCAAGTGGGTGATCCATGTAGATGGTGACAGTTGGCTCTTTTGCCAATTAACTAGGAAGCCATGGTCTTGGAGGGCCGAAAGAGTAACTCTAATATCCCTCTCTGCGTGGGTTCTGGAGGGAGAGAGGATGAGGATGTCATCCAGATAACAATGGAGGCGGACCGGGAGGTTCCTGAGATGGGCCGCCAGGGCCGTGAGGACCTTGGTGAAGGTTCTCGGGGCAGAGGCCAGCCCAAAGGGAAGGGCCACATATTGGAAGTGGCGATGGTTGTAGCAGAACCTGAGGAATTTGAAATGGGAGGGCCGGATAGGGATGTGAAGGTATGCTCGGAAAGGTCTATGGAGGATAGCCAATCCCCCTGCCGGATGCTGAGTAGGATGGACTGTAGGGTGTGCATCTTGAACCTGCGATAAACCAAATAACGGTTAAGGCGTTTCAGGTCCAGAATGGCCCTCCATCCACCCGAGGATTTAGGGACCACGAAGAGGTGGGAGTAGAACCCCTGCCCCCGCTGGGATGGTGGGACGGGTTGAATGGCCTGTATGGTGAGGAGATGACGGATTGCTGAATCCATTAAGTTGCGTTTGGAGGGGTCCCTTGAGGGGGGGGATGCCATAAAGAAGTCAGGGGGGGCTGGAACTCAAGCGTGAGACCAAGTCTGACGGTATCACGGACCCAGGCATCAGAAGTGGAGGAGTCCCATCGGTCGGCGAAGTGCCTGAGGCGTCCGCCGATGGGAAGGGAGGGACGGGATCTATCTACGCCGGAAGGGCTTCCCTCCTGAACCCCTGAAGGGGCGCCTGTAGCCGCTGCCCCTCCTGTTCCTGTCGCCCGGATCGGTTCGGTCCTGGGGCTGGAATGGCCGGAAGGAGGGGGGCCTAGGGTACCTGGGCGGGAAGGGAGGCTGGTAGAAGGGACGGGAGGAACCTCTCCGAAATGGCTGAGGGGCTCTAGATTCTGACCTCCGAAAAAGAGGAGGGAGAAATTTTTTCTTGCTTCGGGTTTCAGAAAGCAAGGGGTCCAGAGCAGTACCAAACAGTTTGTCCCCCTTTATGGGGGCAGTGGCCAGCTTAACCTTGTTTTTTATGTCCGCCTGCCAGTACTTGAGCCAGAGCAGGCGGCGAGCTGTGACGTGGGATGTTATTGCTCGTGCGGAAAACTTAACCGCGTGGTAGGTGGCGTCGGTGGAGAACTCTGCCGCGGCCATCAATTTTGCTATGTCTTGGTGAGCCCTTGTGTTGGAGGGGGAGACGTGCTGCTTCAGTTGACGAAGCCACCGGATAGAAGATCTGGTGAAGAAGGAAGTGGCAGTGGCCGATCTAATGGCCCAGGTGTCCGCTTGATGAGCCCTACGAAAAGCGAGCTCAGACCTCTTGTCCTCGGGTTTGAGGGCCTCTAGGGGATCACTGGGGGACGACGAAGAGGCCAGGCCAACGATGGGCTCATCTACCTCAGGGGTGTTAAGTAAGTCGCAGAAGGTTGACTCGAGGTTGAAGAACCTCTTGTCCAGGCTGGATGGGGCGGGGGGGGGCCCTTGTGTAATTCAACTGGTTCGAGACCAGGTCGTGAAATAAGGGTGGGGCCGGGATTACTCCACCACAGGCTGTCTAAAAATGGCATCCTCCTGGCCTTCCGCCGGGGAGGAGAGAGTCAAGGAGGGCTGCACGGACAGGCCAGAAATATTCCTGGCTTTAAATAACAGCGACTTGAACATGTGTGGTTTGAACAGTCCCGTAACTGTGGGTTGGTCCGGGGTGAGGCCCTCGTCCTCGGACATGTCCCCCTCCATAGGTTCTACCTCCGATAGGGGCTCCTCTTGGTGCATAGACCCCCATTCCAATTCCTCCTCCACCCCAAACTGATCTAGGTTCTCCATGGCCTCCTCCAGATCTCTTTCTGGGAGAGGGCTGCCCCCTTGTAAAGGTACCTGACCACGAAAGGGATCCGATCTGGGCGAGGACCTGACAGATGGCGGGTCGTGTTCGGGCGCCAACGAGGGGGGACCGGACCTGGACATCTGCTGAAGGCCCTCTGCTATCCCCTGGCGAATGGCCCGTTCCATCCATGCCTGCACGTGTGCAGGGATCTCTGATGTGACGGCCTCCTCCGGGCGCAGGCCAGCGGCCGTGGGCGTAAATGTAGCTTCAGGAGTCCGTCTGGTCGATGGACCGGGGACCTGTTGTCCCTGGGATGGGCTGTTCCTGGAGAGGGAAGAACAAACTGGAGGAGGGGGGGGGTGTCTGGAGGTAGAAGGAGCTGAGGGCGGGAGGGTTGGAAGAACCAGTTGTGCCTCTCTAGATCGCCTGTCAAATTCTTTCTCTAGAGCCCTATGACGTCGTAGGGCGTCTCTCTGAGAAGCCTTGGAGGTCTCCTTAGGGGCTTCCTTAGCCTGTTTGCGCAGGTAATAGGATTTAGATTTGGCCTTCAAAGAAGGGCGCTTGTTGGAGTTGTCATCTGCCATTATAGAGAAAGGACTGCAATACAATTTTAAGGGCGGTTGGCTCGCCAAGGGTTCGACCTACAACGAAGGCCAGGTGTCCTTTCAGCTGGTCCACACACCCCTTTTGGAATTTAGATGTACAAATTCTATAATATAGCAGTTGGTATAATTATTAAGATCCTTGTGCACCACCAGGATTGGAATCCAATAGGTGCAGGAATGTTAAGAGTCAATATCGATAAGATGAAAAAATACTAGGTATGAATTCACAATATATATGTGTATATATATATGTATATGTATATGTATATATATATATATATATATATATATATATATATATATATATATATATATATATATATATATATATATATATATATATATATACATATATATGTATCTAGACCTGCAAAAAAGCAGTTATACAATTGTTAATCAATATTATTATTATTATTATTATTATTATTATTATTATTATTATTATTATTATTATTGATATTATTAAAATAATATTATAATTATTATTGTTATATGAGTCTTCCTGCTAACTGACATCAATGTTTCGAATTAGAACGCCTGAGGCTGTAATGAGGCCTCTGGCAGCTGGAGCTCCCAGGCAACAACCGGGAGGGATAGGCTGCTAAATCCTGCCCTGAACCTGCTGCGGAAGGCCAACAATATTGTCCAAATTCACAGATTGATCAACCGGTCCTCTGGCTGAAAGGCCTATATGCAAAATCAGTCACTTCGCAGCACAATGAGGCCTCAAAATGGCACCCAACACGTGGCGGTGCCCAAATGGCGGCCGCCCACGCTCCTGTAATTAAGGGCTGCTCAGGGCCGAGTAGGGACCTCTCTGGCACCTAGAATGCCGAGAGAAGATAGTTAGAGCTGTTCCCCTACCTGTGGTAAGTGGCATTAGCGGTGGGGGGGGGAATACCAGCAGCGCTATCTGGCGCGTTTAACCAAGCTGCTGCGATCACGGCGAGAAGAACGGCAGGGAAACGTCCGAATTGGGGGGGGAGGATTGGCGCCGAAGCGCAAAAGCCTCCCGTTCTACAACTCCCCTGGGGGCGAAAAAAACGCGCTCCCCTTGAATCCCTTATACGATGCGCTAGAGGCTAAGGAAGGAAAGGATTGTCCCTTTAGATCGATAATTCAAACCTGAGTAGCTAATCGCTTGAATCGGCCAGGAGTGGTGAACTACACAGCCTAATCTCACGAAGGCTGAGCACAAACTGGGGAACGCAAGGGAGCCACGTGATGGAGGGCGGAGCGTTCCTCAGTAATTAAGCTCAGCCTTCAACGACGCAGACTGGAGCACCTCCCACTCTCTGGATGATCCGAACGGCTCTCAGGAGAAAAAGAGTATTAAAGATACCTCTTCCTGCACTGGGTTGGGAGAGAGCCCTCCTGGAGAATGAAGACTTTGCTGTGAAATCTTACTTACATGATTTTCCTTTTTCTTTTCTTTCCTTTCAGCTCAGAGATCAACAAGCTAGGACTGCACTGCTGCCAATTTAACCTAAGACCTGAGTTGCTGAGAGGTTAAGCTGCTGGAGGGCATGATGTCACAATGGTCCTTTGGCCTCCCTGATAATCATTGTGACTTTGAAGTGGTCTTATACTTTTGATTAAGGGCATATCTGCACTTTTTGTTACAAGAAGCAGCAGCACAGATTTTTTTAAAAAAATCATTAGTGCTGTCCCCTGCTTAAGCTCCAAATTTGTATTCCAAACTTTAAGAAATGATCCCATACAAAAAGTCTCATTTTCTGAGAGGGTTTTTTTTTTTTAAAAAAGAGGTATACTAACTGGCTTGAGTGTTATATTTATTCTGATAAGCAGGGTTTTGTTCAAATATGTTAGCATACTTCTATATGACTCTGAATAGGAACCCTGGGAATACAATTCTAATATGTCTCAGATTTCGTAGATGTACCTCTGCATTGGTATCCAAAAAAGATTAAATTTTACATTGATTCCAGTGTTAAACAGATTAAATTATTGTTGTGAAGAGCTTTACTTAATGATTTTTTTTCTGTTGTCAGAAGGAATTTGCTACTTATTCAAGCTGGGCAAATTATTAGAGAATATTCATTCAGAACAATACCCATGATTTCACACTTATTTCCATGAGGTTGCTGCACTTTAACAGGAATCTCTGCCTGAAGGCATGAGTTAAGTAGAAAGAGGATAAAATAAAGTGAATATGTAGTGGATACTACAAGGGAATTATCTTTAAGAGAATTAGAGTTGTATCTAATGTAAAAGCAGGAGCCAAATTGTTTTCTGATACTGTACACTAGGGATATCAAACTCAAGGCTTGGGGGCCGGATCTGGCCCATGGGTTGTTTATATGTGGCAATGGAGGCCTCCCTGTAAACAGCAAAGGACTGGCCCATGGTGCCTCTGCCAGCGAAAATGGAGCACACGAGGGCCACACGCTGACAAGATCCATCTGAGCCTATTTTCTTGGCTATTCCTGCCAGCTTTTCTCATCTGCAAATTTGATGAGTTCTCCTTCTACTCCCTCATCTAAATCATTTATGAGGATATTGAAGAGTACTGAGCCTAAAACAGAACCCTGGGGTACCCCGCTGCTCACTTCCCTCCATGTATATGTAGTTCCATTAAGGATAACATGTTGAGTTAACACATTTTGTCAGCTGGTTACAAATCCATCTGGTGGGGATGCTATCTATCCGACATTTTCTATCTTACCAAGAAGTAGGCTGTGGTCTACTTTGTCAAATCCAAGTATATTATGTCCACAGAATTTCACTGGTCTGCTATTTTAGTCACTTTGTCAAAGAATGAAATAAGATTTGTTTGGCATGATCTGTTTTTGACAAACCCATGTTGGTTTCTGTTGGTTTCTAATTGTTCATAGATCTAGAGCTTGATTATCGTTTCCAGGAATTTCCCAGGTAATAATGTCAGGGTGATTGGTCTGTAGTTTCCTGTATCTGTTTTTTTCCCCTTTTTTGAAGATGGGAACCACATCAGCTCTTTTCCAATCCTCTGGCAGTTCCCCAGTGCTCCAGGATTTTTGATAGATATGATTCTGAGATCATATCTGCCAGCTCCTTCAAACTCTGGGATATAATCCATCAGGACTTGGTGATTTGAACTTTTCTAGAGTGGACAAATGTTCTCTTTACCATTTTCATGTCTATTTTAATTTGCATTCTTAGTCTGTCTTTTACAGTTCTGTTATCTAATTCCCAAACAGTCTTACAACAATTATGTTTTAGAATTGTTATAGGACTCTTTAGGAATAAGATATATATATTTTTCATATCAGTAATGTCTGATTGTGGTGGACTCCCATGGAAAGGATGAGACACAAGCGAGTGAACTCGGGATGGGAGTCTAGAGCAATTTCTAGTGCTCCCTTTTTATTGAGAATTTTACACATAGTAAGCATTCACATTGTGGATAATAATTAAACATAATACATGGAATTATTTACAATTGTCTGAGCTGCATGATTGTTTCTGGTGTTTACTTTTAATTTCCTTGTTTTATCTAGGTGACCTTTAGGCAGACATGTATGTATAAGGTCTTAGATTAATCATTACTCAATACTGGAGTCAGAGTTATTCCCACATCTGATTGCCTGGATAAGTCCCTGCAGTTTTCTTAGTAAGATTTTTCGAAAGTGGTTTACCCTTGCCTTATTCCTAGGACAGAAAGAAAGTGACTGGCCCCAGGTCAGTCATCTGGCTTTATGGCCAGGTGTGGGAATAAAACTTTGACTTGAGTATTGGGTAATGATTAGTCTAAGACCTTACACATACATGTCTGCCTAAAGGTCACCTAGATAAAACAAGGAAATTAAAAGCAAACACCAGAAACAATTAAGCAGCTCAGACAATTATGTGTATTGTGTTTAATTATTGAAATCCACAATGTGAATGCTTACTATGTGTAAAATTCTCAATAAAATGGGACGCCAGAAATTGCTCTGGACTCTCATCCTGAGTTCACTCGCTTGTGTCTCATCCTTTCCATGGGAGTCCACCACAAGTGGTGACCCCGACGTGATCACTGCAGGTGATACGTGTCCGGACCTCTGTGTTTCCTCGCCTGGAATAGGTAAAGTACGTACTTAACTATTGCTGGACAATAGGATTTTTTCAGGGAGCATGGGGGGAAAACTTTCTCAGCCACAGGAACGGCATGTTAGTGAGCTGCTGAGGTTAGTCAGGACAAGCTCCTTTTTCTTTAAACCCTCTGGAGGGGAGCAAATAGTTCTTTCAAAAGATAAAGTGAAAGAGCTGCTGCAAGAGATCTGGCGGCAGTGTCCCTACTATCCAGAGAAGGGATCTTTAAAGTTAGACACATGGAGGAGAATTGGAACTATCCTTCATGAAGAGCCACGGGCAACAGCAAAAATTTTGATATATTGGAAGGTTGTTATGACTGCTTTAGAAATCCAGCAACAGCCTCTTTTAAAAACTTTAGTTGAACCTCCTCCTTATGAAGGAGTTGTGCTGCACCCCCCAATTTCTAAATTGGAATATGCCTCCTCAACCCCAACAGCGTTTACGCCTGTAGAGGATAAAATCCAATCACAAACGGGGAAAGTTCAAACAATGATGCATCAGGCTTTTAATGAAGGGAAATTAGAGCCTGATGAGATTACCCAGATGAATTTATTTCCAGTTAACAGGCAAATAAACGCTCAAGGAAATATGCAAACTGAATGGGTTCCGATTCCTTTAGCTGTTCTTAGAGAAATTAAAAAAGCAGTTAAAGATTATGGTATTCAAAGGGGCTTCTGACAAGTTTGGCTACATCACGCATGATTCCTAGTGACTGGAAAGATTTAATGAGAATGATATTGAGTTCTACTCAGTATGTGGTCTTTGACTCAGAATACCAAAGAGAAGCTATCACTAGGGGAAGGAATTCAGGGGGGGCTGTATACGCCAGACCAAATCTATGGGGCAGGCTTGTTTGAATCCACTGCTGATCAAGCTACTAATTTGCCTGATCATGTATTTCCAGTGGTTATGGCAGCTGTCCTTGGGGCATTGTCCCGCATCCAGGATGTGGGAACCCCAGCACAGTCTTTTTCTCAAATTAAGCAAACAGCATCTGAGTCTTATAATGATTTTGTGGAAAGGCTGCAATTGGCTATTACCAGACAAATCTCTAATGAAGAAGCAGCAAAGGAACTTTTGCTGAAATTGGCAGTTGAAAATGCAAACGCTGACTGCAAGCGTATTTTACAGCCTTTGGTGGCTAGAGGTGAGATTACTCTGGCTGATCTGTTAAAGGCATGTGCAGTGGTGGGTTCTCAGGCTTACAACATGGAGACTTTGGCTATGGCATTACAAAAAGGGATGAAACCTACAGGGAATTGTTTTAATTGTGGGAAGCCTGGCCATTTTAAAGCTCAGTGCCGTGCCCCTGAGGGGGGGGGGGGGAATGGCATTTAGCAAAAACAAAATTAAGGACATTCGCCCAAAACCAGTCTATCCAAAATGCAAAAAAGGGTTTCATTGGGCAAATCAATGTCGCTCTGATCAGAATCAAAATCCGGGAAACTAAATTTGGGGCGTGCAGCTAGCCCCGCTCCCAAGGCTGTCACAAAAGCATCGCCTGCAATTACTGGGAATGCAGGTTTGAGTTTAAAAATGCTGAACTCAATTGATGTGACTTTTCCTAATCAAATATACATTGAGGATACTCATTTACATGGGCCACTGCCAGAAAAAACAGTGGGATTAATACTTCCCAGGTCTTCTGCATCAGAAAAAGGGTTTTTTGTTATTCCAGGAGTTATTGATCAGGATTATAAAGGGGTTATTAAGGTACAATTATACACTGATACTCCTACATCATTAATGGCCGGTGACTCTATTGCCCAGTTATTATTGCTTCCATACATTCCTATAAATCCTTTAATTGGGATCCCACGAACTGGCGGTTTTGGGTCCACTGAAATGACCAGTTCTCCAGTTGCTGCAGAATTGCTAGCACTGACAAAAAATTTGACTACAGACCAACCAAAAATGACAATTGAAATTCAAGAAAAATCATTTTCTGGCCTTATAGATTCCAGAGCAGATGTCTCTGTGATACGCCAAAAGGAATGGCCAAATAAATGGGCGCTTGAGGACTCTCCGGCTGTTCGTGGAGTGGGTGGTATGCAGTATGCAAGAAGTAGTGTACATTGGTTGAAGGCATTGCATAAAGAAACTGGTGAGACTGCAAGGATTCAACCTCTTGTGTTGCCCTTGCATATAAACTTGTGGGGTAGAGATTTGCTATCACAATTTCACACAAAAATTGTTATTGGATAATGGAAAAATTGCAATTGTTAACCTCTCAGCCAGTCTGGATTGATCAATGGCCACTTCCAAAAAAAAGCTTACAGCTTTACATCAATTGGTAGCTGAGCAGCTACAATTAGGACACATTGAGCCAACTTCTAGTCCATATAACACTCCAGTATTTGTTATTAAAAAGAAAAATGGAAAATGGAGATTTTTGCATGA
This sequence comes from Notechis scutatus, assembly GCF_049901735.1. NCBI lineage: Eukaryota > Metazoa > Chordata > Lepidosauria > Squamata > Elapidae > Notechis > Notechis scutatus. The sequence goes on along the minus strand of NC_142009.1, from coordinate 174,077,661 downwards.
TCTGAGAACCATTAACTCCATCCTTCAACCAATGGGAGCGTTACAATGTGGTTTGCCTAACCCTAACCTGATCCCACGCAATTGGGATCTAGTTGTAGTAGATTTACGGGATTGCTTCTTTTCTATCCCTTTGCATGCAGATGACAAGAAATTATTTGCCTTTACAGTACCTGAATTGAATAACAATGCACCTACCTTCCGTTACCAATGGAAGGTTTTGCCACAGGGAATGCTAAACAATCCAACGATGTGTCAGTCATATGTTCGAATGGCTCTGGCTCCATTCAGAACCTCTCATCCTGGGTGGAAGGTTTACCATTACATGGATGATATTTTAATTGCAGCTCCCGGCCCACTGAACAGTTAAGGCAGCGTTACCTTGCCTTAAAGAGGTATTATTACAATTTGGACTTCATATTGCCCCAGAAAAAATTCAAAGTCAAACGCCATATGCCTACTTAGGGCATAAGGTCCTTGCAACCTATGCTCATCCAGTCATTCCGGAAATCAAAATTGAGGAAAAAATTTCTCTAGTAAAATTACAACAAATACTAGGAACAATTAACTGGGTTAGACCCTACCTGCGGTTAACTACAGCGGTACTCCAGCCCTTGTTCTTTGCCCTAAAGGGCTCTGCGAGACCGGATTCTGCTATAATCCTATCAGCAGAACAAAGGAAGGTACTGACACATGTAAATGCGGCTTTAACGCAGCGTTGGGTTGATCGATGCATTCCTGATACTCCATTTGCTTTGGCAATTTTACAAACCCCAGCCTTGCCTACTGCAGCTTTATTTCAATTACATGAAGCACAGGTTTGTATCATTGAATGGTTGCATTTGCAAAACACTCCCAGAAAAACAGTTTCTACTATGGCTATGCTTTATAGTGAGTTAATCATCAAAGGCCGAAATCGCAGTATGCATTTATATGGCATAGATCTAGTTCAGTTATTTTTACCTATCTCCCTCACTTTGTGGGAAACTTGGTATAGTCAATCCATTGAATTGCAAATTGCTCTTGAAAATTGGCCAGGGAAGATTTCTTGCCACACCCCCAGTGACCCTCATTTCCAGTTGCTTCGAAACGTATCTGTAAATTTTAATTCAGTTATTGCCAAGCAGCCAGTTGAGGGAGTGACCGTTTATGCGGACGGTGGCAAGACCTATGGCGCTTGTGCATGGAGACAGGAAGGGGTATGGAAAACAAAGATTACCCCTCCTCAGCAATCAGCACAAAGGGCTGAATTAGCTGCTGCTATTTTGGCCTTACAGGAATTTGCACAAGAACCGCTAAATCTTATTGTAGATTCTCTTTACGTTTATCAATTGATACTTAACATTGAATTTGCTTATCTTTCTCCTTCTGTTGATGCTAATCTTATGAGTTTGTTTTTAGCCCTGCAAAACTGTCTTCATTCTCGCACACATTTTCTGCATATCGCACACATTCGCAGCCACCAGCCACTTCCCGGGGAGCTGCAGAAAGGGAATGACGTGGCTGACGCAGCAGCCTCGGCCATGTCCTGTCTCTCGCTTTCTCCTGTTACTCCATGGGACTCACATAGCTATTTTCATCAAAATGCCAAAGCTCTTTGTAACAATTTGGTCTCACTGCTGCAGAAGCTACAGCTATTATTCAGCAATGTCCTAGTTGCAGTGCTCAATCCACTGCTCTTCCTCAAGGAGTAAATCCTCGGGGAACATCTGCTTGTCAGCTATGGCAGATGGATGTCACACAACACCCTCCTTTCAAACCATGGCACCATTTGCATGCCACGATTGATACCTATTCAGGATTTATTATGGCAACACCACAATGAGGAGAGGCTACAAAACATGTAGTCAACCATTGTCTCCGCACCTTCACACATGTGGGGCCACCTATGGAGATCAAAACCGATAATGGCCCTGCTTACATTAGCACCGCCTTTGCGGAATTTTGTCATCGATGGTCAATTATACATAAATTTGGCATTCCTTACAATTCCACTGCTCAAGCCATTGTGGAACGAGCTCATTAGACGCTAAAAAAAGCACTCCTTCACACAAAAACAAAAATGGGGGAAGTGGATGGATATGGCTTGCCTTACATACAAAACATTCTTAATATTACATTATATACTTTAAATTTTTTAAACATGACAGGATCTCCCGCTGCTACGGCAGCCAATAGGCATTTTGCTTCCTCCCCTTCTGCAGGTACACCAAGACCGAAAGTTCGGTATAGGAGACTGCCAGATCCAACGTGGAGAGGACCTGTCCCGCTGATAACTTGGGGCAGAGGATACGCTGCTGTTGAAGATGAGGGGACAATTGTTTGGGTTTCTGCTCGCTGTGTTCATCCTTATCATCAGCCAAAGGGGCAAGGGGATGGATTTGGGGGAATGGAAAAAAAACACGTTGATTCAGGACATGGGGAAGCTAGCAAACCTTCATAATAAAACTGATTGTTGGATATGTATGCACATGCCAACTCACAAAACATCAGGGCTTCCAATGGTTGCAGTACCTCTGGCCGAAGGTGACTGGTATAAGGGACAATGTTATGGTTGTTCGGGGATGTGGGCTTACAGTTGGACTAAAAGTAACATAAATACATTGCATCTTGGGAGCCGAATCCAAGAAGTGGCGGGTATCTGTTGGACCCACAATGAGACAGTAGAAAATATGACTTACTTGGGAACATATCCGTTTTGCAACAAAACAATTGTTATTAGCAATGGAAGTCGGTTTTATTATAATGATATGAAAACTAAAAATCTCACTTACTTTGTACATAACATTTCTCGATATGATATCACATCTTTGATCAATGAAAATAGGTGTCCATATATTCCTGCCACATGTTGTCCCACCACGAGAGAAAACCAGTTGTACAAATGTGCGAATGGGAAATACGCACCACCATCCACTTATTTGGCTATGTTAATGGAATCCTTTGCACAATTAATCTATGCTGAACCAAATACGGTTGGTCATCTCCTGGGAGCAAATCTATGGTTGCTGTGTGGACGGATGGCCTATGATCGCATGCCAGCACGATGGAAAGGAGTCTGCACCTTTGGGAAAGTAATCCCATCTCATTTCATTCAAAAATCTTTGGGGACTGCTCATATCTGCAATGCGCGTTCCGCAACGGAAGTAAACTCTGTTTTGACTCATGACTACTGGACACAGATATCGAGGGAGTTATTCCTCCTTTAGGAGTCATGATGAACTATAGAGATTTACATCATTTAAACAATTGGACAATTACTATGTTTAAAGAAACCATTAAAACTCTAAAGCTGCTTGAAGAAGAGCAAGGAAAAATCCTTGACTTTGTCCTGCAAACCAGATATGCGGTGGACACTATTTTGGCAGCGCAAGGGGAGTTTGCGCTGTGATTCATACGCATTGTTGTATGTATATCTCTGATTTTTCTCCAAACATTACAGCTACTATACAGCATATGGAACAAACCCTGAATGAGAATCTATTACAATCGGAAGACGAGGGACTGGACGTGTGGTCTGCACTTTGGTCCTGGTTGCCAGATGGTTCATGGATTCGTCATTTAATTGTTGGAGTGATATTGCTTTTTATACTTTCTCTTTGTGTATGCTGTTGTATCCAATGTCTCCCTGGACTTTTAGGAATGTGTCGAGTGAAGCCTACGGAAGGAGAGCTGTTGTTGCAGATGGCGAAAAGCTACCGAGGCATCCGCGATCATCAAAAAACTAAAACAGGGGAGATGTGGGAATAAAACTTTGACTTGAGTATTGGGTAATGATTAGTCTAAGACCTTACACATACATGTCTGCCTAAAGGTCACCTAGATAAAACAAGGAAATTAAAAGCAAACACCAGAAACAATTAAGCAGCTCAGACAATTATGTGTATTGTGTTTAATTATTGAAATCCACAATGTGAATGCTTACTATGTGTAAAATTCTCAATAAAATGGGACGCCAGAAATTGCTCTGGACTCTCATCCCGAGTTCACTCGCTTGTGTCTCATCCTTTCCATGGGAGTCCACCACAGCCAGGGTGGGACTATAAATCATTTCCAGTTTGTACTCTGATACCTTAACCGCTATAGCCATCTGGATCTACACACAGTCATAGACATAAGTATATGTTTAGTGATAAGGATTAAACGTAGAATTTAGGAAAATAAACAAGTCTTGTTAAACTGTATACAATAAAAGCCTCTCTGGAAATGGAGCAAAGATAACAGTCTCTTTATTGGTTATCTACACCATATTGCAAAAGAACCCCCTCCTATCTAGCAAATGCTATCTTGTGGCATATTTCTTGATTACTGGAATCTTTTATTGTTGATAGTCCCCAAAAGCAAAAGCCATTTCCACTTTAATATTTTCATTGTTTGGTTTTCACACCCAATTGTCATAAGTTTGGCTTTCTATTTATTTAATTCTTGACTTACATTACTAGAATTTGCCGATCATTTGCATATTAAGCATCAGAATGTAGTACAAGTTGTTGATTTTTATTCATTTTGTTTTATTTATTTTAATATAGTATTGTATTAGCAACCAAGTTTTGTTATTCTTTACCTCTCATAAGCCTAGTGTTACTATAACAAGTGTAATTCTTCTTGTTTGCACCTTATGGAGGCCTACATAGTAGCAAAGATCTGACTGACTGAGGAAATTTAATTTTGTGTACATTTGTTTTTCAGAATAATCTTGGTTGTCTGTTAGGTGCTAGGAATAAAGAAATCATTGGATCACCAGAAATCAGGTCATCCTCCTGCTACATCTCCTAAACCATATTGTCCAACTATGTTTTCTTCATTATTTCCAATTTTGGCATTCCAGTCTCCAATCTCAAATAGCACATCTTTCTTGAAAGCTCTGAGAAATTCCTGTTGAACATGGGCATAAAATTCATTGTCTCTTCTACATCAGTTTTTGGAATCTAAACTTACACAACCGTCTTATTAAAAGATCCACAAAGTCACATTTATATTATTTGGTCACTGGATTTTTATTATTAGTTGGCCTTTTTGTTTTCATTTGTTTTGTAAACACTTTGAAAACCTGAGATTGAACTTTTGATGATGAACTAACCATATTTGCTTAGCTTGTAAAAGTCATTTAAGTTTTGAATTTACATTTCTTGGAGTCTATTCGCTATCTGCATTAATACAAAAAATTGTTTTTCAGATCTTTGTATATACAGTTATAGAAATTATTAAAATTGGTATTATCATATTTATCACTGAGATAGTATTTTGTAGGATTGCACTATGATCAATACAATCTATACAGCATAAGTTTACAGAAAGACTATAACTATAAAAATTGGGTAGAATTTTTCACAGTATACTGTCTAATTCTGACTAAATAATTTTTTTATTTATAGCCACAATAGAAATCTCTATCTAAAGTCGCAGCCATTAATTTTTCTGATATTATATATTTGAATCGTGTAGTAATGGGCTGCTCCAGGAGATGTTATGTGTTAGCATTATAACATTTAATTATAGCATCTGGCATGGATAAAATGTGTTTTTTTAAAAACAAGCTCCTTCTTCTATATATACACAAACATACATATATTAAATTTTATTATATTTTAATTTAGCAAGCATTTTTAAAAATCGTTTCCTGATGTTCTTTTATTTCCCACAGGCTTTCTACAAGAAAAACTTCAGCCTAGTCCACCAATTTTAATGGAACTGCTTATTATATTTGGCATAGTATCTTCTAGATGAACAGTAACAGATAAACATTTTTACTAAGCTTAGGAAATGGGCTTGGAACAAACTTCAGAAATCTGAGCATGTATTCTTACAAGAAATCATAAAACCCCAAGTGTTTCCATGTCTGAAGAAAAATGGACTCCTTTCCTGATTTTTCTAGAATTCTGCTCCATCTTCTTCCGTGTAGTTAGAGATTAAAAAACTCATAATCTTTCCTGCAGTTCTTTAGGGCCATCTCTGGCAACTACCATTAAATTCCTTTATTGAAATTGCCAATAAAGGGTCTTCTGTTTCATTTGGAGTGTCCTTCCTGTAATTCTTATAACTAAAAAGCCATAAAACAACACTATGTTAATAATTCCACTGCAAGAATATTGAATAATACATTCCAATATTACCATTTATAAGAGATATCTCCTAAATGATAAAATATGTCCTACAATGGTAAAAACTATTGTACTATTCATCCATTCTGTTTAATGTTGAGAAGTTACAAGGATGCAATGACTATTCAAATTAAGAATTACTTTGTTCACAGAACATTTATTGGTATTTTGCCAAACAAAGGTATAAGTACAGGCTCGGGGACTTCCGGTTTGAAGGGCTTCGGCAACAGACAGGAATCCGCGATCGTGCATGGTTTCTGCCTGGGCTCGCCGCTGGAGCGCCCCGAGCCGGCTGGCTTCGGGGCTAAGCCACCCCGTAGAGGTGGTGAAGAAGGGGGAGACTGCCAGCAGGGTCGAGGAGAGCCGCATCTCTCCTCCTCAGCTGGCCAAACTCCCTTTCCCGAAGGCGGTAGGAGCGGCGGTCAGAAATGGCTGCCTCAAAGAAGAACTCAACCGGAAAAGAAAGTGCAGGAGGAAGATAAGAAGTGAAAGTTTTGGCTGACCAGGTTAAGCTGAAAAAACAACAATTAAGGTACCCTGGAATTTAAATTTTACAAAAGATAACATCACTCCCATGGTCGGAAGCAGCGAAAGAAAGTGAAAAGGGAAAGGGTTTTTTTTCCTTCTCTCTCCTTCCTTACATTGACAACTAAGAGATCGGAATAAGAAATCAGAAAAATCCACTTTGGCATCAATAGGCAATTAAGCTGAAAATATAACTAAATGCCAAAGGGACAATAAAGATCTCTGGACATTAAAAACTTTTTTCTTTTATAAGCAGGAAGGGAGAGGAAAAGAATAAGGGCAGGATCTGGAGGGAGGAGACTGCCTGGACTTCAAAAGAATCTAAAGTAAAACTTCAACAAGACTTCTAAAAGATACATTTTAACTGAGATTTTGCAACTAAATAGTAACCCCAGGAAGAGAAAGTGTAAAAAGAAACAGCTGTGTGTATTTGGACTGTCTGGTGACTTTTGGATTTTTGGTTTTTATATTTGAATGACTAAAATCAATTGGGTGGTTGTTTAAATTTTTTTACAATGGCATCACTTCTGGATGAATTGAAAATGGAACTTAAAAAATACAAAGAAGAGGCACAAGAAGGGAAGGGCTCTTTTGGCTTCATTTTTCAATTCTTAGAAATGGAGATCTCCAACTATGAGAAACAAGAAGAAAAGATTGCAAAACAAGAAGACTGGGACAAAGAAGAAGCCATCTTTAATAAACAAGTAACTCTATGTGGGGAAGAAAGGGGAAAGGGGGGAAAGAGAATGGAGAATTTAAGACCTAAAAAAACAGCCAAAAAAGGGAAAAATAATTTGAAAAGTGGATATAATGTTGGAAAGCAACAGAAAAGGGGAATACAGAAGAGGGAAATGGAGGTGGAGAGACAGGGGGGCAAAAAGGGGAGAGAGAAGAAGAGAGGGAAGAGGGAAAGGAAGAGAAGTTATAAAGGTTTGGAGCAAGATGTAAAGAAACAGGACTTATTTAGAGATAATGGGTGAAAATCTAACTGAAAAGGGGATTCTGTGAAGGTACATAAGATTGTATTGTTATATTTGTAATAGAAATAATTTTAGAAAAATGGAAACAACATATGATTAAAAAGAGGGATAAAGTAGTTGGTGTGGTTTGGAGAAATATTGTGAATAAAATAAATGAAATAAAATAAATGAGAAAATTGAATTAGGAAGAAACGGGAACATTTTAATTAGTCAATGTTTTATAAAATATAAGTGAAGAGGGGGAGGAATTAACTATGGAAAGTTTATAATTGTTCCCATTGCTTATTTGAAAAGTAATGTGCAAAATGTTAAGATTTAAATGAATATTAATATTAATGATAGAATTGAATTGGAACTGATTCTTGTTTTAATTATATTATACATGTATAATCTTTTTTTCTTTTTTCAAGAATACAATGTGTAGTTTTATAAGTATAGGCTCACATGTTAACATAACAACAGACATCGAAAGTATATGGTTTTCATATCAGATCTCTAGGGAAACTGTCAATATCTTAACATATTGTTAGCTTACAGAGTCCAAAAGTTCACTTCTTCATATATCTTGATGGTCTTACTAAGCTCATTTACTGTCTGGCAGGTATCCCTTGGGAGGAATACCTGTAGATTTAGCTTCTGTTCCCTTGAATGGTAATTTGCATTTGCATTTCATCTTCAATGCTGCAGCCATAATCTCCAGACAGGTCAGGAGAAGATTATAGGAGGGAGATTATAGCTTCATCTTCTCCCACATATACAAGTCCACTTCAAGGAGAAGGATCTTATCTCAATAGGTAAAACTCCATTTTGCTTTATTCTTCTTTAAAATGCTCAGATAGTTAAATGTGAGATTCAAAAATATCAAGCACAGGTTTAGGGAACTTCTGGATCAACCCACCATAGAGCAGTTGTTCTGATTCTTAAAAGTAAGTGGGCTGACAATATGGTGTTTGACAAAGGAAAACCTGGCAGGCAGGTGTTCTGTCCAGTACTATATCTGGTCAGCACAATTAATTGCCACAGTTAAAATAAATTCCTGGAACTTCTGATGCTTGTCTCTCAGACAGACAAACATAGAGGATGAATCATTGTGAATACAAATGCCCCCTGGGTCTCTCTTAGTTATGACTTGAGAGAGAACTGGTATATCATATTTTACTGATGATATATAATTGTCAATAATTGACAAATAGACAAACAGCAATAAATGTTGAAAATGCCACCAAACTGAAGGAACAGGCTACCATATGGGTGGACATGCAAAATCACCAAAACTATTGGGGAAATGTGCATAGCATTACCCAGAATTTTGAGAAATATTTTTTTTAAATTCCTCAGACCTGATGGAATGCTAATAAACTTCTAATTCATGCATGTTCATCATGCATGGCTGTCACTTCTATGGGAGATTTCATGGGTAAAATGACAAAGTCAGTTTCTCCTCTGCTTATTAATATGCCAGTGAACACTTTCTATCCTCAGTATTAACTCCCAGCTAAGGAAGGAGCAAGAAAATGGGAAGAATTAAAAGTTGTGGGAAAGATCAGGAACTGTAACTATAAATATTAAGTCTAAATTAATGAGGGCAGGGAACCTTCAGGTTCGTGTGTAATTTCTACTTTGGATACAAAATAATTCAAATTCTATTTTTGATAATTTCTCCCAAAAAGTAATTTGATCGGATTAACATCTGATTCACAATTATCTGGTTGCTGGACATAGTTCGGATGTTTGAAGCAGATTAGGAGGCATGCATGGCTCTTTTGTTATGACAGTGCAGAGTCTGAGACAGTCCCCACCCCCTCAAAGACCCATACCCTAATTCTTTTGCAGGATATAATCTGGGTGGGTCACTGGGACCAGAGGTTAAGTCTTCCCAACTTTCGAACTTATGCTGGAATCCATCCTCAGGGAACTTTTCTCTACAGAATGTGTGTTTTGGGCTATTCTGTGCATAGTATTTATGTAGTACCTGGTTGGCTGGGACTTCTTATTAGTTGATTGGGGTGTTGATGGCTGGCTATTAAGTCATTGGTTGTTGTTTCCTTATGCTGCCAAATCCTTGGCTCCTAAGTATCTAATCTAAATCAGCACTCTTGTTGACTGACAAGGGGCCCATTTCCAGGCTTTAATAATTTCTCTGGCTATCTTTGTACCTGCTCGGCCAACAATCTTAATAGCTGAGAAATTGAATGTAATGTACATCAAAATTGAATGTAATACTGAAATTTGCCAAAAACATGCCTTTTAATAACATTTGTTATTTGGAAAGAGTGCTACCAGATTCCTGTTTTTTTGGCACTTTATTAAGACATTTCATTTAATGACTTGCCATCTGTCATAGTGATTAGCAGTAATTGGAACACTTCTTTTAAACTGACCCAAGTGGACTGCAGTCCAGAAACAGTCAGTTGCGGCTTATGATTTGTAAAACCTTATTCCCCTTGTCCCCAGACACCTTACATGCTCCCCCATACTTAATTTTAAGTTCCTTAGAAGAGAGTTTCCTTCTGACTGGAGTCATGTTTGTCTGGAATATGATGATGTTCTTCCAGGTTATAATTATGGGATGGATAGTATAAGAGTTGCCCTTCCTCCAGCAAGCTTTAGGTTGGTGTAACTTTCTTTGCCTTTTATTAAACTGAATTTAACTTGGGGACTCCTAGACATAATGGTTTATAGCAATTATCACCTCAGCTGTAAGAACTCACAATAACTTCATGCTGATTGGATGATGGAAATAATAATTCAACCTCTCTGGATAGCCTTAAGTTAGAACCTGTCCAATCTAGAACTGGAGATCCATTCTTCCTTAAAGAGCAATAGGAAGGATATATCTATTTTGATGGTGTACAGTATTATTATGAGCTTTCAGAATAAATAAATGTGATTTGCAGCACAATACTGTAAACTCTGACATAGGAAATCATTCTCAATATTTTAAGGGAGCTTCTATCCTTCTAGGAGAATGGAACATTAGAATTCTCTCCAAAATGAACATTTTATCTAATGAAGCTGTCTTAATTGTGGCAAGAATATCTGAGTTGCTCAAAAATGTTTTTGGATCCTAAAATCTGTGGGAAAAACAGGTATTTCTATTAAAAAGTATAGTCTTTTCTGCCCCCCCCCCTCCTTCCTTCCTCCCTCCCTCCCTCCCTCTTCTTTCCTTCCTTCCTTCCTTTTGCTGGGGGAAGAATGTTCAACATTTTCTGAAAAATAATCTTAACAACTGCATGTGGGTGGAATCATCCTCAGAGATAATTTACCAAGACAATTCAAATATAATAAAAAGGAGACAGCAGTTATGAATGGTTGGCATCACAAAAGCCTGAAAGGGAGATTTTTATTGGCATATTTTTCATCATCTTCTGTACAAAAGCCCCCAACTCCTTAGAATCCAACCTTGAAATTTTATAAATAAATGATTCTTGATCTTCTGCCTAGCTGAGAACAGAGAGCACAGCTGAAGCAGACACACCCACAAATATTCTTTGCAGCAATTAGTTATTTTTGGAATGGAGCTGAATCAAAGACAACCTCCTTTCCCCTCCCCTCCCCAGTCTACTCTTTCTCTTCCTTCTCCCTCTGCCTTAAAGAAACCAAGTTATATAAGGCTAGTTTTGAGGCTTATTGAAATGCTTAAAGTAAAAGATTCCAAATGTTTTTTCCCCCCCTCTGGATTGATTCAGTTATTCAGAAGCATTCAGTTATTTCCTCCCACACAGTTGGGAGATTTTTTTTTAATACACACTCTCTTAATACACATAATTTTTTTTCCATGCATCAAATGAATGCAAACATTATAGTTCATTTGATACAGTGGAATAGTCATGCATGTAAACTTTTCATTGAGCAACAGAGCACATCCTCCCTCAATCCTTAGCTGGGTTACCAAGTCAACAGGTGTCATCAGACTCCTACAGGTAGGGAAACAGTGACTCCTAAAAATCAAAAATATCTGGTAAGAGAAGGAGGCATTTGATTCTCTCTCTCTCTCTCTCTCTCTCTTTACCACCTCTGTTCTGCTGTGTCGGTCTCTCTTCATCAAAGTGGTACTCAACCTTGCCTTGTTAACTTGCATTTGAAAAAGCAGCCTTCCCATCCCTGATCAGAAATGGGGGGAAGGTCTGGGCCTAAACTTACCTGAGGGGCTATGACCTGAACCGTTACTGTGGAAGAAATAGCTGCCAATTCTTCTAACACAGGATATGCTGACCCAGTTCTACAGAGGAATTATTGAGTCTGTAATCTACACCTCTATAACTGTCTGGTTTGTCAGACAGACAGACACAGACTCCAGAGAGTAATTAGGACTTCAGAAAAAAAAACAATTACTACCAACCTGCCTTCCATTGAGAACCTGTATACTGCATGAGTCAAAAAGAGGGCTGTGAAAATATTTACAGACCCCTCCATCCCGGACATAAACTGTTTCAACTCCTACCCTCAAAACAACAGTTTTTCCCCAAACGCCATCACTCTGCTAAACAAATAATTCCCTCAACTCTGTCCAACTATTTACAAAGTTTGCACTACTATTATGATTAATCTTCTCATCACTCCTTATCGCCCATCTTCTCCCACTTGTGACTGTATGACTGTAACCTTGTCGCTTGTATCCTTAGATATATATTGACTGTTTTCTAATATGATTTGATTGCTTATTGTACCCTATGACTATTATTAAGTGTTGTACCTGATGATTCTTTACTCTTGATGAATGTATCTTTTCTTTTATGTACACTGAAAGCATTTGCACCAAGACAAATTCCTTGTGTGTCCAATCACACTTGGTCAATAAAGAATTCTATATGCTCTGAGTTTCTCTATTGGGATATGAACAAGGAAGGAGGGTCCTTACAAGCTAGATATTTGGATTGACACCAGAAAGTGGACACCAGGTACATGAAGATTTGTGAATCGAATTCTACTATGATTTAAAACAGTGATCTTCAAACTAGACAGTTTTAAGACTTGTGGACTCTAACTCCCAGAATTCCTCCTCCAGTCATGTTAGCTCAGGAATTCTGGGAGTTGAAGTCTACAAGTCTTAAACTTGCCAAGTTTGAAGACCCTTGATTTAAAAGCAGGCAGCATTTATTGCAGCATTTGCTGAACAACCAATCGGATCAATACTTCTCTTTCAAAATACTTCAAGAAATAATAATGCCTATGAAGGGTTTTCACTTGAATTATGCCGCTTTCCTTACTGGAGTAGATAGTAGAGCTGAACTGATTTATTTTTTTAGTAGCCATACAGGAGCAAGAGACTTAGGATGGTACTGCTGCTTTCCTTATCACCTCTTTGATATGTAGCCTATCAGAGGTTTAATCTCCATGGCCATCAGAGAGTCAAATCTGGATCTATTTGTTTTACAAGTAGAGGACACCTTATCTTTTTACTGTTTCTAATTCTGTATTAAAATATTCTCAAAGCTAATTGGACCTAGCTGTGGGCAAGAAGTGGCTTCTGCCTTTAATAAGAGTACTTTGAGTTAGGCCACCTATTTGTAGCTAAAACAAGGGGATGCTATTCTCATCTCTGCCTACTTTTTAGTCTTTAGCCTCATAAAAATGTCTTGTTTAGAATATAGTCATACTAATAAAGATTCACTCTACCAACATGCTATTCTGTTCCACTGATAAGAGCAGCTTAGCAACAGCCATAATCCCATTAGTAGCCAATCCATTTTCTTTTTGTCGTGGCTCATTTGGAGATTTTCAGTATGGACCCTTTAACGATGCATGCATGGCTTTATTTTTTAAATCCTTGGCTATAAAACTTTACCCAGACTGCCTTGTTCTTTCAGAGCTCTAAGGATGGAATTAAAGCTTTGCATCCCCCATTCATTGTGTAGTTCATTTGCATTTGATTTGTCCATATGGAGCTCATTTGCATGCCATTGAAATTTGAAGTGAAATGCAAGGGAAGTTCAGTGAGGATGCCTGCCAGATGCAGAGCAGATCCCTTCCTGTTGTCATGTAGAAATGATGTCAACTTGGCCTGGAAGAAGCTGCAGTATTTAATTTGGCATAGAAAATCACTGTATCCATCCCATTCCAATATATTACTCCATTGCCTTAAGGCAAGTCTGCAAAACATAGACAATAGAGAACCAATCTATTGCAATCTCGTGGATGAATATCAAATGCCACATTTCTGTGGAAATTTAGCTTACCCAAGCTGAATGCAGAAATGAGATAAAAGTTACATTGCTGCAATTGTATTGAAGGAAGGACACAGTAGGGGTGAGGAGAAAGAGGAAGTAAATACAACTTTTATTTTTTTCAGTTCAGGAAGGCTTCGATTAAATAGAGCTATTGCTCCAACTTGAGAGCAAGGCAAGAACCAACCCTATTTTATTACCCAATGGATTGAAACCCATAGTTTGTCTTAACAGTGAGCAAATATAAATTCCAATGAATCATTTACAAAAATGACAGAAATCATAAGGTTATGTTCCAGTTCTTCATGTGGTGAACTCCAGTTTCCTGTTTAAACCATTTATCTGGTAGAGAACTTCGATTATTTCTGTTATGTAGAAGGTTCAGGAACATGGTTTCTTTGCTATTAAGAGTTCATACACATACTTTTAATTTTGTTTAAATCACTTCAAAGAAAATAACAATGATATTACTCTAAATACTGATCTGTTTTCTCTAATATTGCTAGCCTAAAATCTGAATATATCCCAAGTTAGGACAAAATGAATATATTCTCTATCCCAGTGTCTCTTTTATCTCTGTCTTTCCCACTAGCACTGAATATTCAGAAAAGACAAAGACAGCGAGGTATCAATAAGAGTGTCAGTGACATTATTTGGCAACAGGTTCCACTTTTTCCTCTTCTGCTATAGAGAAATAAACTGATATTCAGAAGAATCAAATTTAAAGTCTTGTTGAGTATAAATTCATATTTATTAATTGAACATGATTACTTTTCATGAATTTTCCATTTTTGAGCCACTTTAAGCTTTATATTATTAAATAAATTTTAGAGGGATTTGGAGAATCTATTTTATATATATATATATATATATACTTTATATCTACTCTAGATCGGGGTGTCAAACTCAATTTCATGGAGGGCCACATCAGGACTGTAGTTGACCTTGCGGGGGACGTGGCCGGCTGGGTGGGCATGGCCAACTGGATGGGCGTGGCTAGTTTGACATCACTCCCCAAACTGCTGGCATATTTCCTCTTCGCATTAAGTAGACTGGGCCAAAGCCTGGCTAGCCCAATCTTTCCTCTTCACATTGGATAGACCAGGACAGCCCCATGGGATGGATCTGACCTCATCATGGGCTGGATCCGGCCCGCGGGCCTTGAGTCTTACTCCCCTGATCTAGACCACCTAGTTCAGTTTTAGTTTACTAAAATAATATAATCATAGACCAAATATGCATAAATTAAAAATACATTCAATGTCAATTAAAAAATAAATATATATTAATGCTTGCACAAAATACACCTAGAAATGGATATAGATATGTATATTGAGAAATTATAAAAGGAGGATATGTAAGCTTATTATAGGGTTTAGAAGTGTTAATTCTGCCTCTTGGTAAATTAAGACTTAAAAATCTCAGTTTGAGCCATCTTCTGGTTTCATCCAAGCCTAACAAAGGTACAGATTGTGGGTAAACCCATAATAAGACAAGTCATCCAGTATTTGTTTCTTTCCAGAAGATTGGTTTCGGTCTGTCAGAACTAGCTGGTGTAGTGATTCACCTCCCCAAATTTGTCAAAACCAAGTACTTCAACTGGGAGTGTCATAATCAAGCCTCAACTGAGATAAATCTGAGTTCTAGGGAGAAAAGCACATTAGCCACAGAAAGGGTAATTTGAAATAAGGATCTCAGAAATTTTGATTGCACAACTTGTAAGTGTGGATGCCCCTGTAAGCATAACATTTGCATCACACCCAAAAAACATTTAGCGCTTTGGGCTTTAAAATATGTTAATTGATGTAATATAGGAGCCATGGTGGTGCAGTGGTTAGAATGCAGTACTGCAGGCTACATCTGCTGACTGCCAGCTGACTGCAATTTGGCAGTTCGAATCTCACCAGGCTCAAGGTTGACTCAGCCTTCCATCCTTCCGAGGTGGGTAAAATGAGGACCCAGATTGTTGGGGCAATATGTTGATTCTGTAAACCACTTAGAGAGGGCTGTAAAGCACTTTGAAGCAGTATATGTCTAAGTGCTATTGCTATAGGCCACCTAAACTGGCAGTTATCCTTTATGACATATTAAATTCAGTTTAAATCTAGGAAGCCTGTACTAGAAATATTTACTATGAAAAAAAACTAAGGCTAGATCCCTTTGCCCAAGCCAGACTGCTTTCAACATTTACTTTGAACAGAATACATTTCTGAAATTAAGATTATTTCTGATTGTAAAAGCAGATTGTAGCTCAGAAATAAATTCCTATTAGCTTGAATTCTTCTATTTTTTTTATCTTTTTAAAAATCATCCCACTTGGTCACATCCTTTACCTACATGTAAATTCTCACTGTGATATTATATATGAGATATTTCCCACCTTGATTTTGCTCCTGGTTTGCTGTTGATCTTGATTAGGAATATGCACCCAGACATTCTTATTTTTTTAAATGGATGTCATTTGAGAATCTCTAACCATTGTATCTAAAATATTTCATTCTCCTTGTCCTGAAGATAATGCACAAGAAAGCACATGCTTTCATGTTTATCCCAGGAAGAAATAATCCTTGGAATGAAATATATTGCCTAAGGGTAATAACCTGTAGGGTTATGTTAATGTATAGGTTCCATCTTCTTTTCTTGTTCACAGTAGCTGCATTGGATATCTCCAATAAACTGTACGTATTATTCTATTCATGTTCATAAATGAATGGAAATAAATATACATGCTCCACACATTTTTATATTCATGTTCATATTCATTACATGTTCATCCATTTATATTATCAAGCACCAGATTACCATTATATGTAAAGATGCTCATAATTTATTAACTGTAAACAAATATAAAGAAGCACGTATATGAGTGTTTATATGCAATATTGTGAGTTTGAAAATATTTCCCTGTAGGTTGTCCCATTTATTCACTGTGTTGGAAAAGGTCCTCTTTTTGTCTACTCTGCTTCTACTTGCCAGCTTATCATTTTCTTTGCCAGGCCTTTCTGGCATGATTCTGTAAAAGAAAAGTTTCTGGAAACCATTGCACTGCAATGGAAAACTTAAAGAGTTTTTTTTTTCTGGAAAGATCCTGACCTAAAAAAAGCCTAATTACTTACATCATGGTTAAACAAAAGAAAAACATCAAAATGAGTTCCAGTCCAAATATGTGTCTCCTATGTATGGGAATCACCTTAAGCCTGAAGGCCATTTGTTTCCAGTTAGAATCCCAAGAAAAAATTAATGCTAATTTTCAGCATATTAAGCCAGTATGAAAATTTAACTTTCAGAATAATAGCCATGTTAAGCTATTGCAGCAAAATAAAAGCAATGTTGTGGCATGTTTAAACTAGGTTATTTAAAGAAAATTAACTTTACTTCACAAGTGTTACATGCCTATTCAGTTTTGTTGACTGCAGCTGTTTCTGTATATTTTACTTGCACTATTAAATAATAACTGGGGATTAATAAATCATTCTGTATTAGGTATCAATTGGTTTTTTTATATATTTACTTATTCTCATACATATGTCTTCTCATTTCTGGCTTATTTTTAATTTTATAAAATCTGCACAAAAATTCCAAAATAAATTCCACAAAGATTCCTAGTGATGGCTAGTAATATTCCTCCTTCCTCTCTTGTGGCTGTGTCTCTAGCACTAGATCTGTGATGGATTCTATGCTTTTATAAAAATGAATCAGAAGACTTCTATAGCTAAAACAATAGCAGCAAAATAAGCAATGTGTTTCATGGAGACATATTACCCATCTTATATTGTCATTTTTTGTGATGTTCTGAGATTAGATATAGGAAACTGAATCTATCTCTGGTTGGGATCTCCTAATTTGTGCCTTTGAAGATCTGTATAAGGCACCTGGCATCCTGGCAACCTAGCAATTCAAAAACATGCAAATGCAAGTACATAAATAGGTACCACTTTGGTGAGAAGGTAACAGCATTCTGGGCACCTCAACATATAGTCATGACAGCCACATGACCACAGAAGCATCCTCAGACAACGCTGACTTCCTTGGCTAGGAAACTGAGATGAGCATCGCCTACTAGAGTCGGATAGAATAGAATAGAATAGAATAGAATAGAATAGAATAGAATAGAATAGAATAGAATAGAATAGAATAGAATACTTTATTGGCCATGTGTGATTGGACAAACAAGGAATTTGTCTTGGCGTAAATACTCTCAGTATACATAAAGAAAAGATACATTCATTAAGAATCAAGAATCATTTTCTTAATAATTTCTTCCTGTGACGGTATTTTCTCACTCTTCCAATTTTTAGCAAATACAATCCTAGCCGCTGTCAATACATTTACAATCAAATATTTCAAATTTTTATTGTATGTATCAGGTAAGATTCCCAATAAAAAAATCTCTGGTGTTAAATCTATATGTTTCTTTGTCATTTTTTCCAACCATATGCGAATTTTAGTCCAATATTTTCTAGCGTCCTCACAAGTCCACCACATATGGTAATATGAGCCAGGTATCTGATGACATTTCCAGCATTTTTCAGATTTATTCTTGAACATTCTTGCTATTCTTGTCGGGGGAAAATGCCACCTATAAAACATCTTATACAAATTTTCTTTATATGCTGTTGACATTGTCATTTTATAATTTTGAGACCACAATTTTTGCCATTTCTCTAAATCAATCCCATATCCAAAATTCTTCCCCCAAACAATCATCGTTTCTTTAACTTGTTCTTCCTCTAGTTTAATTTCCAGTAAATAACCATATAATTTTTTAATCACTTTTTCATCAGTACCTGTCAAAATCTTATCTAAGTCAGTCAATTTATCATAGAATCCCTCTGTTTTAGAATCTTTAACATACCTTGAATGTATTTGCACATATGAAAACCAATTCATCTTTATACCTTGTTCTTCTAGATTTTGCATCGTTTTAAGTTCACCCTTTTCATCCAATATTTCCCCATATCTAACTGTTTGTTCCTTCTTGTATGTTATAGGATAAGAAAAAGCTTCAATAGTTGATAACCAAACTGGGATTTTCAAATAACATTGTCTCTTAATTTTCTCCCAGTTTAACCATAAAGACTCCCGTATATAATGCCTTCTAAAATAACCCTGCGATTTAGTTCCCTTATACCACAGAAAAGCATGCCAGCCCAGTAATAAATCATGTCCTTCTAATGTCAACAATCTAGTCTTTCTTAATGTTATCCATTCTTTGGCCCACATCAAGTTTCCAGCTTGATAATACAGCTCCCAATTAGAAAGGCCAAATCCTCCTCTAGTTCTAGCATCTTGTAAAAGTTTTAATTTTATTCTCGCTTTCTTACCTTGCCATATATACTTCAACAGAATTTTATTTAAATCTTCAAAATAATCTTTGCCAAGCCTAATTGGTATTGTTTGGAACAAATATAAAATTCTGGGTAAAATATTCATCTTGATTGTTGAAATTCTGCCTATTAATGACAGTTGTAGGTTTTCCCATTTCTTCAGATCAAATGCTATCTGCTGTTTGAGTTTAATATAATTGTTCTCTTTCAATGTAGTACACCTTGACGTCAAATATATCCCCAAATACTTAACCTTGTTCGTGACTTGAATTTTCAATAGGTCTGCCAGTTCTTCTCTTTGTCTTAATAACATGTTCTTTATCAGAATCTTTGTTTTATCTTTATTTATTTTCAAACCAGCCATCTCACCGTACATCTCTATCTTTTCCAATAGTTTTAAAGCTGTCTCTAGAGGATCTTCCAAAATGAAAACCAAATCATCCGCAAAGGCTTGTAGCTTAAATTGCTCCTTTTTGATTTTCATTCCTTTTATATTTTGGTCCTCTCTAATATTTCTATTCAACACTTCCAAAGTCAATACAAATAGCAAAGGTGATAATGGGCATCCTTGTCTTGTGCCTTTTCTTATGTTAATAGTCTCCCTCTATCATTACTTTTGCCGTTTGCTTATAGTATATGGCTTCTATTGCTTGAATAAATTTTCTGGCAAAACCCATCTGTTCCAGTAGTAGTAACATAAATCTCCAGTTCACATTATCAAATGCCTTTTGGGCATCTAGAAATATCAAAGCCATTTGTTTTTCAGGATGCGCCTCATAATATTCCAAGGTGTTCAGAATTACTCTTATATTGTCTTTGATTTGTCTCTTTGGCAGAAATCCATTCTGATCAGGATGAATAAACTTATTTAAGTATTTTTTAAGCCTTTCTGCCAAAATTGAAGCAAAGATTTTATAATCTGCATTCAATAAAGAAATAGGTCTATAGTTCTTGATTTGTAATGGATCGGCCCCTTCTTTTGGAATAAGTGTAATGTAAGCTTCTGACCATGTTTTAGGTATCTTCTTATTTGACATAACTTCATTCATGACTTCTAGCAATGGAATGCTCAGCGATTCTTGTAGTGTTTTATAAAATTCTGCCGGAAGCCCATCTGGACCTGGTGCTTTTCCATTATTCTGTCTGTTGAGTGCTTCGGTTAGTTCCATCATTGTTATAGTACTTTCTAGCATTTTTTCAGTCTCTTCAGGTATCTTAGGTAGGTTAGCATTTTGTAAATACTGTTTAATTTTTTCCTCATCAATATCCTCTTGTTTATATAGTTGTCCATAAAAGTCTCGGATAATTGCCTTTTTCTCCTTGTCACCATAGCACATTTGGCCTTGATCTTCTATTAACTGTAATATTTTCCTTGATTCTTTCTCCTTTCTCAATTTATATGCTAACCATCTACCTGGCCTATTTGCATCTTCAAAATAGTTCTGTTTAGCACTTCTAATTTTTGTGCCAGTTCTTCTTTCTCTATCTGACCCATTTTATGTTTAATTATGTCCATTTTAAATTTAATATCTTTTTTCTGTGGCATTTTCTGTAGTTCTTTTTCCAGTTTTTTGTGGTCAACTTCTAAAGCTTTGATGGTTTGCCTCTTCCTAACGTTCTTTTTCTTTGTATAGTCTATTATTAGTCCTCTCGCATATGCCTTCATTGTATCCCAAACATTCTGTACTGAAGTATCTTCTTTTTTATTTTCACTAAAGAAGAAAGCCAATTCTTTCTCCATCCATTGTGTGAAGTCTTTTTCCTTTAAAATAGTATTATTTAATGTCCATCTAGATCTTCTTTTTTATCCTTTCCATTTAATTGTCATTGGATTATGGTCTGCCCATGTACTTGTTTCAATATTTATTTCTTGAATATTAGATATTAATTATGTTGATGTCCAAATCATATCTATTCTGGACCATGATAAATGTCTATTTGAGTAAAAAGTATATTGTTGAATTTTAGCATTTCTTTCTCTCCATATATCTTTTAAGTTTAATTCATCTATCATTTTGAAAAAGGATTTAGGGAGTCTTTCTATTTTGTCGTGTTGCTGTTGCTATATAGTCCAGTTTATTGTCTACAATTCCATTGAAATCTCCCATCATAACTATAATAGCATAGTCCAGTTCAATTAGTTTCATATGTAATTTTTTGTAGAATTCTTCTTGTTTATCATTCGGGGCATAAATTGCAACCAGTAGTGTTTTTGTATTATTATCCACTATTTCAACCATTAATACTCTTCCATCTTCATCAGTATGAATCAATTTTGCTGGGATAGTTTCTTTAATGTATAAAACCACTCCTCTTTTCTTACAGTGAGTCAGGGAAATAAATATTTCCCTAATTGTGGTCGTGCCAGTAATTGTTCATGTTGTTTTTTAATGTGTACTTCTTGTAAACAAATTATATCAAATTTTAACTTCTCTAATTTGTGAAAAAAAATTCTTCTTTTGGTAGCTGAGTTCAGTCCATTTATATTCATAGAAATCAGTTTTTTTTCCTCCATGATTATGTTTTGTATTTAGGTCTAACAGCTCTCGTAGATCTTACTTCACGTTGGAATGTGCTGAAATGAGTAGATTGACATTTGAAATTAGAGAACAAGAAGATAAACAATTTTATGAAGTTTGGAACCTTTTTTATCAATGGCTAGATAATAAAATATAATAATAGAATATTTAGAATTTTAGGAAACAATGAATACATATTTCTTTTTTTTTCTTTGATACTATCCTTATAAAATTTTATTAAGATAGACTTGGTATGACTTTATGATTTGCTATAAAATAAATTAAGTAAATTATAGTTATCTCGTTAAAGTATGAATTAATAAAATTATAGTCAAATGATTGTTTAATAATGATATCAGGCTATATAATTGTTGATTGATAATATGAGCTATTATGTAATATAACTACAATGGAGACTATGAAATGGATGCACAAAAAAAAGTGGTAAACCAACCGATACACTGTCTGTAAACTCATGAAGGAAAGTTGATGTTTTTATGTTTTATGTGTTTTTGTTTGTTGTTAAAATTAATAAAACTGTTTAAAAAAAAAAGAATCAAGAATCATAATGTACAACACTTAATGATAATCATAGGGTACAATCAACAATCAAATTATACTAGGAAACAGTCAATATAAATTGTAAGGATACAAGGGACAAAGTTACAGTCCTACAATCACAAGTGGGAGGGGATGGTGATAAGGAGTGATGAGAAGATTAGCAGTAATAGTAGTGCAGATGTCAGCTGGTGCTCCATTCAAAATCCAAGAAAGAAATACTTAGACTCCATTAATTAGAGAAAAGATATCTTTTACTGGAAGTCAAGTGGTAGCAACAAAAGAATTCTGAATCTGAGAAAATGAGCATGTAAATCACATATACAAAGTGATGGCAACATTCCTACCCCCAATAGTTCAATTGGCTCATCCAATTAAAAGTTGTCTAAAGCATCATGTGGGCATCTCCAGGTGGAGATGAAGCCTCGGTCCGTTGACCTTGACATATTTTGATAAAGAGTTGCGGCTGCGCATAGCATAGGATAGAAGCCTAAGCAAGAATCTTCCCCCCCAACTTATATAGTTCTGTTTTGTAACACCTCCAGCTCACTTCCCATAACCATGCCCCCCTCCCCGCCCCGTTACTTATGACAGCCGAAAGATGCAAAGCAAAGGAAAAAAATATTGAAGGCTGACAGCAGACTTTGTAATAGTTGAACAGTGTTGAGGGAATTATTTGTTTAGCAGAGTGATGGCGTTCGGGGAAAAAACTGTTCTTGTGTCTAGTTGTTCGGGTGTGCAGTGCTCTATAGTGTCATTTTGAGGGAAGGAGTTGAAACAGTTTATGTCCGGGATGTGAGGGGTCTGTAAATATTTTCACAGCCCTCTTTTTGACTCGTGCAGTCTTTTTGACTTGTGCAACTGGACAGGGGAAACCTTACCTAATCTTAAAAGTGCCCACTAGATAATTTCCCTCAATGGACTTTTAAAACATTTATTTAAAAGACAGGCATGCTGCAAAGCAAAGGACTCTTTGTTTTTTGTTTGGTTTTGCAAGGAATATTTTAGCGTAATCAATATGGTAGATGGCAGCAACCTAGAAGTTAATTTTGAAAAAGCATATGTCTACTCAGAAAAAAATAACCAACAACTGTGTTTCATCCATGGACTATGCATACCTGAAAAACGGCAATGATTCCATGACCCTTAGAATAAAACCAAGTATTTTCTTGCTACAATCTATAATTAAAGTATTATAAAAACTGGAGAATCAAAAGTTTCAATTCCCTGCATTCAAGGGGAAGAAATTCCTGCTTTCTCATAGGATCACTTTCTGTTAATTCAGAACAAGAGTGGACAGCAAAAACCTGAAGAGGTAAATTTCTGCATCTCTCAATATATGAACAATAATCTGCTCAAGATTAATTCTTCACAATTCTATAAAGAATGTTTTGCAATTTTGATTTCTTGGTTTCAGCCTAGCTATAATTTAATATTCTTCAACATGCAGCTTTAGAGCAACAATCCAGAATCAGGCTTTAAAATAAGCTCATTTCATATTATCCTAAATCAAAAATTGTTGATCATTGTGATGGCTTACAGAAAATTATCAGCATACAAAGAGCAGAAATACCTTGGATTGGGCCTTTATATGAGTGCAGCAGTATTCCAGACAATCATCAGATGGCAGAGGTTATTTAGCTATTTATTTTCTCTTTGCTTCCATCTAACATTATTGCTTTATTATGTTTGTTTATTTATTTATCTAAAATTATGCAGCCTAGATATGGTTTCCTTACCCAAGTTTAGAAAAGAAGAACTGGATTTGAATTCTTACTCAACCGAAAGTTCCTGGAAAGCTTTTGTTCTGTAGAGACAAAGGGAGATAATTTTGACAAGATTGCAATAACATTCTTTAAGTCCCAGAAAGTATGATGATATTCAGAAACTGCTCAGGCAAGATTCATTAAAATATAAGAAAGATAGAAAATAAAGCACAACTAAGTTTGCAGGATTCTGTAATTATAGCCTATCTCAATAAAATATAGTTTCTAGTCTTCATTTGGAGAGAATTTATTTGTCTTTTCTATACAGTGAGATAACACATTATTTGTCCTTAAGTTTGGCACAGGTCATAGTATCATT
The DNA here is from genome assembly GCF_049901735.1 of Notechis scutatus. Classification (NCBI taxonomy): domain Eukaryota; kingdom Metazoa; phylum Chordata; class Lepidosauria; order Squamata; family Elapidae; genus Notechis; species Notechis scutatus. Next base: position 174,053,402 of record NC_142009.1, on the reverse strand, counting down.
TAAGATAAATGTCCAAAGCTCATTGAAGGAAAAAAAAACAGGGAGGGAAGGAGGGAGGGAGGGAGGAAGGAAGGAAGGAAATCAATCTTTAACAGATTTTTCTCCATTTCAAATACACAAAGAAACTGGGTATGTTATTTAGAGCAAATCAGCAGAATAGTTTCATAGAATGTAAAATGGCTTGATCTTATCTTCTTCCTGTCATCTGCACTTTGGATTGCTTTTAGCAGGTTTACCTAAGATAACATACTGCCAGATATTAAATGCTAGAGTAAAAATCAATGGCTATTCTAAATTTATTGCAAGCACACTAAACAGACTGCTGTCAGCTTTAGGGGTCAGCTCTATGTCAGGAAGCATCATTCAAGTCAATGCTATAAACCTGGTATGTAAACATCACTTTCAATTCAGGATCACAGAACTAATTTCTGCACAAAGAACTGCCACATTGAGAAGTGTCTGTGTTCCATGAAAACATAATTGCATGGAGGTGGTAGGAGGTATATACAGAAATGACCTTATTTGTACTCTGATGCTCCAAATGTTTAAATAGTAGAGAAAATATGTCATATTTCCATAATTGCTATAAGCAGGAAGTTATTTTCCAGTTGATGTTGAAACTTATTATCTAAATCAGCATTCCTCAGCTTGTCCCTTCCAAAATTGTTGGGCTATATTTCCCAACAATTCTGTAGTGGGTACATCCAATGGGAGGTCTAGATCTAGCTAATGGAAATTGTAGACCAACACAGCTTCCTTTTAAAATTTCTCATGGAAGTCTTATGCTTCCACAATGACACCTTTCACTCAGCATATCTCCTTTGCTGCACAAATTACTGCAATGTGTGCCCCTTTAGGCCAAAAAAGTTGGTGTGGGTCATAACCAGAGGTAGTATTCAGCAGGTTCTGACCAGTTCTGGAGAACTGGTAGCGGAAATTTTGAGTAGTTCAGAGAATTGGCAAATACCACCTCTGACTGGCCCCGCTCCCATCTATTCTCTGCCTCCCAAGTCCCAGCTGATTGGCTGGGTCTTCTTTTGTTGCCCTGCACAGGAGAACGGAACTGGAAAGCAGGTTAGTGGGGTGGAGGGTAAATGGGATTTTGCAGGTACCTTCCCCTGCCATGCTCACCAAGCCACGCCTACAGAACCAGTAGTAAAAAAAATTGAATCCCACCACTGGTCATAATGTCTGATTCTGCAACTATCCCTAAGAAGCCTGGGTGTCATTTAGTGAGTAAATTGAACAAAAATAATTTTCAATCTTGGAATAAGGATGACAAGAAATTGAAATATATCTGGAAACACTTTCCCCCCAAACAAACTCAAGCTCCTCTTGCTAGCAGATTCCAAGATTCTGTAAAATGCAATTAATTCTCATTCTCCAATACATTCATATATGGATCTTATAGAAATGAAACTTTTATTTTTGTAAACCAAAAGTTTACAGTGTAAGTCACTACTCTATGGACTTTTTACATATCTATGCTAGCCGTCTTTGTGGGTGTATATACAGTATGTTGTTGTTTGGCTCTAATCCATTTTTGTTTCATACTTTTAGTGAAAGGGAACTTGTTCATTTTTCCATAGAATTCAGGGTTTGATTAGCACATAAAACCACTGTTCATCCTTCTCCAGTTGACTGGGGGATTCTGGGAGTTGAAGTCCACACATCTAAAAGTTGCCAAAATATTGGCTAACAGCCATCTGGTTCGTCCTATGGGAATAGAATGCTAACCAAGATAAGGTTCTTCTGTTTTTGTAGAACCCAATACACTTAACAGAGATTGCTTCTTAGCTTTCTTCTATAAAGTGCAGTTCCTTCATCCACAACCACACTTGAAGAGTCAACATGTCTGCCAAATTCTAGACCAAACAGGAGCCTTCCTGCATCTTGCAGATCTCATTCACACCAATTCCTATGTAAATGATTGATGACTGTTAAAATTATGCCAGTTGCTAGAAATGCAAATCAATAATCACATATTTATTTTTATGCTTCCTCTCTTCTCTCAGCTCTGAGAGATTACAATTAAGAAATCCTTTGATTTGAACCTTAAATTGTTCATTTGGCTTTATTATCTCAGCTGATAGCTTATCTTTATTTCCTGCTATACTTGGCAATTTTCAGTCTTGGTATTTCAGTCTCACAGTATAAGCTAATCAAGTTTCATACTATCAGAAGCATCATAAATATTTTTAGCATTATTATTTTATTCAGTTTTGAAATTTCAAAACAAAAAAATGAACAGAATGGGTCTCTGAAATCATGAACTGATAACTATAATTAATGTTAAACCCTTCTGCAAAATCAGCATAATTAATTTATGTATTATTCACTAGATATTTGAAAACAATAGCTTAATAATATACAGATAACATAAATATATATACCACAGGTGTCCATAACTCATAAGATAGTGTCAGCATTCCAGTAAACCTCCATTCCAACCAATAACTCTGAGACAGGCATCTCTGAAAAGTTCCTTTCATTTGGATAGTAACTGGCACAACTGTGGAATCCTGAATCTGAAAGTTCCGGGCTTCCTTGCAAAAAGTAAAAACTACAAATCCATCACCTACATCCATCACCACATCACATGGCCCAATCATCATCTGTCCCAAAGTAAGACTTCCTTTCACTATGCGCAACATGACCTGACCTTGAATCAGAAAAAGAATTTTATTATGTCTAACTAGATATACTCCAATGAATTCTCCCCTCCCACTTTCCCAGGCTCAATTGGCAGCGTGGGAGCATCGGATCTCAATATGGCTTCCAAAGCTGATAGATAGCTTTCAGCGGGTCTCTGAACTTGGCCAAAAATTATAAGTTTATTTTCATTAACTTCTAAGTCAATTTAACTTTTCATTCAATAATGAATGTACACAACAAAATTATTTATATCCTCTAAAATTGTTAACTTCAATAAATCTTATTGCCACAAAGAAGGGGGGGTCAACTTATTCTCCAAAGCCACCTGAAGGCAGGACAAGAAGCAATGGATGGAAACTAATCAAGGAGAGAACCAACCTAGAACTAAGGAGGAATTTCCTGAAAGTGGGAACAATTGAGAACAGTTGAATGGCTTGCCTTCAAAAGTTGTGGGTGCTTCGGAGGACTTCCGGTTTGTCGGCTTCGCGAGCGGCAGGGATTTGCGAAGCTGCGCGATCCCTGCCGCGCTAGCCGCTTCTGGGGCTCCGACCCAGACGGGTACGGAGCTAGGCTGCCCTGCAGGGGCAGCTGAAGGTAGGGGGGATCCGGAGAAGGGTTTGAGGGTGTTGCAGACCCCCTCCCCGGCCGGCAGAACCCCCTTTTCCCAGGACGGTGCAGCGGCGGTCTGCAATGTTTTGAAATTAAATGAAAAAAAGGAATTTTTTATGGATAATGGATAAAGTATAATTTTTTTTAAAAAAAAAAGATTTTGCAAGGTACATAAGATGAGATGGTAGTATTGTAATGGTTTAAGAGTTGATAAGAGATTAAAATGTTAAAATGATTAAAAATGATTGGCTTTAAAATTTAATAATAGGGGAGGTTTAGAATACTGTTTTAATTAAAGAGTTTAATAAGATTATGGTATTGATGTTATTATAAAATTTTTCTTATAGTATCTTTTTTTAATATTTGGATTTATTGTCTAATTATGTACTTAATTATGTTGGATGTATTAGTTAGATAGAATGTACCAAGCAAAATCGGATTGGGTATTGGATATTATTTTAAAGATTAATTTGATTAACTTAGGGGGAGATAGAAAGGCATCATACTCTGATTAATGATTTCAGGAGAAACTTATTTTCTTCTTTTTATAAGGAATGAGACAAAGGGATGATAAAAAATGGACAAAAGATACAAATATAATGATTCAAACTAAGATGATTAATTAAGATAGAATTAAGAAGAGTGAAATATGTGGAGAAGTTAATATAGAAGGCTTAGAATGGTAAATAAAATAAGTAATGATATGTAAGATGAGCATGAATATAATTGAAGTCCATGAAGAGAGAGACACCTGGGTCCAAGTTACTTTCCAAAAAGATTTTTTTTATGTTTTGTGTGTTGTGTGTATATGTCTTTTTGGGGGGGGAGAATTAGTAAAAACTTGTAGAAATATAGAATGAGAATAATGGTAACTAAGTCAGAAAGAAACAGATGAAATAATAATAATGATATTGAATAAGAGTAAAGAGAAGTAAAGAGAAATTGAATAAGAGGTTTTGGTATGTTATATGGAAATGGTTTAAAACAGAATCATAATTTATCTGACTTGTTAAATTTACAATGAAAAAAGGTTTAAACATGTAATGAATAATGATAATTTGTGTGTTTTAAAAATTAATAAAACTTGTTTAAAAAAAAAAAAAGTTGTGGGTGCTTCATCACTGGAGGTTTTTAAGAAGATATTGGACAGCCATTTCTCTGAATTGGTATCGGGTCTCCTGCTTGAGCAAGAGGTTGGATTATAATTGTGCGTGAATATGCACAACCATGAGAACTAAAAACATATTGCTTAATTAAGGTAAAAATTTTAATTCTCTGTTTTAAAATTCTGGAGAATGTCCCATATATTTAAAATTATAGTGAATACATATTCTCATATATTGAAAATGATAAGAATTTAATTCAACCTTTCCAAATGTTGTGCATTTGATTGCAATTCATATGACTCATACACAACAGTGAATTTCCATCCTAACTGGGAAGGTTGGGAATCGTTACAAATACATTTGGAGAGTCTGAATTTGAAGAAGGCCTTTAATTTGTTATTGTTGGTTATAGAAACTAGCCTTATGAAATTAATTCAAAATGCATTCTTTGTCCTTGGTAACTGAAATACATTCCTTCTTTTTCATATTCAACAGCAAACAGCTGGAAATCATTGGATGCCAAATTGAATGACCTGCATTAATAGCTGGAAGGCATTTTATTGAGATGAAATCTTAGATATCAAATCTTATGGCCTGTGTTCCTTTGAGAATGTCACATCCTGGATAAGGGTGAAACAGATGTCCTACCTCTCTGCTTTGTGGCAATTTAAAAGCTCTCTTAATCTGTTTCTCTAAACTTTTTGAATACAATAACCTTTCAGTGGAATTCATTTTCTTTCCTGGCACATTAATCATGTGAATGTATTGAGTGTGTGTATTGTGCACACACAAACATATTTGCACATTTAGTATATCATAATTATCTTGCTAGCAACATTAAAATATTCCCAATCAGCCACCTCATTATCTAAATATAACTATATAACTGGAATTGTTTATTTGTGCTTGGATGACATCAGCTTTTACTCAGGAAATCAGATTTTAAGGCTTTCATATGGTTCATCTCCTTCTCTCCCTTCTGTTCTCTCTTAACATGATAATTAATCAAATATTTTTTTTTCAAGAGCACATATAGCATTGGAACATATCAGGGCAAGGCAGAGATATTGTCAGCTGGTGCTCTATTCAAAATCCAAGAAATAAATACTGAGACTCCATTAATCAGAGAAAAGATATCTTTTACTGGAAATCAAGTGGTAGCAACAAAAGAATTCTGAATCTGAGAAAATGGGCGCGTAAATCACATATACAAAGTAATGGCAACGTTCCCACCCCCAATAGTTCAATTGGTTCATCCAATTAAAAGTTGTGTATATCATCATGTGGGCATCTCCAGGTGGTGATGAGGCCTCTGTCCATTGACCTTGACATATTTTGATAAAGAGTTGCAGCTGCGCATAGAATAGATAGGATAGAAACCTAAGCAAGAATCTACCCCGCCTTCCAGCTTATACAGTTCTGGTTTGTAACACCTCCAGCTCACTTCCCATAACCATTCCCCCCTCCTCCCCCTGTTACTTATGACAGCTGAAAGATGCAAAGCAAAGGGAGAAAATCTTGAAGGCTGACATTCGGCCCTCCTGCAAAAGAGACGTTAGTCCTAAAAAAGATAAAAATAGAAGGTAATAGAAACTATACATGTAACACCATCATACTATTTTTTAAGGTTTATCAGGATATTTAGTACGAAATGCCTTGATAAGTGTAGGAGCTCTAACATCCTTCTCATTCACCCACTCAGACTGGGAAGGAGGAAAATGTTTCCAAACAATCAAATATTGGAGTTGACCCCTTCGTTTTCGAGAATCCAAAATTTCTTTAACTTCAAAATGTTGTTCACCTTCAATTAGCAATGGTACAGGGGGGATCAACCTGAGTTGGTCTCAAGTCGGATGTATGTTCAGGTTTTAATAAACTAACATGGAAAACAGGGTGGATCTGTCGAAGGGTTTTAGGTAATTTCAGTTGGACTGCCACAGGGTTCACAATTCGTTCAATTGAGAAAGGTCCAACATACTTAGGTCCAAGCTTTTTTGACTTTTGTGTGGTCTGCAAATATCTGGTGGATAAAAAGACCTTGTCACCCACTTGATATGGTTTTTGTGGAGTTCTCTTTTTATCTGCAAATTTTTTATGAGCTTGATGAGCATCATCTAATGCTTTACGGGTAACCGGCCAGGTAAGTTGGAGCTGTGTTATCCATTCATCTAATGACTGAATGTTAGGTTTCTCCTGTGGAAGCTTGGGTATGGGTACAAAGTCTTGTCCTGAAGCCATTTTAAATGGAGTAAACCCAGTACTACTATGTACCGAATTGTTATATGCCACCTCAGTGAATGGCAATAGGCCAGCCCAATTATCTTGCTGATAATTATATAACATCGAAGATATTGTTCCAATACCAAGTTAGTTCTCTCACAAGCCCCATTGGTTTGTGGGTGGTGGACAGAGCTTAAGCCCTGGGCAGAGCCCAATAACTTCAGGAACTCCTTCCAAAAGTTTGAGGTAAACTGGACATCCCTATCTGAGATTATGCGTTCAGGAACCCCATGTAACCTGTAGATATGTAAAATAAACAGTTTAGCCAATGTTTTCACAGATGGGATTTTCGGACAAGGTATGAAATGTACCTGTTTGGAAAACAAATCAGTTACTACCCAAATAACTGTATTCCCCCCACTTTCAGGTAATTCCACTATAAAATCCATAGAAATTTCCTTCCATGGAGCCGTTGGTCTAGCCACATTTTGTAGTAAGCCTGCTGGTTTACCAGGAGGCCATTTGGCTGAGGCACAGATAGGACAGCTAGCCACATAAGTCTCAATGTCCTTTTTCAAGGTAGGCCTCCAAAATTGCCTTTTAACCAAGTGTAAGGTTTTCACGAATCCAAAATGTCCAGCAGCTTTAGAGTCATGAGCTTGCTGTAATATTTGGTTTCTCAGCTTTGCTGGCACATATAATTTGGCCCCCGCCCATGCCAATCCATCTCTAACCATTCAGTTATTTGAGTGAGCAAGGAACCAATCATCAAGTTTTAGAGCATCTCTTAATTGTGCAGTCAAATCATTTGATTAATCAACCTCCTTCTTTTTCTGGGCTCTGGTAACCACTGGAGCTGCCAACTGTTTGGTTGGGACAATAGGCCGTACCACTTCTTGGTGAGCACTATTATATTGAGGTAATCTAGATAAAGCATCCGCCATGAAGTTCTTCCCCCCAGAATGTACTTCAATGAAAAATTAAAGTGCTTAAAGTACTGCGCCCAGGGAACTTGCTTGGGAGACAGCTTCCGAGGCATTTTCAAAGCCTCCAAATTTTTATGATCCGTCCACACCTCAAATGGGTGTTTTGCCCCTTCTAAGAAATGCCTCCAGGTTAACAGAGCCCAGAGAACTGCAAAAACTTATTTTTCCCAGATGGCCCATCTTCTTTCGGTTTCAGTTAGGTTATGGGAAGTATATGCACACGGTTGCAGAGTCCCCATCTCGTTTGCTTGTGGTAACACTGTCCCAACTGCTACGTCGCTTGCATCGGCTTGGATTACAAAAGGGGTGTCCATGTCCGGGTGCTTGAGCACCAGCTCAGCAGCAAACAGTCATTTCAGCGTCTCAAAAGTGGCTTGGCACTCCATGGACCACTCCAGGGGTTTACTAGGTTTTGGTTTCAATTCCCCTTTGGTTTTTAGGAGATTTGTAATCGGCAAT